>NC_135237.1:364056060-364359241 GCF_051348905.1 Ranitomeya variabilis
GCACACTAAGCCCTTAGTACTTTTCTGCCTATCTTTATCAGTCTACCAAGATGAAGAAGGCAGGGAGTAAGACACGTGGGTGTGGGCGTGGAGGTGGAGCAGGGAGAGGACGTGGGGTTCTGTGCCTGCTGCGGGCACCGGTGACTCATCATACCCCAGTTTTAGCAGGGAACAGTCCTTCATGTGCAGCTTTGTAGGAGCTCGCCGTGCCCCGCTGCTGCGGGACGAACAAATTGAAGACGTTGTCGGATGGATGGCAGCTAACACATCGACTTCAATTAGTGCCACATCCTCTCAGGCACAGGGCACTGAAGAGCACCCATCTGTCTCTTCACCACCTGCCAAATTGCCCAGGCAGTCAGAGCCCAGGGAAGGAGCCATCTCTACTTCTGTTCTCTGAATCTCTTGGCTTGGAAAGAGGGGGCCAGCCAAGCAGCATTGGAGAAATGGAAGAAGAGGCAGTATACAGTGATGCCCAACAGCTTTGTCTCTCTGACTCTGAAGATAAGGGTGGGCCAGTGCCTCCAGTCAGCACACCTCAGTACGCATCTGATGATGAGACTCAGGTGCCACTTTCCAGTGCGTACTGTGCTGCCGAGACTACCCAGGAGAAGCAGTTGGTGGAAGAGAGTAGTGTAGATGATGAGCTCCTTGACCCATCATAGCGTGAGGTACAGAAAGGTGGTGGGAGCAGCTCTGAGGAAGAGATTCCCCGAACGGCCCAAAGAGGGAGGGGGAAGACTGCGGTGCCTGTAGCCTCCACTTCAGCACCCATTAGGAGCATGCCTCTTCCAAAAGCCAAAACGGGCACTCCCAAGACTTGCAGTGCCTGGTCCTTTTTTGACACAGTTGCAGATGACATTTGCTTAGTCAAATGCAAGGTGTGTCATCAGAAAGTCAAAAGAGGGAAAAGTGTCCGCAACCTCAATACCACAAATATGTGGAAACATGTGCGGACCAAGCACGCGGTTGGGTTACACAAACACACTGAAGACCTAGGCCAAGCTACAGCGGCACCTACCACCTCTTCAGCTCGTGTTGTTGCCTCTTCCTCCAGCTCAGCTCACACTCAGCTGGTTCGGCTTCCTCACAGGATCGCCATGGAAGAACCTCTGGCACTGTTGTCCAAAGACCCAGTGTAATTCCACCCACAGCACCACGTTCCCAGTCATCCTCACACTCCCAGCCCAGTCTACAGCCATCGGTAGCACAGGCATGGGAGAAAAGGCGGCCATTCTTGGCAAACCACCCCCGAACACAGGCTCTGAATGCTGGCATTGCAAAACTACTGTCCCTTGAAATGCTGTCATTCAGGCTGGTGGAGACTGACACCTTCCGTAACTTGATGGCATTGGCAGTCCCACAATAAAATGTGCCCAGCCACTTTTATTTCAGCAGGCAAGCCGTCCCTACCCTGCAAAAGCATGTGGAGGAAAACATTAAACACGTGCTACTGAACGCCGTCAGTAGCAAGGTCCACCTCACCACCGATGCATGGACCAGTCACCATGGACAGGGGCAATACCTTTCCCTCACTGCCCATTGGGTAAATGTTGTGGAGCCGGGTACAGATCGTGCGAGTGGCTCAGGACTAGTGTTGAGCATTCCGATACCGCAAGTATCGGGTATCGGCTGATATTTGCGGTATCGGAATTCCGATACCGAGATCCGATACTTTTGTTGTATCGGGATCGATATAATGTGTAAAATAAAGAATTAAAATAAAAAATATTGATATACTCACCTCTCCGACGCAGCCTGCACCTTACCGAGGGAACCGGCAGCCTTCTTTGCTTAAAATACGCGTGTTTAGTGCCTTCTGTGACGTCACGGCTTCTGATTGGTCGTGTGCCGCCCATGTGACCACGACGCGACCAATCACAAGCCATGACGTAATTCTCAGGTCCTAAATGCCTAGAATTAGGCATTTAGGACCTGAGAATTACATCTGATTGGTCGCGTGCCGCCCATGTGACCGCGACGCGACCAATCACAAGCCGTGACGTAATTCTCAGGTCCTAATTCTAGGCATTTAGGACCTGAGAATTACGTCACGGCTTGTGATTGGTCGCGTCGCGGTCACATGGGCGGCACGCGACCAATCAGAAGCCGTGACGTCACGGAAGGCACTAAACGCGCTCATTTTAAGCAAAAAAGGCTGCCGGTTCCTCGGTAAGGTGCAGGCTGCGTCGGAGAGGTGAGTATATCAATATTTTTTATTTTAATTCTTTATTTTACACATTAATATGGATCCCAGGGCCTGAAGGAGAGTTTCCTCTCCTTCAGACCCTGGGAACCATCAGGGATACCTTCCAATACTTGAGTCCCATTGACTTGTATTGGTATCGGGTATCGGTATCGGATCAGATCCGATACTTTGCCGGTATCGGCCGATACTTTCTGATACCGATACTTTCAAGTATCGGACGGTATCGCCCAACACTATTCAGGATGTGTTCTGCCAACTCCAAGGGTTGAAGGAATCCAGTCTGTACACATTGACGACTCCTCATACTCAAGTTCCTCAGAATCAGCGCTGCAGGAGCCGGCATAGTCCACCTCCACATGGATCCGTGAACGTTTACCTTTTACGATCGATATGAGCACAGCCATGACCAAACGTCAAAAGGCCGTACTGAAATTAATTTCTTTGTGGAATTGAAGCCACACAGCGCAGGAGGTCTGGAATGCCATCAAGCAGGAGAGCGACGTGTGGTGTGTGCCAGCGAATCTCCAGCCAGGCATGGTAGTGTGTGACAATGGCCGAAATCTGGTGGCAGATCTTGGCCTAGGCAACCTCACTCACATCCCATGTCTGGCACATGTGCTCAACTTGGTCGTGCAGAGTTTTTTGAGGGACTATCCGGATCTTGATGCGCTGCTGCACAAGGTCCACCTAGAGTGTGCTCACTTGTGGCGTTCCAGCACGGCAAGATCGCGCATTGCAGCTCTGCAGCGCCGATTCCGCCTTCCAGAACATCGCATCATATGTGACCTATCCACCAGGTGGAATTCCACGTTACATATGTTGGAGCGGTTGTGTGAGCAGCAGCCAGCAGTAATGGAGTACCAGCTGCATCATGTGCAAAGAAGTCGCACTGTGCACTGTTCAGACTTCACAACCACTGAGTGGGCTACTATGAAGAACGCCTGCCAGGTTTTGCGTGCCTTCGATGATTCCACGTAGATGGCGAGTGCAGATGATGCACTAGTCAGCATGACTGTCCCCCTTATCTGCCTGCTTGAAAGAACAGTGCAAGCACTAAGGGATGATGTGGAAGAGGTGGAGGATGAGGAGTCACCAATTCCATCTGCTTCTGGACAGTCAGCGCAACGTGGTTCCTCACAAAGGCCTAGGCAGGGGACACTTTGTGAGGAGGATGAGGAGGAGTCAATGGAGGAGGAAGACATCTGTCCAGAGGAGGGAGTTACACAATTCTCCAGTAGTCAGTGTGTAGAGCGAGGGTGGGGTGATGCAGAGCAGGCAGATATCACGCCTCAAGCAGGGGACAGCGTTTCTTGGCCAGTTGGCAGTCTGCAGCACATGGTTGATTTCATGCTGCAGTGCCTGAGAAATGACCGCCGCATCGCCCACATTCTCAACATGTCTGATTATTGGGTGTACACCCTCCTAGATCCTCGCTACCAGGACAACTTTCAAAGCCTCATTACACCATTGAACCGGGAGCATAAAATGCGAGAGTACCAAGACACACTGGTGCAGTCCATCATCTTCTCCAATCCAATCGAGAGCAGTGCGGCTAGTGCTTTACAAAGCAGCTCAGTGTGTCGAGGCAGTGGAGGAAGCTCTGCACAAAGAGGGAACAGAAGCTGTGCCTCAGCACAAGGCAAGACCAGTATGGCCCAACTGTGGCAAAGTTTTGTGTGCCCACCACAAATGTCTACACCATCACAGACGGCTCCAGTCAGCAGGAGGCAACGTTTCCGTCAGATGGTGACAGACTACATGTCTTGCCCTCTCAGTGTACTCCCAGATGGCTCCACCCCCTTCAAGTTTTGGGTCTCTAAGCTGGATACATGGCCAGAGCTTAGCCAGTATGCATTGGAGGTGCTGGCTTGCCCTGCTGCTAGTGTATTATCGGAACGCGTCTTTAGTGCCTCAGGTGGTGTCATAACAGACCGTCGCATGCGACCATCCTCCGATAACGTTGATTGGCTTACTTTTCTGAAAATGAACAAGCCCTGGATCTCGCAGGTATTTGCCACTCCTCTTCCAGATTAAATAATTGGTTGGCTACAGTATCCAGGTCTCATGTTGTGTTCATGTTTCTACCACCTGAACTGTAATCCCTGGGCTCCAACACCACCAGTTGCTGCTCAGAAGTGCCATCTGCACAGTCAACACATGACCCAGTGTTATTGGGTTTCAGTAACGTCAGCTGATCCCCAGCTGTGTATCACGCAATGTGTCCTGCTACCTCCATGCTGACACTACAAAAAAAATTTAAGGGAACCTTTCCGCCACAGGCGTTTGTTACTGAAAGAGCCACCTTGTGCAGCAGTAATGCTGCACAAGGAAAATGTGGCTCTTTTAGTTATGCTCCTTGCACACGCTGAACTTAACACTTATAAAATGTGTCCCCTCATACCGTGAAACCGTCCCGGAGGTGGGACTTTCCTTCATAATGAGATGCAACACAGCCGTCATTTCTACCCCCTTGGCGCCGCCTCCTCAGCGTTGTTTGAATCTGTCCTGGAGCCTGCGCTGTTATGTTAAACCTTAGGCATGCTCAGTTAGCGCTGCCTGTCATCTGACATCATTTGGTGTCAGGATGACTGCGCCTGTGCGTCCGCGCTGCCAGAGATGCCGCTTCGCAGTGTCTTCTGATTTATTCACACTGCGGGGCTGGGATTCATGGGCATGCGCAGTGCATATCTTCACCTCAGGCTCTCACTCACCTCTGTCCACCTTTTTCAGACTGTGCACCGTCAGCTGATACCTAATTGCATGCCACGGCCGTGACGCCGCACAGTCTGAAGAAGCCGGAAGGAGATGAGTGAGAGGCGAAGATATGCACTGCGCATGCCCATGAATCCCAGGCCCGCAGTGTGATTAAATCAGAAGACACTGCGAGGCGGGATCTCGGGCAGTGCGGCCGCACAGGCGCAGTCAGCCTTACACCAAATGATGTCAGAAGACGGGCAGCGCTAACTGCACATGGCCAAGGGTTAACATAACAGCGCAGGCTACGGGACAGATTCAAACAATGCTGAGGAGGCGGCGCCCTGCGCCAAGGGGAAAGGAATGATGGCTGTGCTGCGTCTCATTCCGAAGGAAAGTCCCACATCCGGGACGGTTTCACGGTATCAGGGGACACATTTTATAAGTGTTTAGTTCTGCGTTTGCAAGGAGCATAATTAAATGAGCCACCTTTTCCTTGTGCAGCATTAGTGCTGCACAAGGTGGCTTTTTCAGTTACAAATGCCTGGGGGGGTTAAAGGTTCCCTTTCAACTTGCTCCAATTAGGCCTCAGCCTACACTCTGCTTCTCCTGCATTCCCTAGGCTCCAACACTGCCAGTTGCTGCCCGGAAGTGCCGTTTGCACAGTCAACACTTGCTGCCGTGTTATTGGGTTTCAGTAACGTCAGCTGATCCCCAGCTGTGTATCCGGCAATGTGTCCTGCAACCGCCACGCTGACACTACAACAGATATTAAACTGCCTCTAGTGCAGGCCTCCACCTACACTTTGCTTCTCCTGCATTACCTGGGCTCCAACACCACCAGTTGCTGCTCGGAAGTGCCATCTGCACAGAGAAAAACACTCGCTCCTGTGTTAGTGGGGTTCAGTAACGTCAGCTGATCCCCAGCTGTGTATCCGGCAATGTGTCCTGCAACCGCCACGCTGACACTACAACAGATATTAAACTGCCTTTAGTGCAGGCCTCCACCTACACTCTGCTTCTCATGCATTCCCTGGGCTCCAACACTGCCAGTTGCTGCTCGGAAGTGCTGTCTGCACAGTCAAAACTTGCTCCTCTGTTATTGGGGTTCAGTAACGCCAGCTACTCCCCTGCTGTGTGTGCGCCAATTTCACCTGCTCCCTCCACATTCACACTACTACAGATTTGAAACTTGCTCAAATTAGGCCTCGGCCTACACTGTGTTTCCAATGTAATCCCTGGGCTCCAATACTGCTAGTTGCTGCCCAGAAGTGCCTTTTGCACAATCAACACTTGCTGCCATGTTATTGGGGTTCAGTAACGTCAGCTGCTCCCCTGCTGTGAATCCAGCAATGTGTCCTGTGACCACCACCCTGACACAACAACAGAAATGAAAGGGAACCTGTCCACCCCCCCAGGCATTTGTAACTAGAAGAGCTACCTTGTGCAGCACTAGTCCTGCATTTGGACAAGGTGGCTCTTTTAGTTATTCTCCTTGCACACGCTGAATTTAACACTTATAAAATGTGTCCCCTCGTACCTTCAAACTGTCCCGGAGGTGAGACTTTCCTTCTTAATGACACGCAGCACAGCCGTCATTCCTACCCCCTTGGTGCCGGGCGCCGCCTCCTCACAGTTTTTTTAATCTGTCCCGGAGCCCGCGCTGTTATGTTATCCCTTGGCCATGCGCAGTTAGCGCTGCCCGTCTTCTGACATCATTTGTTGTTAGGCTGGCTGCGCCTGTGCGGCCGCCCTGCCCGAGATCACGCCCCGCAGTGTCTTATTTATTCACACTGTGGGGCTGGGATTCATGGGCATGCGCAGTGCATATCTTCGCCTCTCACTCCTCTCCTTCCGCCTTCTTCAGACTGTGCGGCGTCACGGCCATGGCATGTGATTAGGGATCAGCTGACGCCGCACAGTCTGAAGAAAGCGGAAGGAGATGAGTGAGAGGCGAAGATATGCACTGCGCAAGGCCATGAATCCCTGCCCGCAGTGTGAATAAATCAGAAGATGCTGTGGGGCTGGGATTCATGGGCATGCGCAGTGCATATCTTCGCCTCTCACTCATCTCCTTCCGCCTTTTTCAGACTGTGCGGCGTCACGGCCGTGGCATGTGATTAGGGATCAGCTGACGCCGCACAGTCTGAAGAAGGCGGAAGGAGATGAGTGAGAGGCGAAAATATGCACTGCGCAAGCCCATGAATCTCAGCCCCGCAGTGTGAATAAATCAGAAGACACTACGGGGCGTGATCTCGGGCAGCGCGACCGCACAGGCACAGTCAGGCTGACATCAAAAGATGTCAGAAGACGGGCAGCGCTAACTGCGCATGGCCAAGGGATAACATAACAGTACAGACTTCGGTACACAAACTAACAACGCTTAGGAGGCTGCGCCCGGCGCCAAGGGGGTATGAATGACAGCTGTGCTGCGTCTCATTAAGAAGGAAAGTCCCACCTCCGGGATGGTTTCACGGTATGAGGGGACACATTTTATAAGTGTTTCATTCAGCGTGTTCAAGGAGCATAATTAAAAGAGCCACCTTTTCCTTGTGCAGCATTACTGCTGCACAAGGTGGCTCTTCTAGTTGCTAACACCTGGGGGGGTTAAAGGTTCCCTTTCAACTTGCTCCAATTAGGCCTCAGCCTACACTATGTTTGTCATGTAATCCCTGGGCTCCAACACCGCCAGTTGCTGCTCTGATGTGTCTTTGGCACGGGTACTCCCTCCTGCCCAGCCTGGTTCCAGCAAGCCAGCTGTTTCCGGGTAGTGTCAAGGTCACTTTGCCTCCAATACGTTGCCCTGTCGTATTGCGGTCGGGTTAGCAGACTCTATGGTGCATGCAGTTTAGGTGCTTCCTATGTGGGCTGCGGGATCTGGCAATCAAGGCTGGTTCAGTAGTGCCAATAGGACAAGCTCCCCCTGTAGGACTGTGGATTTTCGGTAACTACGGCCGGCTCGTGGCCTAGAAACTTTTGTTTTTCCTGTGGACCTTCTGCTGTCTATCTGAGTTCCAGCACCATTAGCTGGTTCTTAGGAAGACAATCTTGAATAGGTCCCCCTGGTTCCAGTACCATCAGCTGGTTCCTGGCAGAGCCTTTGGCTTAGGTGCCTCCTACTGGGTATCCAAGTTCCACCAATGTCAGGTGGTCCTTGGTAGTGCTTTCTGGCATGGGTACCTCCTGCTTAGTAACCGGGTTCCAGTAACATCAGCTGGTCCTCGGTTGTTTCATTGGCTCTTGTACCTTCTGCTACCCATCCAGGTTCAAGTACCATCAGCTGGTTCTCGGCAGTGTCTTTGGCTCTTTTACTTTCTGCTCCCCATCCTGGTTTCAGTACCATCAGCTGGTTCCGGGCAGAGCCTTTGGCTTAGGTGCCTCCTTCTGGGTATCCGAGTTCCACCAACGTCAGGTGGTCCTTGGTAGTGCTTTCTGGCACGGGTACCTCCTGCTTAGTAACCGGGTTCCAGTAACGTCAGCTGGTCCTTGGTAGTTCCATTGGCTCTTGTACCTTTGGCTTCCCATCTGGGTTCCAGTACCGTCAGCTAGTTCTCGGCAGTGTCTTTGGCTCTTATACCTTGTGCTCCCCATCCTGGTTCCAGTACCGTCAGCTGGTTCTGGGCAGAGATTTTGGCTTAGGTGCCTCCTATTGGGTATCCGAGTTCCACCAATGTCAGGTGGTCCTTGGTAGTGCTTTATGGCATGGGTACCTCCTGCTTAGTAACCGGGTTCCAGTAACGTCAGCTGATCCCCGGTTGTTCCATTGGCTCTTGTACCTTCTGCTACCCATCCGGGTTCCAGTACCATCAGCTGGTTCCTTCCAGAGCCTTTGGCTTAGGTGCCTCCTACTGGGTATCCAAGTTCCACCAATGTCAGGTGGTCCTTGGTAGTGCTTTCTGGCATGGGTACCTCCTGCTTAGTAACCGGGTTCCAGTAACATCAGCTGGTCCTCGGTTGTTTCATTGGCTCTTGTACCTTCTGCTACCCATCCAGGTTCAAGTACCATCAGCTGGTTCTCGGCAGTGTATTTTGCTCTTGTACCTTCTGCTCCCCATCCTGGTTCCAGTACCGTCAGCTGGTTCGGGGCAGCGTCTTTGGCTTAGGTGCCTCCTTCTGGGTATCCGAGTTCCACCGACATCTGGTGGTCCTTGGTAGTGCTTTCTGGCACAAGTACCTCCTGCTTAGTAACCGGGTTCCAGTAATGTCAGTTGGTCCTCGGTAGTTCCATTGGCTCTTGTACCTTTGGCTACCCATCCGGGTTCCAGTACCATCAGCTGGTTCTCGGCAGTGTTTTTGGCTCTTATACCTTCTGCTCCCCATCCTGGTTCCAGTACCGTCAGCTGGTTCCGGGCAGAGCCTTTGGCTTAGGTGCCTCCTTCTGGGTATCTGAGTTCCACCAACGTCAGGTGGTCCTTGGTAGTGCTTTCTGGCACGGGTACCTCCTGCTTAGTAACTGGGTTCCAATACCATCAGCTGGTCCTAGGTAGTTCCATTGGCTCTTGGACCTCCGGGTAGCCATCCGGGTTCCAGTACCGTCAGCTGGTTCTCGGCATTTCCTCAGCCTTCGTGTACCTTCTGCTACATTTCCAAGTTCAAGACCCTAAAGATGACCACCCTGAAGACCACCCCTAAGATGACGACCCCAGAGACGATGACCCCTGAGACAACGACCCTGGAGATGACGACCCTGAAGACCACCCTGAAGATGACGACGACCCCTGAGACGACGACCCTGGAGACGACGACCCTGGAGACGACGACCCTGAAGACCGAGAAGCAGAAGAACAAGAAGCTGCAGAACAAAGAGCAGAAGAACATTAAGCATAAGACTATAAATCTGAGCAAAAGATATTATATAAATTATAAGCAGAAGAAGACTAAGCAGTGTATGCGGGTGAGTCCGTTCCTCCTCGTGGTGCCCCTGGATAAAGCCTGCTGCTGCAGGCCAAACTGAACGCGGACAAATCCTGTTGTAACTCTTTTGTGACAGGCAGAACTGAAGGTGTAATCTTCAAACTTTTATAGATAAAAACTACAGGAATGTCTGTCACAAATAAGAATATGATGAAGAAGTAGAATATGAAGAAGAATAATAGTTTAATAAAAAGAATATGAAGAATGTAACAAAAAAGAATAATTGGAAGAAGGTGAAGAAGAAGATGAATAAGGTCAAGAAGAAGTTGATGTAAAAGATGCTGCTGCTGAGGATGATGAAGAAGAAAGTGTCGAAGAAGTAAAAAAGAAGGTGAAGCGCATGGAATTAGTGAAACATCAATATCTGACAAAATATAAAAAATCTTAACATGGTCAATGTCTTTGTAACTCCGAACGTCTTAAAAAAAAAAAATAATTCCTGCTATTCCATTTGATTGGGCTAAACCTCTCTGCCTTTAATGTCTCCTCCACCTCCCCCAATACATCCTACATTATTCTTAGTTGTTTTCCTTCATGTAGAATGAACCTACAAGGAAAGAAAGGGTTTATTTTAATTCCGATATTTTGGTCCCATTGACTTGCATTGGTATTGGGAATCGGTATCGGCGATATCCGATATTTTTCGAATATCAGCCGATCCAATCCGATACCGATATTTTCAAATATCGGAAGGTATCGCTCAACACTAGTTACCAATCTTGACAACTCCTTCCCTAAATGAGGACTTGCTGGCGATCAACTGATCATGTCTTACTGGTCTTGAAGACCCTCAGTAGTCAACTGGTTTTACCCTTTGTGACACCCATGTGCTCTAATAAAAGCATGTAGAAAGGGGTGGGCCAGGTGAGCACTCCACTTGGTTCCATTTTTGGGCAGCTTTGCCATTAATGTTGTGAAAACTTTATCATAATAAATTTAATTGCAGACTGCTACAGTTCTCTGTTATCAGCTCCCGTGGTCCTGTTGGATCAGGGGTGACCGGGAACGGACGGTTTATCGTGATCAGGAATTGCACTATGGCGTCCTGTGTTTTCTTTTAGTTCATAGCACAGTAGGTGATATAGATTAGAATTAAAGGGTGGAAATGTTTAGGTTTTAACGTGTGTTATGACTCAATTAAAAATGAGGCTGGTGGTTATTTGCAGCCTGTGATTTTGTTTTATTAGTTTTACTCTTGATGTTGAAAACTTGATACATAACACACCAGTTGCCGTTATTACGACAGGGGACATGACATCATAGACTTCACATGACATCACAATCGGTACACAATGTATAAAGTTATTATCCTGAACCATCTTGTGTCCCCAGAGGCAGCAGCTTGAGGAAGACAAGTCCTGGTAGGCAGCTGTTCACTTAACACTACGGCCCAGTTGTTCTGTTTGATGAATCCTGTCATGAATCACACTCTTTGAGTATCTCCAGGCTCTTTATTCACATCATGTCTCAACCTCCATTACATGAATCCGTTGTACAACAACATTCAACAAGTTCCAAACAAAGAATATAGAACACACATAAAAGTAGTGAGACCCCTAGAGGCCACATGAACATATAACATATTGCTACATCCTTTCTCTTTTAACTGGAGGAACAATAACAGATACTAAACTAAAGTATACTATGACAAAGTTAGAAATTAACCTAGTACGTCCAGTTAGATATAATCTTTGAGGTGCGCCGGCTTTTTGCTAATTCTGCCAGCTCTGGTAATATAAGATGTGTCCCTTTCTACATCTGGTATATCTGGTAGTTCTTCTGATATTGTCTGTCTCTGGCCAGAGTCCTCACCCTGATGATCAGCTGTCACTGTTGGTGCCTGACTTGTACTTTCTGCCTCGTTGTCTTGGGTGTCTGGATACTGTTCAAAAGGCCATGAATCATCTCTTTCTCGCGTTTTCCTCAAATATCTCCGATTCCTCCTTAATCTTCTTCCGTCGTCTGTTAGAATTTTGTAGGACCGAGGTCCCAGTTTCTGGACAACCTTTGCCTTTTGCCAGTGTGTGTCAAATGTGCTGCTTGGCTGCAGCCGAATGTTGTAATTTCTCTGGAGCTCAGGCAGATCCTTTGCAGATTTATTGTAATAGAAAGCTTGCCTCGCTTGATTCTTCTGTAATTTATCTTCGATGTTTCCCAGCAGCTTTGGCTCTAACAGATGACACGCAGTTGGTACGAGTGTCTTTGTACGCCTACTCATGAGCCTCTGTGCCGGACTGCTGTCTAGGCCTTGGGTGGGTGTGTTTCTATGATCCAGTATAGACAGATATACATCAGCACCCACCTGGTTAGCTTTCTGCATGAGTCTTTTTGCCGTTTTTACTGCTGACTCTGCTTTCCCATTACTCTGAGGATATCTCGGAGAAGACGTCTGGTGTTCAAATTCCCACTTCTTACTGAAAGTTTTGAATTCTTCCGACGTAAACTGTGCCGCATTGTCAGAGAAAACGATATCTGGAATGCCATACCTGGCAAAATGGGCCTTGAGTAGTGTTGAGCATTCCGATACCGCAAGTATCGGGTATCGGCCGATACTTGCGGGTATCGGAATTCCGATACCGAGATCCGATACTTTTGTGGTATCGGGTATCGGTATTGAAACAACATTAATGTGTAAAATAAAGAATTAAAATAAAAAATATTGCTATACTCACCTCTCCGACGCAGCCTGGACCTCACCGAGGGAACCGGCAGCATTCTTTGCTTAAAATGCGCGCGTTTACTTCCTTCCGTGACGTCACGGCTTCTGATTGGTCGCGTGCTGCCCATGTGGCCGCGACGCGACCAATCACAGCAAGCCGTGATGTAATTTTCAGGTCCTCAATGCCTAATTCTAGGCATTGATGATTTTAAAATTACGTTCCAGCTTGTGATTGGTCGCGTCGCGGTCACATGGGCGACGCGACCAATCACAAGCCGTGACGTCACAGGAGGCAGGAAACGCGCGCATTTTAAAATTACGTCACGGCTTGTGATTGGTTGCGTGCCGCCCATGTGACCGCGACGCGACCAATCACAGCAAGCCGTGACGTAATTTCAGGTCCTGAATGCCTAATTCTGCATTCAGGACCTGAAAATTACGTCACAGCTTGCTGTGATTGGTCGCGTCGCGGTCACATGGGCGGCACGCAACCAATCACAAGCCGTGACGTAATTTTAAAATGTGCGCGTTTCCTGCCTCCCGTGACGTCACGGCTTGTGATTGGTCGTGTCACCCATGTGACCGTGACGCGACCAATCACAAGCCGGAACGTAATTTTAAAATCATCAATGCCTAGAATTAGGCATTGAGGACCTGAAAATTACGTCACGGCTTGCTGTGATTGGTCGCGTCGCGGCCACATGGGCGGCACGCGACCAATCAGAAGCCGTGACGTCACGGAAGGCAGTAAACGCGCGCATTTTAAGCAAAGAACGCTGCCGGTTCCCTCGGTGAGGTCCAGGCTGCGTCGGAGAGGTGAGTATAGCAATATTTTTTATTTTAATTCTTTATTTTACACATTGATATGGATCCCAGGGCCTGAAGGAGAGTTTCCTCTTCTTCAGACCCTGGGAACCATCAGGGACACCGTCCGATACTTGAGTCCCATTGACTTGTATTGGTATCGGGTATCGGTATCGGATTAGATCCGATACTTTGCCGGTATCGGCCGATACTTTCCGATACCGATACTTTCAAGTATCGGACGGTATCGCTCAACACTAGCCTTGAGTTTTTTAATCACTGTTCTCGCCCTTGTGTCCTGCACCAAATCAACCTCCCAGAAGTTAGAGAAATAGTCCACTGTAATCAGGTATTCTTTGTCATTCCATGTGAACAAGTCTGTTCCTATTTTTGACCAAGGCCTATGTGGAATTTCATGAGGTTGCAATGTCTCCTTTGGTTGCTTATCATTGCAGGATGCACATATTTCACATTGTGCTATGTAATTTTTTATGTGGTCATTCATTCCTGGCCAATAAACTGATTCTCGTGCACGACGTAGGCATCCTTCCATGCCTAAGTGAGAAGAGTGCAATGTTTTCAATATGTCTCTTCTGAGAACTTCAGGTATAACAGCCCTGTCTCCTTTAAAGATGATTCCTTGCTGCACTGACAATTCATCT
The DNA here is from genome assembly GCF_051348905.1 of Ranitomeya variabilis. Taxonomy (NCBI): domain Eukaryota; kingdom Metazoa; phylum Chordata; class Amphibia; order Anura; family Dendrobatidae; genus Ranitomeya; species Ranitomeya variabilis. The sequence goes on from NC_135237.1 coordinate 364,070,003, forward strand.
CTTATGTGGAAGAATGGTGAGACTTCCCTCGGAGCATGCTGCTTGTATTTTGGCCAGCCCTGCAAGATGACAGTTTTTAAACTCTGGATACTTTTATCCTTCTCTGTAAACATCTGTATTTGCTTGACCTTTTCTTTTGACACTGCAAGGTAGTTACACATGTTGATGGTTTCAATGTCTTCCTCCTCATCCTTTGTGCTAGGAAGGTAAACTCTGCTTAGCGTATCTGCAATCAGTAAGTCTCTTCCTGGACAGTACCCGATGTCAACATCATATTTCTGAAGTCGCAACAGCATGCGCTGTAGTCTCTTTGGGGCATTTAGTAATGGTTTCTTTGTAATGCTCTCCAATGGTTTGTGATCCGACTGCACTGTTACCCGTCGACCATAGGTGTACTGGTGAAACTTCTCCATCCCAAATACCACAGCCAGTAGTTCCTTCTCAATCTGCGCATATCCCTGCTCTGTTGTTGTAAGGGCTCTGCTTGCAAATGTAATTGGCTGTTTGTTCTGCATTAATGTGGCTCCAAGGCCTTTTTCCGAAGCATCACATTGTACCACCACTTCTCGATCTGGATCGAAATACTTTAGGGTTGCTGTATCTACAATGGCATTCTTTACTGCTCGGAAAGCAGTCTCCTGGCTTTCTGTCCATTCCCAGCGCACATCTTTGTGGGTTAGCTGTCTCAGTGGCTCACACATGTCTGACAGATGTCTGCAAAATTTTGAGAGATAATTCACCATGCCCAAAAATCGTTGTACTCCAGAAACATCAGTAGGGGTAGGCAAATCTTGTATTGCTCTCACCTTTTCAGGATCCACTCTGACCCCAGTTGAAGTCAGTCGATGACCAATATAGGCCACTTCTGTCATTTTCAATTTGAATTTGTCCAAATTCAGCTTTATGTTTTTTTCTCTGCATCTGACCAAAAATTGTATCATCTTCTGATCGTGATCCTTGATTGCAGATTCCATATTTTCACCTTCTCCCACTACCAGGATATCATCCGCTATTGTCTTCACTCCAGTAAGTCCTTCCAAAGCCTGCATCAATTTCTGCTGGAATATCTCTGGAGCAGGTTTTAGTCCCATGGGCATTTTCAGCCATTTAAAGCGTCCAAATGGTGAAGAAAATGTTGTCAATAAACTTGAATCTTCAGTCAGGGCCACATGCCAGAATCCATTCTTTACATCACATACAGAAAATATTTTAGCCTTTGATAAATCTGGTAGGACATCATCTAATGTCGGCATTGGGTAATGGTTTCGTTTCAGCGCCTTGTTGAGTGGCTTAGGATCAATACATATTCTTAACTTGCCCGATGGTTTCTGCACTATGACCAAACTGCTGATCCAATCTGTGCTCTTATGGACTGGTGCTATCATGCCTCTTCTCTGTAGATCTTGCAGTTCTACTTTCAGCGGTTGCATTAAAGCTACAGGCACTCTTCTTGTGGGTAATCTGGTGGGCTGCACTGTGTTGTCAATTTCTAGCCTATATTTACCTTCAAAGCACCCATCACCTTCAAATACATCAGCATACTCTGCTTTTATTTTCTGCATGTCCAAGTTGTGCTCTGCATTTAGTTTTGGATTTTGTATATCCTGGGCAACTTCAACAGACATAATGTTCTGAGACTGTACTTTTATTAAGTCCATTGCCTGAACTGCTTTTACTCCCAGTAATGGTACATGGTTACCACCCCGTAACACGGTAAATTCAACTCTATAACTCTTTCTGTTACATGGATTTCGTATTTTTAGCTTACATGTCCCCATTGGTTTCAGAACACTTTTGTTGTACATCACCAGTACCTTGTCAGTTGGCTCAATAGAAACCTGTTTGTTTAGCAGATCAAATGAAATTACATTGCAGCTTGCTCCACAATCCAGCTGAAATCTAATGGGCTTCTCATCCAACAAGAATGTTGCATAAAGCTGCTTGGCATCCTTCACTACTGACTGCCCGACTACATTGACTTTCTCTGTTGTAGACTGCATTTGTAGCCATGTAATGTCCTCTGCACTGTCAGTGTCTGGTGTCACAGCGTGGAGCTGTCTGTACTGTTTGCCTCTTCCCTGCCTGCAGACAGCAGTGTAATGATTCTTCTTGCCACATGACCTGCAGGTTTCCCCATATGCTGGACACTTGGTTTTGTCTCTCTCATGTCTCTTCCCACAATACTTGCAGTGGACAGTGTTTATAGGGTAGTCTGGTCCTGTCTTTCCTTTTATAGATACTGCATGTACCTTGTCATCATCATTCTCACTGGTGCCTGCCATCATCTTCAGGCTGTGCTGTGTGAGCTCAGCAGCCCTGCAGATTTGCATACATTTCTCTAAAGTCATGGCTTCCTCTCTCAGTAATCTTTCTTTGAGATGACTGTCCTTTATGCCACACACCATTCTGTCCTTGATTAGACTGTCCCTGATCTCTCCAAAGCCACATGTTTCTGCAAGTCTCCTCAGCTCTGTCAGATATCTGTCCACATTTTCACCATCCTCCTGATGTCTTGTGAAAAACTTATATCTTTCCACTGTCTCATTCTTCTTTGGGTCACAGTGTTTATCAAATGCCTGCACAATGTCTGCTAGGAGGAGGTTGACCATGTCTGGGAGCAAGGTGTGGGCTAATTCTCTGCCATTTTCCCCAATTAGGTAATAAAACAGCTTTACTTTCCATTTGTCGTCAGTGGGGCCCACAGTCAGATCCACATACAGTGTAAACTCTTCCTTCCAATGTCTCCAGGTCTGGGACAGATTACATGAAGTGACATCCAGTCTCTGAGGGGGCTTCAGACCAGTCTCCATTTTTGCTGTACTGTCAGGGAATCTGTACTTACAGTTGCAGTGATCTGTGCAGTTCCAGCCTCATATAAGCTCTGAGAATTTGCAGGTTCTGTGCCCAGCTGCCACCATGGTCTGTTTGATGATTCCTGTCATGAATCACACTCTTTGAGTATCTCCAGGCTCTTTATTCACATCATGTCTCAGCCTCCATTACATGAATCCGTTGTACAACAACATCCAACAAGTTCCAAACAAAGAATATAGAACACACATAAAAGTAGTGAGACCCCTAGAGGCCACATGAACATATAACATATTGCTACACCAGTCACACATTGTATGGCTGTGGGGTGTTTGTGGTGAAGTTTAGAACTGAACCATTTACCCCTAAGAAATCTCAGCAAAAATCTCTGAGTGACGTGTTCTCTCTTGTGTATCAGAATGATTCTATAAATAGGACCTACTATTTAATCCTCTTTTTTGTAATGATAGGTGTTATGTCTCATCTAGTTCAGATGAGCAGCTGTAAAAAAGCACGGACAGATGACGATGGTGCAGCAGGAAGGCTGAGCAGAAACAATGGAGAATGTAGTAGCTTGATGGCAGCAGGAGGACCAGAACTGGAACCACAGGATATCATGAGCAAAACTGGTTAAACGGCAACTGGCGTAATAGTTACAAACTCTGATCAAACTCAGATTAGAGTTTGATCAGAGTGGCATCAGTTTTTCTCAGATGTGGAGAGGGGAAAAAAAGGTTTCTCCACCTTCTACATTATATATATTGGATCGCTCTCAGATCTCATCCAAGTGGAGTTCAATTTTTTCTCGGGCCCATAGACTTGCAGTGCCGATTTTGATCTGACACTGGTATCAATATCAGACTTGTCTCCGATTTTTTTCTGTAGACCACTGGATCCGAGGAGAAAATCTGACATTTGCACAGCCCCATAGAATATCATAGGTACGAGTGCAATTCGTCAAAACCAAGGATAGCATTCAGATGACAAAATTGGTTGTGTGCACAAGCCCTTATGTGGAGTTGATCAGTGGACGACTGGGTCCTGAGAAACCCACTGATTGCTCCCAACAGCTGCTCTATGGCATGCTGATCAACAGACAGAAACACAGAGCTTCTCCCTGAGCGGGCTCAAATCTATGTACAGACTCGATAAAAAGTCTATTAGCCTGTATTCTACTCTGTGTACAGGCTAATAGAATTGCACAAATACACACACACATATATATATATATACATATATATTTTACTCACTTATATAACGCCAAGTCCACAGCGCTATGTATACATACTATACATTAATAAATTAAATATATAGAAATAAAAATAATTATACATATATATATAATATACTCTCCGAATTTCACAAACATTTCCCCTCTCCACTCCGAGAGAAACTGGTGTCACTCTGATCAAAGCCTGATCGGCGTCTGCAAGCCTATTCTATATATACAGTATATGCATCCTGGCCCCTCATATATATGCATCCTGTTCCCTTGTCCTGCCCCCCCCCTATAAATCCATCCTGCCCCCCCATATCTCAATCCTGGACCCCCCACATATATATGCATCCTGGCTCTACAGACAGAGTGAGACAGCGAGATAGACAGAGAGACAGACAGAGACAGACAGACAGGCAGAGACAGACAGAGAGACAGACAGAGACAGACAGAGAGACAGAGACAGACAGGGAGACAGACAGAGGCACAGACAGAGAGAGACAGACAAACAGACAGAGACCGGCAGAGAGACAGAGAGACAGACAGACAGAGACAGACAGACAGAGAGACAGACAGAGAGACAGACAGAGAGATGAGCAGAGACAGGCAGAGAGACAGACAGAGGCAGAGAGAGAGAGACACAGAGTGAGACAGCGAGATAGACAGACAGAGAGACAGACAGAGACAGACAGATACAGACAAAGAGACAGACAGAGAGACAGACAGAGAGACAGACAGAGAAACAGAGACAGACAGACAGACAGAGAGACAGACAGAGAGACAGACAGAGACAGACAGAGAGACAGACAGAGACAGGCAAAGAGACAGAGACAGACAGAGACAGAGAGAGACACACAGGCAGAGAGAGACAGACAGAGAGAGACAGGCAGAGAGAGACAGGCAGAGAGAGACAGACAGAGACAGAGAGAGAGACAGACAGATAAAGATAAAGAGACAGACAAAGACAGAGAGATAGACAGAAAGACAGACAGACAGAGAGACAGACAGAGAGACAGAGAGACAGACAGAGACAGACAGAGAGACAGACAGAGACAGAGAGAGACAGATACAAAGAGACAGACAAAGACAGGGAGACTGACAGAGAGACAGACAGACAAAGAGACAGGCAGAGAGACAGACAGAGACAGAGAGAGAGAGACACAGACAGAGAGAGACAGACAAAGAGAGACAGACAGACAGACAGAGACACAGATGGAGCGACAGACAGATGTAGAGACAGACAGAGAGAGAAACAGTGACAGACAGAGAGACAGACAGATACAGACAAAGAGACAGAGAGAGAGACAGACAGAGACAGACAGAAAGACAGAGCAGACAGAGAGACAGACAGAGAGACAGAGACAGGCAGAGACAGACAGAGAGACAGAGACATACAGAGAGAGAGACACAGACAGACACAGACAGAGAGACAGAGAGACCCGACAGACAGAGAAAGACAGACAAAGAGAGAGAAATAGGCAGAGGGAGACAGGCAGACAGAGAGAGACAGAAAGACAGACAGAAAGACAGAGAGACAAGCAGAGACAGACAGAGAGACAGAGACAGACAGAGAGAGACAGAGACACAGACAGAGAGAGACAGACAGATAGACAGACAGAGAGAGATAGAGAGATGGAGAGACAGAGAGAGAGAGAAACAGACATATACAGACAAAGAGACAGACAGAGAGACAGACAGACAGAGAGACAGAGAGACAGACAGAGAAAGAGAGACAGACAGATACAGACAAAGAGACAGATAGAGACAGACAGACAGAGAGACAGAGAGAGACAGACAGAGAGACAGACAGAGATACAGACAGAGACAGACAGAGACAGACAGAGAGAGACAGACAGAAAAACAGAGCGACAAAGAGAGACAGACAGAGACAGAGAGAGACAGACAGAAAGACAGAGAGACAGACAGAGACAGGCAGAGACAGGCAGAGACAGACAGAGAGAGACAGAGAGACAGACAGAGAGACAGACAGAGAGAAACAGACAGAGAGACAGACAGACAGAGAGAAACAGACAGAGAGACCGACAGGGAGACAGAGTGAGAGATAAACAGAAAGACAGAGACAGACAGAGAGACAGAGAGACACAGAGAGACAGAGACAGACAGAGAGACACAGAGAGACAGAGACAGAGACAGACAGACAGAGAGACAGAGAGACTGAGAGACTGACAGAGAGAGACAGACAGAGATAGAGAGACAGAGACAGAGAGACAGACAGAGAGACAGACAAGATAGACAGGCAGACAAAGACAGACAGACAGAGAGACAGACAGAGACAGACAGAAGATTCCTCTTACCTTCCTGCGCTCCCAGTGCTGGGCAACGTCCTCCTCCTCTGCAGGTCTGGCGTGCACATAGTAAAATGGACGCCGACCTAGCAGAGGCCAGCGGCTGTTGTGCGCACGTCGCATGCGGCACATGACACTGACGTCATACGCTGGTGACGATAGGAGCACACTTGCCAGTGTCAATCGGGACACGCAACACTGTGGTTCAGGTAATGACCGCTGTGTGCATGCACCCCTGCACTTTCCCTGTATGCGCTTTTAAAGGGCCCATGCCCCTAAAAAACGCAGACTTGTTTTTTTTTATTTTTCTCCTCCTCTCCTTCCCACTGCCAAGGGCCCTTTTCTTTTTCTCCTCCTCTCCTCCCCACTGCCAAGGGCCCACCGGGGATTTCCCCGATACCCCACCAGGCCAATCCAACCCTGACTGCATGCATTTGTACATTATATTGTAACCTCCTGAGAGCAGGTTGTATATTGTATATTAGACTGTAATCTCCTAGGAGCAGGGTGTATATTAGATTGAACGCTCCAAGGAGCAAGTTGTATATTGTATACTAGATTGTAACCTCCTAAGAGCAGGATGTATATTGTATATTAGGCTGCAAGCTCCTAGGAGCAGGGTGTATATTAGATTGTTAGCTCCTAGGAGCAGGGTGTATATTATATTGTAAGCTTCTAGCAGCAGGGTGTATATTGTATATTAGATTTTAAGCTCATGGGAGCAAGGTGTATTTATTTTTTCCTTTCCAAATCGACTCTCCTGTGCTTATAATACATGCAGATATAAAGCAATATGCAGCAGGTCAGATGTGATCCAGGGATATATCCGGTCGCTACAATTGGGGTCAGGAAGGAATTTTTTTCCCCTTCAGAGGCAGAACTCTCGGAGGGTTTCTTCGCCTTCCTCTGGATCTTTTGGTTCAGTGGCTCTCACCATCCTCAATGCCCACAGCTAGTTCTGTGGTCTGTATAGAGCCTGACCTGAGAGTCATTGTGATCATGGTATAATTTCTTAAAGGGCCAGTAATATTTTTATTACAGTGTTGCTTATTGCTATTCCAATAAAAAAATAAAAATTTAAAGTGTCATATGAGTTTTTTGTATTCACTTTCTTTTTGCACAGTTACAATGATGGGAGTGATCATTACTACCCTCAATATTCTTCAAGTTGAACCAGGAATTATGGGGGGCGCCATATACATAAGGCATACCACATATATCCCCACCCACTGTGGTATCATAACCTCAACTCCTGTCCCAAGTTACATTAAAAGTGTTATGGAGGCAGTGCCCTAAAATAGTATATGTCCTACACAACAAACTAACCGATAGAAGACTGAAGACAGGGACACAAAGCTGAAGTATACAAGAGACTTAAGCAGTGTCGGACTAGGGTGCCAAGGGCCCACCAGTGACCAACTCCAGGGCCCTACTTTTACAGCTACGTGCAAATGGGATATTATCCTAAATCACAAATTTATATAACAATGAACTGGGTAGACTATTACACTCTTGCACAGTGACTCAATGGAGGATTTTCCTATTCTCATGTGGGCCAGTGAAAGCATGGGTATAATATGTGTAATGTATGTAAATGTAATGCTTATTTTTTGTGGTAGAGATCTGCCGAGCTACATACTGTAGGGACAGACATAGTTAAAGCTTGGGACTGACCCATAGTAGAAGGGAAAATCCCTAGTAAAAGAGGAGTACTTCCTGATAGTCAGATAGGGAAGTACAGTATAGTGGGCAGCTATCGTTTAAGGCAGTGGGAGGCCTTACTGGAATCTGTTGCAGACATTCCTGCAACATCCGAAGCCTAGGGCTCGGTACAGATTCTACAAAGAGTGCCTTATCCTCAAGTGTACAGAGGAAGTGGATGTAAAATCGTGTTAAGGGAAGGTAACTGATCCCAGTTGCATTGCGGGACTGGACAGGAAATCCCTGCAAAATCAGTTAATGCAAAGACAGTGCAGGAGGAACAGAGACCGATGCTGGAGACGTGCTGTACTAAAGAAACAAGGAATAAGAAGTGTTTTTGCCCGAAACTGCATGTTACAGTCTGATGAACTTGATCTGCCCAATAAATGTTTGGTTGTTACAATGAACTGTGTGTTCTCTAAGTTATGTGGGGCATTTCCTGAGGAGGGAGACCTAGAGAAAGCAGAGGCCTGCAGTCTACAGGTAAGTGTGATACACCCCACACTAGCCAGTAAGTTGGAACTGAAACATGATTTTCCTGTAAAGTGCCAGGGTGAAAAGGAGCAGCCGCTCAACCATGGATATCGCCCGTGGTCACTTTACATCAGCATGGTAGTATAATACTTTCTGAAAGTTTAATTCAATTTCTACCCACCTAGACAAACTGACAGCTCCTCAAAGTCCCTACTCCCTGTTAAAATCTTGCACTGCTCAGTACAAATTGCAGCTGTCGTTCAAACTGGTTCAGAGTTTTTTTTCTCTTCTTAACAGCTCTATTGAATAACATTAATAACAAAAGACTGACTGGCACTTCCAAGCTAATGTAAACAGGTGGATACTAGGAGCAGCCACCTCCATATACAATGTACAAAAAAGTTTCACTCTGTTGTGCTAAATCATGCAGACATGGAATATATGAATAGCAATGCTGCTCTGGATAATAAATTGAGACGCTTAGCACATAATTTGACCAATTTGACCAATTCATGCATGCCCAGCAACCAACAACAAGGTGGTCTCACCCGGACCCTACGTGTCTAGTGTGAAAACCTCTCTTAGGCTGAAGTCTGAATTCCTGGGTAAATGTGGATATCTCTCTCAAAAGCCTGTTTTTATGGGCAGGTAGGATCCTGCAGTAATTAAAACCAACACATGTTGAAGGGTGGAATGCTCGGTCAGGGAGCTAACATACAAATAACAAAAGACTGACTGGCGCTTCCCAGCTAATGTGAACAGGTGCATATAGGAGCAGCCACCTCCATATTCAATATACAAAAGAAATTACACTCTGTCGTGCTAAAGCATGTAGACATGGAATATATGAAATATGAATAGCAATACTGCTCTGGATAATAAGAAAAAATTTAGACACTTAGCACATAATTTGACCAATGCATTCATGCCCAGCAACCAACGACAAGGTGGTCTTACCGGGAGACTACATGTCTAGTGTGAAAACCTCTCTTAGGCTGAAGTCTGAATTCCTGGGTAAATGTGGATACCTCTCTCAAAAGCCTGTATTTATGGGCAGGTAGGATCCTGCTGTAATTAAAACCACCACATGTTGAAGGGTGGAGTGCTCGGTCAGGGAGCTAACGCACAAATAACAAAAGACTGACTGGCGCCTCCTAGCTAATGTGAACAGGTGCATATAGGAGCAGCCACCTCCATATACAATATACAAAAGAAGTTACACTCTGTTGTTCTAAAGCATGTAGACATGGAATATATGAAATATGAATAGCAATACTGCTCTGGATAATAAGAAAAAATTGAGACACTTAGCACATAATTTGGCTAATTTTTTGTATATTGTATATGGAGCTGACTGCTTCTAGACATGTAGGGTCCCAGTAGCGTAAGACCATCTTGTCGTTTGCTGCTGGGCATGTATGAATTGGCCAAATTATAGCTAAGCGTCTCAATTTTTTCTTATTATCCAGAGCAGTATTGCTAATCATATTATATATATATTCCATGTCTACATGCTTTAACATGACAGAGTGCAACTTTCTTTGTCTATATTGAATAACATTGGCCAGTATGATACATAATTTTAACATGGACAGCACACATAAGCATATTACGCTGATATGAACAAGCCCTTAAAAGCTAATATCCTGTAAAGAAAAATTTATTTTTTTGTTTATATATATTTAACCCATTCACCCCTCCCAGCCTGTTTGCACCTTCATTACCAGGCCATATTTTACAATTATGATCAGTGTCAATTTATGTGGTAATAACTTTGGAATTCTCAGTAATTCTGAGACTTTTTTTTCGTGACACATTGTACTTTATGTTAGTGGTAAATTTATGTTGATATTTTTTGCGTATATTTGTGAAAATATTGGAATTTTGGCAAAAAATTTGCAATTTTCAAACTTTTAATTTTTAGGTCCTTAAACTAGATAGTTATATCACACAAAATAAAAAAAAATAACATTTCCCACATGTCTACTTTACATCAGCATCATTTTTAAAACAATTTGTTTCTGTTATGAAGTTAGAAAGGTTAAAAATTGATCAGCAAATTCTACTTTTTCCACCAAAATTTACAAAACCAATTTTTTTAGGGAGCACATGCCATTTGACTGACTTTGGGGGGCCTGTATGACAGAAAATACCCAAAAGTGACACCATTCTAAAAACTGCATCACACAAAGTGCTTGAAACCACATTCAAGAAGTTTATTAACCCTTCAGGTGTTTCACAGGATTGCATTCTCCCAAGGGTAACAAGATAAAATTGACCATACAATCTGTTGCGCAATTTCTCTTGAGTACGCCGATATGCCAAGTGTGGTGGAAAACCATTGTTTGGCAACATTTCACTTTTGGAAAACAGAATTGGCTGGATTAGATAGCGGACTCTATGTCATATTTACAGTTCCCCTTATTTGCCTAAACAGTGGAAACCTCCCATAAGTGACTCCATCTTAGAAACTACTCCCCTTAAGGAACTTATCTAGCTGCGTGGTGAGCACTGCGAACTTCAAGGTGCTTCACAGAGTTTTATATTGTTGAGCCGTGAAATAAAAAAAATTACATTTTCCCATGAGAAATGTTGCTTTTCATTTTCACAAGGGTAGCAGGAGAAAATATGAAAATGGACAATATAGTTTGTTGTTCAATTTCTCCTGAGTAAACCGACATCCCATATGTGGGGGAAAACTATTGTTTGGGAGCACGGCAGGGCTTGGAAGGGAAGGGATGCTTGCAGAGCCGCTGATGTGCCTAAATAGTGATCATATTGACACTACATTTGCCTCACATAATTTTATACTATTGGGTGGTGAAGAAACAATAATTATATTTTTCCACTAAAATATTGTTTTAGCCCCAACTTGTTAATCTTTATAAGGGCATAATAAATCGGCAGCAGTTGAAAATAAAGTCTCGTTTAATGTACAGGGTACTCACAAACAGAAAGTAAACGGATCCTTTGGATCGCAGCCGGGAAAACAAATACAGTCCGTGACCAGTTGCCGAGGTCTACGGCACCGCCGTGTACGCTGTGGGTGCCAGGCTTCTTGGCTCCACTTGGCCCTGTGTTGCCTCACACAGATAGTGCTCTGCAGAGCTGTCTGTTCTGCCTGCTTGCAAAACAAAACTGACACACCCAAACCCTTTACTTCGGGGCCTTTAACTTGAATCAGTGGCCATGGGTCACATGGAAAACCCAGAGCTGGGAAGGAAACGGACAAACTCCACTACCTTCCTGTAGTCCGTTTCAAAAATAGAAGCCCATGATAGGTTTTTCCTGAATCTGCCCTGGACAAATAGCTCGCCCAAAGATACACTTAACTTTTATTCGGCATTGCAATCCCATCTATGCCTGTGACCGCAATGCACTCCCACGGCCTCCATATGCTTATTCGCACATCCTGGGGGACACATAGCGACCTTCGCATATAATACCGGTCACTGCCTCACAGCAGTAAGAGAGATGTAAGTTCCCTGCCCGGGCTGACTGGTCCACGTATCAGTGGTTATGTGGACCTTCTCACTGATGGCGTTGTGATGTGCACTGTTTATTTTGTCTGCAACATGTGTGTGCAGGGCATGGATGGCACGTCTGAAAATTTAGTGGCATTGTCATGAGTGGATCATGCCCTCCTGGGATATCTGGAGTCAGAAAATCACTAAGTATTGTGAATCACAGATCTTCCATTTAGCCTGTGTGTTTGTGTTTCACATTAAATGGATTTCGTTTTCTTTGAAAAAAATATTTGCTTGCCCTACAAATGGCTGCTGAGAATTATTTATTTGCCACACTACTAGAAAACACACAGCAGTCCACAACATTTTTTTGTCTGCCCTCCAAATGGCAACAAGATTTATTTATTTGCCCCACACCTAAAAATACACAGCAGTCCAGGAAAAATATTGTTATGCTAAAAATGGCTTCTGAGATTTATTTATTTATTTGCCAAAGTGCTAGAAAACACACAGAAGTCCAGAAAAATTATTTGTTTTCCCTACAAACAGCAACGAGATTTATTTATGTGTTCCACAACTAGAAAAAAACAGTGATCTAGATTTTTTTTTGTTTGCCCTACAAATGGCAAAGAGATGTGTGCTAAAATTTAGTTATTTGTCGCACTACTAAAAAATACACAGCGTTCCAGAAAAATATTTGTTTGTCCAATAAATGGCAACACCAAAGCACAGCACATGAACAAGATTTGAAGGCTAGTGAAACCATGGGCAAGAAAAATCATTTTTACATGTGTTAGTAGTTACATTTAGTAAAATTGCACTAGATTTCAGCCTGCAGTCTACATTCATTCATTAATTCATTTATTCAATCATTTTCAGACCCCTTGATATACAATTTACACTTTATAATTTTTCTCCTGTGGATTGTCTTCACATGGGCTGGATGTGAGCTCTGTATATATAACCAGGGTGATGCTGTCTTCATTTTCTTTTATGCATCAGCTCTAATACTATACTTATTTACTCTTCATGAGCCTTTCTCCATTATTATCAATAGCCTTTTTTCCTCCATTCTCCCTGCCACTATACAAGGTTTCCCACCACTCTACGCTGTAAAGATCTGTGTACAGCATCCTTCCCCCTCTCTGCTTCTATCACTAGGGCCGGGGTCAGACCTAATGTATAAAAATACGGTCCGTTTTTTACGGTCCCAATGCGCAGAAATGTTCCCTGAACAGTGATCCGTATGTCATCCGTTGCCAAGGTGTGGCTACGTATTTTGCGCATGTATTCCTCCTTATGTCATCCATATAGCATTTTTTTCACGCAACCTTCCAAAATGGACATTTAACGGTTTTGAGGCCTGAAATTAATTTAAATCATCATCAGCAACCCTATTTATTGCCTCTACAACAGGTGGCAGCCTCCAATCTGGCCATTTTGTTGCTGTGCTTGTGTTGGTGTATTGGTGGTTTGTTGGCAACATTTCAGACCTACTTCCTTTCACCCCAAATGAGCGTGTCTTATACAACTGGATTTTGTCACACCGCTTTAGCCAGCTATACCAGTGATAGTGGATCCGAGGAGGAGGAGATGAATGTGGGTCCATCCGCTTTTGAGGCAACGCCTCACTAAAGGCCATTTCCACCGTCTCTATGCATCTCGGCAGACACATCCCGACAACTTTTTCAAATATTGTCACATGAGCCTTGCCACCTTTGATATTTTGTTGGAGATAACCTTTCAGGACACCAGGATGCGAAAATGTATATCTGCAGAGGAGAGTCTTCTCCTTATGTTATGGTATGTATTCCTCCTCCTCTGTGTTGATGACGCGTCTATAATAAATGTGTTATTTAGTTATGCTTAGCATCTGATGTTAATTTATTATTAATATATGTAAAAACTCTAACAATTAGTACTAAGAATATATTATTATTGATAAATTCACATAGCCAGTGTTAATTTTTTAATCTACTGCTAGCCTGGCTTGTTAGTTCTACACAGTACTTGTGGTCTATAGGAATGTTATAAATCATTCAAACATGTTAATGTTTTTTTTCTGCTTTCAGCTTCCTGACAACTGGACTTTCGTATGCTGCACTCCATCTTGAATTTTTGATTGGGAGTTCTACAATCTCAGGCATAGTCCAGTCTACCTGTTCTGAAATCTGGTCCAGACTTCATCAACTAGTCATGCCTGTGCCCAAAATGGAAGACTAGTTGCGGATTGCCTGTGGGTTTGAGGAGCATTGCCAATTTCCAAATTGTATTGGAGCTCTTGATGGCAAACACATCTGTGTGCATAAGCCGCTGAACTCAGGGTCCCAAATCTATAATTATAAACAATATATTTCTGTTGTGTTGTTAGCTGTGGTTCACAGTCACTACAGGTTTATAATTGTAGACATTGGGGCCTATGGGAGTAATGGAGACTCTAGAGTCTTCAATTCTTCCATTATGGGTCGGCGGCTGCGCAATAACCAGTTGGACCTACCACCACCACGGCAGCTTCCAGGCTCCAATCAAGAATCTGTGCCGTATGTCCTTGTTGCAGATGAGGACTTTCAGTTAACAGGCATGTATTGAGACCATATCCCAGTCGAAACCTGGACCACCGGCATAGGATATTTAATTTGCATCTATCACGTGCACGGCAACTGGTGGAGTACACCTTTGGCATTCTTTGTGCCAAATGGTGGGTACTCCAGTCAGCCATTCAGCTGAGTAAAGCCAACGTAAATGAGGTCATCAAAGCATGTGTGGTCCTACATAACTTCATCTGACTTCATGAATGCTCCTCATCTGATGGTGCTGAAGGTGTGTTGGGCAATGTGGGTAGGCCTAGACCACATGTCATCCCTCAGTATCAACCACTTTCAGGACTTAAAGTACGTGATATCTTGACTAATTATTTTGTGATACCTCAGGGTGCTACTCCCTGGCAAGAGCATGCTGTTTCTATGTTATAGGTTTAAAATTTTTGTGTATATAAATATCCTTTTTTCATTTAAGTTGTTATGTGTGTTCATTTTATTCTATTCATCTATGATTTTGGTTTAACTTTGGTATTTTGTATGAATTATTGTAAGAAGAGACAAAAATTACCTTTTTTAACTTTTTTTAGAACGCCAAAAACTACTTTTTTCAAATCCAAACCATATTTAACTCATATGGCTTTTGTGGCCATAGAAATTTGGCCATACCCATTTTTAACATGTACTTAAACATACCAAGCAGAAAAACATCTTATTTTGCAACAGCAAAATCCAATACAAAAACAAAATTAAAGATTTTGATAACTTGATGGAGGTAATGATGGCAGTACAGACTATCTCTCTTGCTGGCTTTGTTGGTGAAATTGTCCTTCACCCTGTGTGGGTGCATAAACTTTGCCATGCTGTATGTTTTGGTCATGGTCAGATTGCTGAGTAGCAAAGTGACCATATGGAAATTGGAGATGAGACTCCTGGGGATTGTGGAACCCATGTGACTCATACCCCACAATAAGGCTATGTCGTCCAAAACCAGGTTGGGACCAGCCTCCAACACTGGTTCTGTACAAGTGACCATATTGGGCAGGTGGGTTATAGGATGCCATTTGTGCCTGTTGTGGCCATGGTTGGTTTTGGGGGGAATGGGTTGAGGTGTAGGCACCCGTGGAGGAGGTGCATCAGATCCCTGTTGATCATGCACTTGTGGGTTTGTTTGAAGTCTCATCAGGTTACAAGGTGACAGCTGCCACCTCTCCAAGAATTCAAAGACCTCATATGGGGTATTGAGGGGTGTGCATGCATCAATAAGAATCTGAATGCACCCTCTCACATATAGCCTCACCTCACGGGGTAGGGGATGAAGGTACCAGGTCAGACTGCGGGAGTATGCCTCCTCACCCTCATCCTGGGCAGCCATGTCCAAGTAACAGAGAACCCCCATGTCAACATGCCTCCTTGTATCTGAGGCAGGGTTCTCTCTCTTTCGTCGCCCACGGCAGGAAATGACAGCAGGCTGTGGGGAGGCCTCCAGAGGAACAGTAGAGCTGCTGCTGTTGCCTCGATCTTCCATGCTGATGGGTGCTGGTGCAGCTGTTGGTGCTGGTGCAGCTTATGGGGCTGGTGCAGGAGGAGCTTGTGGGATGCAGCTGGAAGGCTGAGAAGATGGGCCAGCCACCTCTTCACCTTCCCCGACCGGATCGATAATGGCCTCAGAATCCGACCCTGTCTCCCTCTCAGTGAGGTTGGAATGAGTTCTGTTATAAAAGTTTGACATAAAACAAAATTATAAGACATATAACCATAAAATACATATGTGTAATGTGGTGTGATGTATGAACTTATGGTCTGAGATCCATACTGGGATCCAGAAAAGCAAGGCGGTCATAATAAATATACTTCCACTTTGTTAGTGCGGAAGCACCACTCCTGGCCCACTGCTGACGTTTCCGCCTATATTGATCGCGGATGCTGCGCCAGCGTCTCATAACATATTCCACTGCAATGACAGGCAATAAAATAATGTATATGGACATTGCGCACAGTGGATCAACAAGTTTAGTGAGATTTTACATAGTCATGTGGCCTAGTAAGCTGTATTTTCTAAACATAATCTTAATTAATAATAATAGGATAAAAAACATCATACAGTGCCTTGCAAAAGTATTTGGTCCCCTGGAACTTTTCAAAGTTTTCCCACATATCATGCTTCAAACATAAAACATAAAGATACTAAATGTAAATTTTTGGTGAAGTATCAACAAGTGGAACACAATTGTGAAGTTAAATGAAATGTATTGCTTATTTTAAATTTTTGTGGAAAAACTGAAAAGTGGGGTGTGCAATATTATTCGGCCCCTTTAACTTAATACTTTGTTGCACCACCTTTTGCTGCAATTACAGCTGCAAATCACTTGAGGTATGTCTCTATCAGTTTTGTACATCGAGAGACTGAAATTCTTGCCCATTCTTCCTTGGCAAACAGCTTCAGCTTGAGATTCTCGATTGGATTGAGGTCTGGACTTTGACTTGGCCATTCTAACACCTGGATACATTTATTGTGAACCAATCCTTTGTAGATTTTGTTTTATGTTTGGGATCATTGTCTCAGGTATTTTGCACATTCCAACAGGTTTTCTTCAAGAATGGTCCTGTATTTGGCTCCATCCATCTTCCCATCAATTTTAACCATCTTTCCTATCCCTGCTGAAGAAAAGCAGGCCCAAACCATGATGCTGCCACCACCATGTTTGACAGAGGGGATGGTATGTTCAGGGTGATGATCTGTGTTGCCTTAACGCCAAACATATCGTTTGGCATTGTTGCCAAAAAGTTCGATTTTGGTTTCATCTGACCAGAGCACTTTCTTCCACATGTTTGGTGTGTCTCCCAGGTGGCTTGTTGCAAACTTTAAAGGACATTTTTTATGGATATCTTTGAGAAATGGCTTTCTTCTTGCCACTATTCCATAAAAGCCAGATTTGTGCAGTGTACGACTGATTGTTGTCCTATTCACAGACTGTCCCACCTCAGCTGTAGATCTCTGCAGTTCATCCAGAGTGATCATGGGCCTCTTGGCTGTATCTCTGATCAGTCTTCTCCTTGTTTGAGATATAAGTTTAGAGGGATGGCCGGGTCTTAGTAGATTTGCAGTGGTATGTTACTCCTTCCATTTCAATATGATCACTTGCTCAGTGCTCCTTGGGATGTTTAAAGTTTTGGAAATCATTTTGTATGCAAATCCAGCTTTAAACTTGTCCACAGCAGTATCATGGACCTGCCTGTTGTGTTCCTTGGTCTTTATGATGCTCTCTTTGCTTCAAACAGAACCCTGAGACTATCACAGAGCGGGTGCATTTATACGGAGACTTGATTACACACAGGTGGATTATATTTATCATTAGGCATTTAGGACAACATTGGATCATTCAGTGATCCACAATGAACTTCTGGAGTGAGCTTCCTGCACTGAAAGTAAAGAGGCCGAATAATATTGCATGCCCCACTTTTCAGTTTTTGAATTTCCCAAAATTTTTTAAAATAACCAATACATTTCGTTCAACTTCACAATTGTGTTCCACTTGTTGTTGGTTCTTCACCAACAATTTACATTTGGTTTCTTTATGTTTGAAGCATGATATGTGGGAAAAGGTTGAAAAGTTCCAGGGGGCCGAATACTTTCGCAAGGTTTTGTACTTGGATTTAAGGGGATTGTGTGAAAACCTGTTATTTAGTGCAGTTCATAATATTATTTTCAAAACATGAGTGAACTTATTTGTTGCTCTGTCCCTTATGTGGACGGTCTGCAAAATCAGAAAAAAGTAGCCCACAGATCATCCTCCATGCCGCCTCTTTTCTGGTCCGGTCGGGGTAGTGTGCATCCCTTTGGTTCCATAGCTCTGGCCTTTCTTGGAGCAGAACAAGAAGCACCTCAACATTGATAAATGAGGACACGCTGCAGGACTCCGTGGAGGCGTTCTTCTGGGATGTCTGGAGCGGTTTTTGAGCTAATTAGCATGTCTAAGCTTCCTGAAAATGGCTTGGCCCATTTCCTGTCACCTGGAAAAGTCTTGCGTATTTCTCGCAAGTCACATGCATGGTCCGTGTGTAATCCGCATTTTTCTCACCACCATAGACTTTTATTTGAGTATTTTTGGAGGAATATGCTGACAATCACAGCATGCTGTGATTTTCTCAGCCCGTAAAATACGGCTGAGAAATATACAGCTGATGGAAGCTGCCCCATAGAGAAACATTGGTCCGTGCGCAATGCTTTGATTTTGCGCCTCCCCCTCGTCCGTATTTCTCTCTAGTGTGACACCGGCCTAACACTGAGAGGAGGGATGGGATGTAGAAAGCAGTCAGAACCAGAAACAGGCATTCTGACAGATTTGTATTTTTTGCGGAGCACCCAGCTAGATAAAGAACTTACAGACACTTTGCACAAGTGAAATTATGTAAAACTTTTAAAAAAGACTATTTAGAAAGATGCAATTCAATTTAGGATGCAAATTAGCAATAATTCTTTTTGAAGGTGTACATTTTAATACAGATCACATTGATTGTTACAACTGTGCAGCTATCTTTCAAGACCAACTGTGAAGTGATAAGAAGAATTTAGCGGAGAGCTGGAGAATTGTCATAGACTAGAATCACCCTTTGTGTACTTACCGGCTAAATTACATAATGAGAAGAAAACTGATTTTCTGAACATAAATTCTACACAATACATTCATTTCTGTATATGATAAATTGATCTGCTGCCAGAAGGATATGTGAGAAAATACCTAATCTACACCTACCTACACCTAAGGTGATGTGGGTGGTGTAGTAGACATAAACTATCTGGCAGACTCCCTTTTAACATGAAAGAAACGAACCCCCAACCATGCAAAATACACAAATATAGTACTAATATATTTTTTTTTTACAAACTCTAAATGTGACTATGGACTGGCTTAATTAAAGGCCAGTTATAGATGTAGACAGCATACTGTACAATAGCATGTTCTTGTAGGTTTATTTTGCAGAGGTTTTCAGTGAAGAAGCCTTCTATCGTATATTGCATATATCAGCACAAGAGAATATAGTTTCTGTATATTATCCCTGCTGGTATATTCTTTCTTCTAGAAGTAAGACATCTTACAAAAGGATATACTTGAACACACATTTTCTGTTTAATCAAATAAATTGTTGAACTGTTATCAAAACTCGAAGTAAAGAACCCTCAGGATATAGTAATGTACGTGAGAGATATTACCAGACAGTCTAGACTTAAAATAACCTAGTGATGTAACTATGTCTGTTACTAGGCAGAGTACGTGAAGAACTAATACCATAACGTACAGGGAAACACTCAGAAACATTTACATTTTTCAAACTGTATTTACTGCGTGTCATATTTCAAAGACTATTAACATCAGACATAATTAACCAATGTCTATGCTTTTTCATGGATTGCGTATGTAAGGGGGTGACAGAAGCTGTCATGTGCATCTCCCCCTAATGTTCTTGTGTATACGGTTCAATTGAAGCAATGTGAAGAATGCTTACATGTGTCTTAATAACAGTATTGCGTATGTTATATTGCATAAGGATTTTACATTTAATGTTTGATATTGATACAAGAATAGGGAAAGATGTGAGGATCAAGATAAGAGGGTAGTTGTAGAATAGAATAGTATTGGGTATAGTCTAGTGGGGCACAATCGAGATAGGAAATGAGAGTGCCAGACCAAGCATAGTTAGAATTAGAGGTTTTCCAGGTTTGGAAGAGCTAGAGATGGGTGTAGTGCAAAGCAGTGAAATATAGTGGTGGGACTTACTGATGGAGGGGGACCAGTGATGTAGCAACAGGAGAGGAAAGACAGATGGCCTCAGGGCTAGATATTGCCAAGGCAATGTGGGACCCCGGGATGGGCAGCGTACAGACAGTCACCATCTAAGGCAGAATCATTCCGAGAGGATTCGGAGCCTATGGCCAGGACTAGGCAGAACTGAGTGCGCCTTTTACCTTTTCCAAGGGAAACCGGACGGGGAATGGAGAAAGATGGTGGGCCTAGGGGCACAGGAGCTGCAAGAGAGAGAAAAGCATCTTCGGGACAAGAGTTGCTTGAAAATGCAGGCGACAAAGAAGCTTCTTCGGGACAAGAGTTGCTTGAAAATGCAGGAGCGAAAGAACCGTATTTGGAACAAAAGTTGCTAGAAAATGCAGGGAGAGCTCAGGAAATGCAAGTGAAGGTATAATGTGCTACATCTGTACCAACACCCCTGTTTTCAAGAAAAGTTGAACTGTTGAGCAAGAATACCGAGTCTGGAAATGTTTGTGCAAGCACTGAATCGGAAATAAGGAATGCAGTACCAGAAGGAATCCAGGAGCCTAGTGTAAGTGTCCTACTTCGCACATTCTACATACAACAAATGGGAAATTATGTTTCCTTTGTGGGATACCAGGGTGTGGGAACGCAACAGCTCCTCGCTATGTTTACCACCCTGGGCACCTCACATGTATTCATGCAAAGTTCACACTTTAACCCCTTTCTGACTGGGCAATCTTCCATTTTTGATCTGTTGTTTTTTCTTCCTCTTCTTCCAAGGGCAATAACTTCTCTATTTTTCCTTCAATATAGCTGCTTAAGGGCTTGTTTTTTTGTGGGATGAGATGCACTTTTGAAAGACACTATGCATTTTATCATTTGTGGGAAAAAATTGCAAATTCAGTAAAAAAAAGTCAGAATAAGCACAATTATATATTTTAAAAAAAATTCATTTACAGCATTCATTCAAAATGAAAAAAAAGCTTGTGTTGCCATTTCCCAAGAGCTGTAACATATAATTTTTTGGGGGTAATGGAGTTATGTGAGGTCTCTTTCTTTGTCACCTGAGTGAGAGACTCAATCTTGTGGTCACCTCTGATTGTATATACAGTGAATTAAATAAATATTTGATCCCTCGCTGATTTTGTAAGTTTGCCCACTTACAAAGACATGAACAGTGTATGATTCTAAGGGTAGGTGAATTTTATCATTGAGAGATATAATATCAAAAATAAAATCCAGAAAATCACATTGTATAAATGATATAAATTTATTTGCATCTTGCAGTGAGAAATAAGTATTTGATCCCCTACCAACCAGTAAGAGTTCTGGCTCCTACAGACCAGCTAGATGCTCCTAATCAACTCGCTACCTGCATTAAAGACAGCTGTCTTACATAGTCCCCTTTATAAAAGACTCCTGTCCATAGACTTAATTAATCGGTCAGACTCTAACCTCTACAACATGGGCAAGACCAAAGAGCTTTATAAGGATGTCAGGGTCAAGATCAGAGACCTCCACAAAGCTGGAATGGGTTACAAAAACATAAGTACGAAGTTGGGTGAGAAGGAGACAACTGTTGCAATAGTGTGCAATAGTAAGAAAATGGAAGAAATACAAAATGACTGTTAATCAACATCGATCTGGGGCACCATGCAAAATCTCACCTTGTGGGGTATCCTTGATCCTTGACCTATCCTGGATCGCCTCATACCTTTCCAACCGCACATTCAGTGTCTCCCACTCCCACACTACCTCCTCATCCCACCCTCTCTCTGTTGGAGTCCCTCAAGGCTCTGTTCTAGGACCCCTACTCTTCTCAATCTATACACTTGGCTTGGGACAACTCATAAAGTCCCATGGATTCCAGTGCCACCTCTATGCTGATGACACTCAAATCTACTTCTCTGGCCCAGACGTCACCGCTCTGCTGTCCAGAATCCCAGAGTGCCTATCAGCCATATCCTCCTTCTTCTCCTCTCGCTTCCTCAAACTCAATGTGGACAAATCTGAACTCATCATCTTTCTTCCATACCACAAATCTTCCTTACCTGACCTATCTATCGCAATCAACGACATCATGCTTTCCCCCGTACCCGAAGTCCGCTGCCTCGGAGTAACCTTCGACTCTGCCCTGTCCTTCAAACCGCACATCCAAGCTCTTTCCACCTCCTGTCGCCTCCAGCTCAAAAATATCTCCATAATCCGTCCTTTCCTCAACCCTCAATCTACTAAAATGCTTGTGCATGCCCTCATCATCTCCTGCCTTGACTACTGCAACATCCTTTTCTGTGGCCTCCCTGCTAACACCCTTGCACCTCTCCAGTCCATCCTTAACTCTGCTGCCTGACTAATCCATCTCTCTCCTCGCTACTCCTCCGCTTCCCCCCTCTGCAAATCTCTTCACTGGCTTCCATTCCCTCAGCGTATCCAGTTCAAATTACTAACACTGACCTACAAAGCCATCCATAACCTGTCTCCTCCATATGTCTCTGAACTAATCTCCTGATATCTTCCCTCACGTAATCTCCGGTCCTCCCAAGACCTCCTTCTCTCCTCCACACTTATTCGATCCTCATCCAATCGCCTCCAAGACTTCTCCCGAATATCCCCCATCCTCTGGAACTCTCTGCCCCAACACGTCCGACTATCAACCACAGTCGGATCCTTCAGACGGAACCTGAAAACTCATCTCTTCAGGAAAGCCTACAGCCTGCACTGACCTCGCTGCCTCCTCATCAATACCGAAGCTACCGCCTCACCAACACCGGAGCTCCCGCAACCCCCAACCTACTGTCTCCTTCCCCATAATCCTGTAGAATGTAAGCCCGCAAGGGCAGGGTCCTCGCCCCTCTGTATCAGTCTGTCATTGTTAGTCTGTCTACTGTAAGTGATATCTGTAATCTGTATGTCACCCCTTCTCATGTACAACACCATGGAATCAATGGTGCTATATAAATAAATAATAATAATAATAATCATGAGGAAGGTGAGAGATCAGCCTAAAACTACATGGGGAACTTGTTTATGATCTCAAGGCAGCAGGGACCACAGTCACCAAGAAAACCATTAGTAACACATTACGCCATAAATGTTTAAAATCCTGCACTGCCTGCAAGGTCCCCCTGCTCAAGAAGGCACACATGTAGGCCCATCTGAAGTTTTCCAATGAACACCTGGATGATTCTGTGAGTGATTGGGAGAAGGTGCTGTGGTCAGGTGAGACAAAAATGGAGGTCTTTGGCATTAACTCAACTCTCCATGTTTGGAGGAAGAGAAATGCTGAATATGACCTATGGCCTATGTCTCCACTGTCAAGAATGGAGGTGGAAAAATTATGTTTTGGAGGTGTTTCTCTGCGTAAGGGCACAGGATTACTTCACATCAATGGAAGAATGGATGGAGCCATGTACCGTAAAATCCTGTGAGACAGCCTCCTTCCCTTCCCCAGGACATTAAAAATGGGTTGTAGCTGGGTCTTCCAGCAAGACAATGACCCAAGGCATACAGCTAAGGCAACAAAGGAGTGGCTCAAAAAGAAGCACATTAAGGTCATGGAGTGGCCTAGCCAATCTACAGATCTTAATCCCACAGAAAACTTATGGATAGTGTTGAAGCTTCGAGTTGCCAAAAGACAGACTTAAAATCTTAATTACAAAGTAGAAACAGAAGGTGCTCCAGCTCCAATAAAATAGATTCTTTATTAATGGTTAAAATCCAGTGACATAATAGATCCTTGCTGTAGTACAAATGTGGGGGTACAGAGCCCATGCAACGCGTTTCGATCGCTGCCGATCTTAATCAATGCATCAAAATGCATCATTAAAATCTTAATGATTCAGAGATGATCTGCAAAGAGGAGTGGACCAAAATTCCTCCTGACATGTGCACAACCTCATCATCAACAACAAAAAATGTCTGACTGATGTGCTTGCCAACAAGGGTTTTGCCACCAAGTATTAAGTCTTGTTTGCCAGAGGGATCAAATACTTATTTCTCACTGCAAAATGCAAATACATTTATATAATTTATACAATGTGATTTTCTGGATTTTATTTTTGATATTCACTCTATCTATCAATGTTAAAACTAACCTACCGTTAAAATTATAGACTGTTCATGTCTTTGTCAGTAGGCAAACTTACAAAATCAGCAAGGGATCAAATAATTATATCCTTCACTGTATTTGCACTGAAAAACTGCAATTCTAGATTTTTTCTTTTTTTCTTTTTCTTCACTTATTTAATGGGTTTATTAATGTTATGATATATAAGACTTAGAGATACAACATATCTACTGCAACCTCCTGCTCTGTGGCCTCCCCTCTAACACTCTCACACTCCTCCAATCTATTCTAAACTCTGCTGCCCGACCGCTATTCCGTGGCCTCTCCCCTCTGTCAATCCCTGCACTGGCTCCCCATTACCCAAAGACTCCAGTTCAAAATCCTAACCATTAATAACTTTATCCTACATAGGGTAAGTACCCTTTATTAGCTCCTCCCCCCACACTCTCTTCATTACCATATTCTTTTATCTTTCTAACTTTTATTTTTATTTTTCTACCATTATGTTTCCATTAAAGGTTTTCTTTCCATCATATTTATTTGCAATTGTTTCAGTTTATATTGAAATCGGCCGATCCTATAAAAAAGTCGGGGTCGGGGTCGGCCGAAACACGAAACCCAATGCAGTGCAATGGGATACTATGGTTCCCAGGGTCTGAAGGAGAGGAAACTCTCCTTCAGGCCCTGGGATCCATATTAATGTGTAAAATAAAGAATTAAAATAAAAATATTGATATACTCACCTCTCCGACGCAGCCTGGACCTTACCGCCGGTAACCGGCAGCCTTCTTTGCTTAAAATGAGCGCATTCAGGGCCTTAGATGATGTCACGGCTTGTGATTGGTCGCGTGGCGGTCACATGGGCGGCCGCGACCAATCACAAGCCGTGACGTCATCTAAGGCCCTGAACGCGCTCATTCTTAGGAAGGAAGGCTGCCGGAAAGAAGCCGAGGGTGAGTATATTCCTATTAGGTATATACTCACCCTCGGACGCGCCCTGCTTCTTTCCGGCAGCCTTCCTTCTTAAGAATAAGCGCGTTCAGGGCCTTAGATGACGTCACGGCTTGTGATTGGTCGCGGCCGCCCATGTGACCGCTCACGCGACCAATTACAAGCCGTGACATAATTCTCAGGTCCTAAATTCCTAGAATTAGGAATTTAGGACCTGAGAATTACGTCACGGCTTGTGATTGGTCGCGTGGCGGTCACATGAGCGGCACGCGACCAATCAGAAGCCGTGACGTCATGGAAGGCCGTAAACGCGCTCATTTTAAGCAAAGAAGGCTGCCGGTTACCAGCGGCGATGTCCAGGGGCCTCCGGAGAGGTGAGTATATCAATATTTTTTATTTTAATTCTTTGTTTTACACTTAAATGTGGATTCCGATACCGATTTCCGATATCGCAAACATATCGGAACTCGGTATCGGAATTCCGATACCAGATTCAGAAGATTGCCGACCTCATGGCCAACCCCACACAGGGGTCGGGTCGGGTTTCATGAAACCCGACTTTGCCAAAAGTCGTCGACTTCTGAAAATGGCCAACCCGTTTCGCTCAACCCTAGTTATTAGATATATGAAACTGAAATAGCTGTTGCAAAAAATCAAATTTTTATAAAACATTAAGCTTAAGATTAATAGGGGTGCCCAAACTTTTTCATATAACTGTATACTGCATGGCCTGTGTTATATACTACGTCGCCTGTGTTCAGGCTCGGACTGGCCCACCAGAGAACCGGAGGATTCTCCGGTGGGCCCAGGCACTGACACCTGCTGGCATACTGGCCAGCAGCTGCCTAGGGCCCCCACTGCTCCAGGGGCCCCTTGCCAGTGGCTATAGGGCCCCTGAGTCAAGGGGGCCCGCCCTGTGCCAGTAGCAGCAGCTGGAGACAGGATCCTATCCCCGCTGCTAAAGCCAAATGAATATTCACGCTTCCCCATGCCCCTATGGGCATGGAGAGGCATGAATACCATTTCTCTTTAATAGCAGGCAGCGTTAGCTGCAGGGTGCAGCTAACACTGCCCGCATGTAAAGCCGCACAACACACATGCACTCACAAAGTACCGCACACCCACACACACACACACACAGCACCGCACACACACACATGCAGGCACACAGACTCACAGAGCAGCTCACCTCCTGGCGTCCTGCTTCCTGTCTGAGACAGCTCAGGTGGATGACGTCATCATCCAGTGTGCTGCTGTCTCAGTCAGAAAGCTTCCAGGAATCCAGCGAGGAAGAGGCTGCTGGAATGAGCTGCTGCTGCGGGGAGGTGAGCTGTGCTGCGTGCCTGCGTGTGTGTGTGTGTGAGTGTGTATGTGTGTGAGAGAGCGTGTGTGTGAGAGTGTGTGTGTGTGTGATGAGCTGCTGCTGCGGGGAGGTGAGCTGTGCTGCGTGTGTGTGTGTGAGAGAGAGTGTGTGTGTGTGTGAATGCGTGTGTGTGAGTGAGAGTGTGTGTGTGTGATGAGCTGCTGCTGTGGGGAGGTGAGCTGTGCTGCATGCCTGTGTGTGTGGGAGAGTGTGAGAGAGTGTGTGTGAGAGTGTGTGTGTGTGAGAGAGTGTGTGTGTGTGTGTGAGAGTGTGTGTGATGAGCTGCTGCTGCGGGGAGGTGAGCTGTGCTGCGTGTGTGTGTGTGTGTGTGTGAGAGTGTGTGTGTGTGTGTGTGAGAGAGAGTGTGTGACAGAGTGTGAGAGTGTGTGTGTGAGTGAGAGTGTGTGTGTGTGTGTAATGAGCTGCTGCTGCGGGGAGGTGAGCTGTGCTGCGTGGGTGTGTGTGTGTGTGTGTGTGTGTGTGTGAGAGAGTGTGTGTGAGAATGTGTGTGTGTGTGAGAGTGTGTGTGTGCGTGAGAGTGTGTGTGTGTGAGTGAGAGTGTGTGTGTGATGAGCGGCTGCTACTGCGGTGAGCTGTATGTGTGGTGAAGGACAATGATATTGGTGGGGGGAGACATTGATGGAGGTGATGGGCAATGATGGTGGTGGGGGAGACAATGATGGAGGTGATGGGCAATGATTAGTGTTGAGCGATACCGTCCGATACTTGAAAGTATCGGTATCGGAAAGTATCGGCCGATACCGGCAAAGTATCGGATCTAATCCGATATCGATACCCGATACCAATACAAGTCAATGGGACTCAAGTATCGGATGGTATCCCTGATGGTTCCCAGGGTCTGAAGGAGAGGAAACTCTCCTTCAGGCCCTGGGATCCATATTACTGTGTAAAATAAAGAATTAAAATAAAAAATATTGCTATACTCACCTCTCCGACGCAGCCTGCACCTTACCGAGGGAACCGGCAGCCTTCTTTGCTTAAAATGCGCGCGTTTACTGCCTTCCGTGATGTCACGGCTTCTGATTGGTCGCGTGCCGCCCATGTGACGGCGACGCGACCAATCACAACAAGCCGTGACGTAATTTCAGGTCCTGAATGCCTAATTCTAGGCATTCAGGATTTGAAAATTACGTCACGGCTTGTGATTGGTCGCGTGCCGCCCATGTGACCGCGACGCGACCAATCACAACAAGCCGTGATGTAATTTCAGGTCCTGAATGCCTAGAATTCTAGGCATTCAGGATTTGAAAATTACGTCACGGCTTGTTGTGATTGGTCGCGTCGCGGTCACATGGGCGGCACGCGACCAATCACAAGCCTGTCATGAATCCCCAATGGCTAGGGATAGCAAGGGACAAGCAAAGTAATACAAAATATAGGACGAGCTCTAGGGTGATGGAACCTGGGCTGACCGCTGCCCTACGCCTGACAAACGCAACTAGAGATAGCCAGGGAGCGTGCCTACGTTGGTTCTAGACGCCACGCACCAGCCTAAGAGCTAACTAGTACTGCAGAGAAAATAAAGACCTCACTTGCCTCCAGAGGAATGAACCCCAAAAGGTATAGTTGCCCCCCACATGTATTGACGGTGAAATGAGAGGAAGGCACACACATAGAGATGATATATATAGGTTCAGCAAATTGAGGCCCGCTGTAAACTAGAAAGCAGAACGATACAAAAGGGGTCTGAGCGGTCAGCAAAAAACCCTAATCAAAAAAACCATCCTGAGATTACAAGAACCCATGTGCCAACTCATGGCACATGGGGAGAACCTCAGTCCACTAGAGCTACCAGCTAGCATAGAGACATAATAAGCAAGCTGGACAAAAAAACCAACAACTGAAAATCAGCACTTAGCTTATCCTGAAAGATCTGGGAGCAGGTAGGCAGGAACCAAACAGAGCACATCTGAATACATTGATAGCCGGCAAGGGAATCACAGAAAGGCCAGGTAAAATAGGAAACACCCAGCCTCTGATGGACAGGTGGAAACCAAAGGCCGCAACCCACCAAAGTCACCCAGTACCAGCAGTAACCACCAGAGGGAGCCCACAAACAGAATCCACAACAGTACCCCCCCCTTGAGGAGGGGTCACCGAACCCTCACGAGAACCCCCAGGGCGATCAGGGTGAGCTCTATGGAAGGCGCGGACCAAATCAGTCGCATGAACATCGGAGGCGACCACCCAGGAATTATCCTCCTGACCATAACCCTTCCACTTAACCAAATACTGGAGTTTGCGTCTGGAAACACGAGAATCCAAGATCTTCTCAACAACATACTCCAACTCTCCCTCCACAAGCACCGGAGCAGGAGGCTCAACCGAAGGAACAACGGGCACCTCATACCTCCGCAACAATGACCGATGGAACACATTATGAATAGCAAACGATGCTGGGAGATCCAAACGAAAAGACACAGGGTTAAGAATCTCCGAGATCCTATAAGGACCGATGAACCGAGGCTTGAACTTAGGAGAAGAGACCTTCATAGGGACAAAACGAGAAGACAACCACACCAAATCCCCAACAAGAAGTCGGGGACCCACGCGGCGACGGCGATTAGCAAACTGCTGAGTCTTCTCCTGAGATAACTTCAAATTGTCCACCACCTGATTCCAAATCTGATGTAGCCTGTCCACCACCACGTCCACTCCAGGACAATCCGAAGACTCCACCTGACCAGAGGAAAAACGAGGATGAAACCCTGAATTACAAAAAAAAGGAGAGACCAACGTGGCAGAACTAGCCCGATTATTAAGAGCAAATTCGGCCAGTGGCAAAAAAGCAACCCAGTCATCTTGATCAGCAGAAACAAAACACCTCAAATAAGTTTCCAAGGTCTGATTAGTTCGCTCCGTCTGGCCATTCGTCTGAGGATGGAATGCAGACGAGAAAGACAAATCAATGCCCATCTTGGCACAAAACGTCCGCCAAAATCTAGACACAAACTGGGATCCCCTGTCAGAAACGATATTCTCCGGAATCCCATGCAAACGGACCACGTTCTGAAAAAACAAAGGGACCAACTCAGAGGAGGAGGGCAACTTAGGCAAAGGCACCAAATGAACCATCTTAGAAAAGCGGTCACACACAACCCAGATAACGGACATTTTCTGTGAAACCGGAAGATCAGAAATAAAATCCATGGAAATGTGCGTCCAAGGCCTCTTCGGGATGGGCAAGGATAACAACAACCCACTGGCCCGAGAACAGCAAGGCTTAGCTCGAGCACACACTTCACAAGACTGCACAAAGGTACGCACATCCCTAGACAAGGAAGGCCACCAAAAAGACCTGGCCACCAAGTCTCTAGTACCAAATATTCCAGGATGACCAGCCAACACAGAAGAATGGACCTCGGAGATGACTCTACTGGTCCAATCATCCGGAACAAACAGTCTTTCTGGTGGACAACGATCCGGTTTATCCACCTGAAACTCCTGCAATGCACGTCGCAAGTCTGGGGATACGGCGGACAATATTACCCCATCCCTAAGGATACCAGTAGGCCCAGAGTCTCCAGGAGAGTCAGGCACAAAACTCCTGGAAAGAGCATCTGCCTTCACATTCTTTGAACCTGGCAGGTATGAAACCACGAAATTGAAACGAGAAAAAAACAACGACCAACGAGCCTGTCTAGGATTCAAACGCCTGGCAGACTCAAGGTAAATGAGATTCTTGTGATCAGTCAAGACCACCACACGATGTTTAGCACCCTCAAGCCAATGACGCCACTCCTCAAATGCCCACTTCATGGCCAAAAGCTCCCGATTACCCACATCATAATTGCGCTCGGCGGGCGAGAATTTTCTAGAGAAGAATGCACATGGCTTCATCACCGAGCCATCAGAACTTCTCTGTGACAAAACCGCCCCCGCTCCAATCTCGGAAGCATCAACCTCAACCTGAAAAGGAAGTGAAACATCTGGTTGACACAACACAGGAGCAGAAGAAAACCAGCGCTTAAGTTCCCGAAAGGCCTCCACGGCCGCAGGAGACCAATCAGCAACATCAGCACCCTTTTTAGTCAAATCAGTCAAAGGTTTGACAATACTGGAAAAATTAGCAATGAACCGACGATAAAAATTAGCAAACCCCAAGAACTTCTGAAGGCTCTTAACAGATGTAGGTTGTGTCCAGTCACAAATAGCCTGAACCTTGACGGGATCCATCTCAATAGTAGAAGGAGAAAAAATGTACCCCAAAAAAGAAATCTTCTGGACTCCGAAGAGACACTTTGAACCCTTCACAAACAAAGAATTGGCCCGCAGAACCTGAAACACCTTCCTGACCTGTAGAACATGAGACTCCCAATCATCAGAAAACACCAAAATATCATCCAAATACACAATCATAAACTTATCCAGATATTCACGGAAAATATTGTGCATAAAGGACTGAAAGACTGACGGAGCATTTGAGAGTCCAAAAGGCATTACCAAATACTCAAAATGGCCCTCAGGCGTATTAAATGCGGTTTTCCACTCATCACCCTGTTTTATCCGCACCAGATTATACGCACCGCGAAGATCTATCTTAGTGAACCACCTAGCCCCCTTAATGCGAGCAAACAAATCAGTTAATAATGGCAATGGATACTGGTATTTGACTGTAATCTTATTCAGAAGACGATAATCTATACAAGGCCTCAGGGAACCATCTTTTTTTGCCACGAAAAAGAAACCTGCTCCCAGAGGGGACGAAGATGGACGAATATGTCCCTTTTCCAAGGACTCCTTAATATAATTCCGCATAGCAGTATGCTCTGGCAGTGACAGATTAAATAAACGACCCTTAGGGAACTTACTGCCAGGAATCAATTCTATAGCACAGTCACACTCTCTATGAGGAGGGAGCGAATTGAGCTTAGGCTCCTCAAAAACATCCCTATAGTCAGACAAAAACGCAGGGATCTCAGAAGGAGTAGATGAAGCGATTGAAATCGGAGGTGCATCATCATGAACCCCCTGACATCCCCAGCTTAACACAGACATTGTTTTCCAGTCCAGGACAGGATTATGAGTTTGTAACCATGGCAGACCAAGAACTAGTACATCATGTAAATTTTACAGTACAAGGAAGCGAATCACCTCCTGATGAACGGGAGTCATGCGCATGGTCACTTGTGTCCAATACTGCGGTTTATTCATAGCCAATGGTGTAGAATCAATTCCCTTCAGAGGAATAGGAACTTCCAGAGGCTCCAGACTAAAACCGCAGCGTTTAGCAAATGACCAATCCATAAGACTCAGGGCAGCGCCCGAATCCACATAGGCATCGACGGAAATGGAAGACAGTGAAAAAATCAGAGTCACAGACAAAATGAACTTAGGCTGCAGAGTACCAATGGCAAAAGATTTATCAACCCTCTTTGTGCGTTTAGAGCATGCTGATATAACATGAGCTGGATCCCCACAATAAAAACACAATCCATTTTTCCGCCTATAATTTTGCCGTTCACTTCTGGACTGAATTCTATCACATTGCATAGTCTCAGGTGCCTGTTCAGAAGACACCGCCAACTGGTGCACGGGTTTGCGCTCCCGTAAACGCCGATCAATCTGAATGGCCATAGCCATAGACTTATTCAGACCTGTAGGCATAGGGAACCCCACCATAATATCCTTAATGGCCTCAGAAAGACCATTTCTGAAGTTTGCAGCCAGGGCGCACTCATTCCACTGAGTAAGCACCGACCATTTCCGAAATTTTTGACAATATATTTCCGCTTCATCATGCCCCTGAGAGAGGGCTAATAAAGCCTTTTCAGCCTGAATCTCTAGGTTAGGTTCCTCATAGAGCAATCCCAATGCCAGAAAAAACGCATCCACACTGAGCAACGCAGGATCCCCTGGTGCCAATGCAAATGCCCAATTCTGAGGGTCGCCCCGCAGGAAAGATATTACAATCTTGACCTGTTGAGCAGGGTCTCCAGAGGAGCGAGATTTTAAAGAAAGAAACAATTTACAATTGTTCCTGAAATTCAGGAAGGTAGATCTATCTCCAGAAAAGAACTCTGGAATAGGAATTCTAGGCTCAGACATGGGAGTATGAACAACAAAATCCTGTATGTTTTGAACTTTTGCCGCGAGATTACTCAGGCTGGAAGCCAAACTCTGGACATCCATGTTAAACAGCAAAGATCAGAGCCATTCAAGGGTTAAGAGGAGGTAAGAAGCAGCTAGACAGCAATTAAGGGCTAGGCAGCAAAACTCTGAAGGGAAAAAAAAAAAAAAAAAAAAATTTCCCTTAAACACTTCTATTTCTCCTGCTTCAGCCCAAACAATTTAACACTTTGTGGGCCGGCTATACTGTCATGAATCCCCAATGGCTAGGGATAGCAAGGGACAAGCAAAGTAATACAAAATATAGGACGAGCTCTAGGGTGATGGAACCTGGGCTGACCGCTGCCCTACGCCTGACAAACGCAACTAGAGATAGCCAGGGAGCGTGCCTACGTTGGTTCTAGACGCCACGCACCAGCCTAAGAGCTAACTAGTACTGCAGAGAAAATAAAGACCTCACTTGCCTCCAGAGGAATGAACCCCAAAAGGTATAGTTGCCCCCCACATGTATTGACGGTGAAATGAGAGGAAGGCACACACATAGAGATGATATATATAGGTTCAGCAAATTGAGGCCCGCTGTAAACTAGAAAGCAGAACGATACAAAAGGGGTCTGAGCGGTCAGCAAAAAACCCTAATCAAAAAAACCATCCTGAGATTACAAGAACCCATGTGCCAACTCATGGCACATGGGGAGAACCTCAGTCCACTAGAGCTACCAGCTAGCATAGAGACATAATAAGCAAGCTGGACAAAAAAACCAACAACTGAAAATCAGCACTTAGCTTATCCTGAAAGATCTGGGAGCAGGTAGGCAGGAACCAAACAGAGCACATCTGAATACATTGATAGCCGGCAAGGGAATCACAGAAAGGCCAGGTAAAATAGGAAACACCCAGCCTCTGATGGACAGGTGGAAACCAAAGGCCGCAACCCACCAAAGTCACCCAGTACCAGCAGTAACCACCAGAGGGAACCCACAAACAGAATCCACAACACAAGCCGTGATGTAATTTTTAAATCCTGAATGCCTAGAATTAGGCATTCAGGACCTGAAATTACGTCACGGCTTGTTGTGATTGGTCGCGTCGCGGTCACATGGGCAGCACGCGACCAATCAGAAGCCGTGACGTAATTTTCAAATCCTGAATGCCTAGAATTAGGCATTCAGGACCTGAAATTATGTCACGGCTTGTTGTGATTGGTCGCGTCGCCGTCACATGGGCGGCACGCGACCAATCAGAAGCCGTGACGTCACGGAGGGCAGTAAACGCGTGCATTTTAAGCAAAGAAGGCTGCCGGTTCCCTCGGTAAGGAGCAGGCTGCGTCAGAGAGGTGAGTATAGCAATATTTTTTATTTTAATTCTTTATTTTACACATTGATATTAATCCCGATACCGATTCCCGATATCACAAAAGTATCGGATCTCGGTATCGGAATTCCGATACCCGCAAGTATCGGCCGATACCCGATACTTGCGGTATCGGAATGCTCAACACTAGCAATGATGGTGGGAAAGAAGACAATGATGGAGGTGAAGGGCAATGATGGTGGTGGTGGGGAGGCAATGATGGAGGTGAGGGGAGGCAATGATGGAAGTGATGGGCAATGATGGTGGGGAGACAGTGATGGAGGCAATGGGCAATCATGATGAGGGAGGGAATGATGGAGGTGATTGGCAATGAGGGTGAGAGGAGGCAATGATGGTGGGGGAGGCAATGATGGAGGTGATAGGTAATGATGGTATGGGAGGCAATGATGGAGGTGATAGGCAATGATGATGGGGAGGCAATGATGGAGGTGATGGGCAATGATGGTGGGGGGGCAATGATGGAGGTGATGGGCAATGGTGGTGGGAGGCAATGATGGAGGTGATGGGCAATGGTGGGGGAAGGCAATGATGGAGGTGATGGGCAATGGTGGTGGTGGGAGGCAATGATGGAGGTAATGGGCAATTATGGTGGTTGGGGAAGCAATGATGGAGGTGATGGGCAATGATAGTAGTGGGGGAGGCAATGATGGAGGTGATGGGCAATTATGGTGGTTGGGGAAGCAATGATGGAGGTGATGGGCAATGATGGTGGTGGGGGAGGCAATGATGGAGGTGATGGGCAATGATGGTGGTGCTGGGAGGTGATGATGGAGGTGATGAATTGGACAATAATGGTGGGGAGGAGGCAATGATGCAGGTGGTGGAATGGGCAGTGATGGAGGTGGTGGGGGAGGAGAAAATGATGGAGGTGGTGATAAGGAAAATGATGGGGTGGAGAGGGGCTGCATTATACTTTATGAGGGGGCTACATTACATTCTGTGGGGGGACTGCATTATTCTCAGGGGACTGCATTATATTATGGGGGCTACATCATACTATGTAAGGGGGCTACAGTATACTCTATGGGGGGGCCGCATTATATTCTGTGGTGCGGCTGCATTCTCTCAGTTGACTACATTATATTCTGTGGTGGCTGCATTATACTATATGAGGGGGCTGCATTATACCCTATGAGGGTGCTACTTTATATTATATGGTGGGGACTTCATTATACCTGAGGGGGTTGCATTTTATTTTGTGGGGTGCTGCATTATATTCTATGAGAGGGGACTGCATTATAGTTTATGAGGGGGGTAAATTATGTTCTGTGAGGGGGCTAAATTATATTCTGTGAAGGGGCTACCCCAACCCTTGCTACATAATTAAGACGTGAACTACCTTACATTATACCCTGATATTAGCGCATTTTACCGCACAATTGGTGGTCTTGTATCTATTTCTATGTAGCTACATAGTGGGCCCCAAGAGTGATTTTCTCTGGTGGGCCCAAGGTGCTCCAGTCCGACGCTGCCTGTGTTAGATACTGCATGGCTGCTATATACTGTGTGGGCTGTGTTATATACTGAGTGGCCTGTGTTATATACTACGTCGCCTGTGTTATATACTATGTTGCCTGTGTTAGATACTGCGTGGCTGCTATATACTGCGTGGGCTGTATTATATACTGCGTGGCCTGTCATGTACTACGTGGCCTGTGTCATATACTACGTCGCCTGTGTTATATACTACATCACCTGTGTTAGATACTTCGTGGCTGCTATATACTGTGTGGGCTGTGTTATATAGTACGTGGGCTGTGTTATATACTGTTTGGGCTGTGTTATATACTGCGTGGCCACTGTTATATACTGCATGGCCTGTGTTATATAATATGTCGCTTGTGTTATATACTGCTTGGCTGCTATATACTATGTGCCCTGTGTTATATACTACATCGCCTGTGTTATATACTATGTTGCCTGTGTTAGATACTGCGTGGCTGCTATATATTGCATGGGCTGTATTATATAGTTCGTGGGCTGTGTTATAAACTGTTTGGGCTGTGTTGCATACTGCATGGCCACTGTTATATATTGCGTGGCCTGTATTAATGCATCAGGTATTCTACAATATGTACGTATGTATGTATGCATATAGCAGCCACATAGTATATAGCACAGGCCATGTAGTATTTGTTTGCTATATACTACATGGCTCCTATATACTATGTGGCCTGTGCTATATACTATGTGGCTGCTATATACATACATACATGTTCTAGAATACCCAATGCGTTAAAATCGGGCCACCATCTAGTACTGTATAATGGCCACACATGATGCTCAATAGTGTATAATGGCCACATATGATGCTCCATGCATACTGTATAATGGCCCACCCCCCCCTGTATGCGTGGCTCATCTCCCCTCCTTGTATGCATGGGTGGCTCATCTTCCCCCCTCCCTTTATGTGTGGCCCATCTTTCCCTCCCTGTATGCATGGGTGGCTCAGTCATCTCCCCCCTTCCCTGTATGCGTGGCTCATCTCCCCCTCCCTGTATGCATGGGTGGCTCTGGCTCATCTCCCATCCCCCCCTGTATGCGTGGCTCATCTCCCCCTCCCTGTATGCATGGGTGGCTCTGGCTCATCTCCCATCCCCCTGTATGCGTGGCTCATCTCCCCCTCCCTGTATGCATGGGTGGCTCTGCCTCATCTCCCATCCCCCCCTGTATGCATGGCTCATCATCTCTCCGCCCTGGCCCCCTCCATGCATAGCTCATCGGCTCCCCGCCCCCCCATCTTGTATGGCTCGGCTCCCCGTCCACGGTCCTCCTTCATCCTCCCCCCATCCTCTCTGGCTGTCATTATACTCACTGCGCAGAACGGAATCCTCCACCTCTGTCCCGGCGCAGCACCCTCATCCTGTGTGAGCGGTAGGTGGTACTGCTCATTAAGGTAATCAATATGCCGCATATTCATGACCTTAATGAGTGGTACCATGTGACCGCTCACACAGGACGAGCTGCCATTGCTGAGACCAGACCAGGCATCGCTGGAGCTCTGGAGTAGGTGAATATGAATCATACTGATTTCTTCAAGGGGGGCAAGGAGGCAGGCAAGCGGGCGGGACGGGGGGGTTAAGATGAGCCCGGCCCGGACTTCGTAAAAAAAAACCCCTGCTCAGGTGCCGCCCCCCCCTGCATCGTCTCGCTCTAGGCATGTGCCCTCAAGTGCCTAGTGGCAGATACGGCCTTGCATATAACATATATTGACTTTGGCATAAAAGCAAATAAAGGAAAAATAATTGCAGCTAGAGTAAAATAGGGCAGCAAGGTAGTGTATGTGGGTAAAAAAAATATGATACCGTATTTTCCGGCGTATAAGACGACTTTTTAACCCCCGAAAATCTTCTTAAAAGTCGGGGGTCGTCTTATACGCCGGGAATCGACTTGTACGCCGGTGTATATGGTGGGTGGGGAGGGGGAGTGATCCTGATGACGAGGGGGCGTCTCACAGGAAAGTGAGTAATCCCCATTACCTTATCCTAGCGGTGCAGCGTGGGGGTGTCAGAGCTGGGAGCGGCGGCAGCTGCTGTGTTCTGGTGCGGCGGCTCCTCTTCTGTGTGGGGCCTCTGTGCTGTGAGGTGGCGGCGGCAGCGGCGTATCTTTATCCAGTTGGGGCTCCTCCGGCATCTCCTTAGCCCTGGAGGCCCCGCCGCAACTCCATCGGTGCAATGTGGTGGCCTCCGGGAAAATGGCCGCTGCTCAGATTCAGATCTCGTGTCCCGAGATTTCGGGACGAGATCTGAATCTGAGCAGCGGCCATTTTCCCGGAGGCCACCGCATCGCACCTATTGAGCTGCCTCCGGGAAAATGGCCGCTGCATTGCACTCATGGAGTTGCGGCGGGGCCTCCAGGGCTAAGGAGATGCCGGAGGAGCCCCAACTGGATAAAGATATGCCGCCGCCACCGCCACCTCACAGCACAGAGGCCCCACACAGAAGAGGAGCCGCCGCACCAGAGCACAGCAGCCGCCGCACCAGAGCACAGTAGCCGCCGCCGCCACTCCCAGCACTGAGACCCCCACGCTGCACCGCTACGATAAGGTAATGGGGGATACTCACTTTCCTGTGAGACGCCCCCTCGTCATCAGGATCACTCCCCCCCCCCCCAAAAGGCACATATTCACCGGCCCTATAAGACGACATAGGGTGTATAAGAAGACCCCCGACTTTTAAGAAGATTTTATATTTTAACTGGTAAAGTTAGGGGGTCGTCTTATACGCCCAGTCGTCTTATACGCCGGAAAATACGGTACTAATAATGAAACAATGTAATAAAAGTATTTTTTCCCTATATGGAGAATTTTTCCCTGGGGGCTCCCAGGCACAACGAGGCAACAGGTCGAATTCAAAACAGGAGCACTATTCAGTCCCCTAGATGAGATAAACCTTTTTACTATTTTTGCCTGCTTAAATAGAGTCACTACATTGTGTGCACTTTCCCCCATAGCTTCTGTCAACAGAACATAAGTGCCATTTTTTTTATTTCTTTTGTTTGTTTTATAAATGCAACAGTCTACCTCACAAATATTTTGTATGTGAAGCCCATATATACATAGCCAAGTTTGAGACTCCTGCTCTAGATTGACCTTATCTAGGACAAAAGGCATAATATACTTCTTCACAGTGGTTTTTCTGCTGCAAAAGCATTTTTTTAAAAAGTACAATAACTGTACATTTTCTTTAATTTTTCACAATGTTGGTGCATTTTTTTGGAGAGGCTCTGTCATTTTTTTCCCTTATCCAACTTGCTCTAAATATAGCGTTTTTTCACAAAAAAATGCATGAAAAATGTGTCTATACTTAAAAATAGCAGAAAAAATATTAATGTCATGACTATTTTCACAAGCCAAAAAAAAAACACTTTGAGACAAGCCAATGGATGTCAATGAATGATGACAGTTGTGAATAAACACTGACTGTGTAAAATTGTTAGCACTGGTGAACAAACTACAATTTATTATTCAGCTATTCCATTTAAAAATGTACCATAATTATTTTTCCTGAAATTTTTAATGTTAATGATATTTCACTTACCATTAATCCAAATTTTCTTCCCTGAATGACAATACAAAAAATCACATACTGTATCTATCTTCTTCTAGCCTATTTGTGTTTAATCCCTTATTGACAGGAGCTTTTTTCAGTTTTGCGTTTTTTGTTTTTCGCTCCCCTCCTTCCCAGAGCCATAACTTTTTTACTTTTCCGTCAATATGGCCATGTGAGGGCTTACTTTTTGCGGGAAAAGTTGTACTTTTGAACAACATCATTGGTTTTAACATGTCATGTACTAGAAAATGGGAAAAATATTCCAAGTGCGGTGAAATTTCAAAAAAAGTGCAATCCCACACTAGTTTTTTGTTTGGCTTTTTTGCTAGGTTTATTAAATGCTAAAACTGACCTGCCATTTTGATCTTCCAGGTTATTATGAGTTCATAGACACCAAACACGTCTAAGCTATTTTTTATCTAAGTAGTAAAAAAATTCCAAATTTTGCTAAAAAAATGAATAAATAAAATTGCGCAACATTCTGATACCCATGGCGCCTCCATTTTTCGTGATCTGGGTTTGAGTGGGGCTTATTTTTTGCGTGCCGAGCTGATGTTTTTAATGATACCATTTTGGTGCAGATACGTTCTTTTGATCGCCCGTTATTGCATTTTAATGCATTGTCGCGGCGACCAAAAAAATGAAATCCTGGTGTTTCAATTTTTTTCGCTCTGCCGTTTAGCGATCAGGTTTTTCTTTTTTTTGTTGATAGATCGGATGATTCTGAACATGGTGATACCAAATATGTGTATATTTAATTTTTTTCTATCGTTTTATTTTGAATGGGGCGAAAGGGGGTGATTTAAACTTTTAGATTTTTTTACTTTTTTTCATCTTTTTTTAACTTTTGCCATGCTTCAATAGCCTTCATGGGAGGCTAGAAGCTGGCATAGCCTGATTGGCTCCTCTACATAGGGACAATGCTCAGATCGCCCCTATGTAGCAAAATTACTGCATTGCTATGAGCGCCAACCACTGGGTGGCACTCATTGCAATCTGGCATCAACAATCTTAAAGATCTGCTGAAGACCTCTGGTTGTTATGCCTATGAACCGCTGACCCCCGATCATGTCATGTGATGGGGGTCAGTGGTGCACGCATTTCCGGACGGAGGGCCGGAAAGCGCTTGTTAAATGCCACTGTCAGAGTTTGCAGTGGCATTTAACAAGTTAATAGGCGCGAGCGGATGGTAATCTATTTCAGGCACATGTCAGCTGTTCATAACAGCTGACATGTCCCGGATTTGATGCAGGCTCACTGCCGGAGCTCGCATCAAAGCGGGGGTTCTGCCATCAGACTATTCTGTCTGATGGCAGAAAGGGGTTAAAGAAGCACTCCCATCAAACTTATTATCCACTTTATTTATTGCAATCATCATATTATATAGCACTGTATACTTACAATTGCTCATTTTACCTTTCTACCCAACTAATTCTTCTCTTTTCCATTTTACATTACATGAATAAAAACTGACTAGCTGAATCCTTCAGGAGGTCAATTTTCTGTACAAAGGTTATGGCAGGGGGAAGTGGGAGCAGGGTCAAGAGATTTCCTGTTTCTACGTAGAGCAGAGAGAGGAGAATAATGAATTGGGTAGAAATGCAAAATGAGCAATTGTAAGTACACTGTGTCATATAATATGGTGATTTCAATATGTTAAGGGAATGAAACTTTGATGAGAGTGCTTCTTTTAAATAGTAACTGTAAAAATGTTCTTTCTAAACTGGAAAGAGAAATAAATACTACACTAATCTATTTTTGGCTGTTGCTCTTGTGACCATTTTCTTATTTTTCTCTCCTGATGTAGATGCGGCTAAAATGTAATGTCCATTTTCTTCTTGGCTGCTGCTCTGGTGACTATTTTCTTATTTTTTTCTCCTGATGTAGATGCAGCTAAAATGTAATGTCCATTTTCATTTTGAAGGCTAATTATCTATTTCTCTAATACAGTCATTCATATCAGAAAATAATAATAGTGATATTAATAGTCAATTTATTTTACAATGTTTTTACATTTATGCTTAAATGTAAATGTACATCTATGACAGAAACACATCGAAGGAGTGCGTAGTTAATATTTAATATTTAGTTAATTATGCTTAATGCAGTTATGCACTGCATGATTATGAAAATGGTAATCAGCTCATTTGTGTTCAGAGAATTATATTTTACTGCACTTAAAAGATTTAATGGTCATTTTGTTAATTTTTCCCTTTCTTATTACTCTAATTTTCCAAGTACCCAGTTCGGATCTTGCTGTCTATTTGCTGCTAATGCTCAATGCTTCCATGTTCATTATAAGTTGTGGTCTACTTGTGAAAGAAATTGCTAACATCTTTGCATCTGATATCTTTATGTTTATGCCAGCAATTATACTGACTAATCTACAAATTTAAAACTAAATTTTGGAGAACTGTACAATAATGAGTATCTAAACAAGCTAAATCAGGTAGGAGATCATCCCTACTGACAAGACGCAAATCCAAACAGAAATAAAACAAATATATTTTATTAATATGACAAAATTTTTACATTATTTTTTGTATAAAAACAATTAAAACAGATGGGGCAAAGAAGCCTCCAATTGGGAGGGAAGGCACCACCCACAATTTCCAAGAAAATGTTAATACGGATGGGGAGGCATCTCTGTGAAATTATTCTAATACAAGTAAAAAGCCAAAAAAGGGGGTATAAAAAATAAGAAGAATACCAGTATGAGGCATACTATTCCTTAATTT
The DNA here is from genome assembly GCF_051348905.1 of Ranitomeya variabilis. NCBI lineage: Eukaryota > Metazoa > Chordata > Amphibia > Anura > Dendrobatidae > Ranitomeya > Ranitomeya variabilis. The sequence continues at coordinate 364,111,919 of NC_135237.1, forward strand.
ATGTCTCTGGCTGGAACAATCATACTTAGTATGCCAATCTATGCAGCCTTTGCTGGGCTCTGCAGAGTATATACAATGGAGAAAAGGATGAACTAGTATTGGTGTTAGTATTTTTCAGTGAATTGTTTCATAAGTAGAATGATAGTGCGGATCCATGCAATCCCTTCATTGGCTCTGCATTGTATATACCCAACAGGTTTATTCCTGTACTGAGCATTTTTAGACTACAGGTAATTCATGAAAACTTTAGGTAAAAACAAGGACATTTAGTCCAACATTATATTGAGTTGGGTATACTGGGCTTCAAAGGTGCACTGTGTATGACTTGAAGATGTGAGCCATCTTCTGCTCTTCTGGTCATGAGCAGAGCATCTTTGAAGCCAGGAAGAGTACACTCCGCTTCAGAGGTGTAATGATGCTGCTGATCAGAGCCACACGAATGCACAAGATTTGCAGGGAGCTCGCAATTATTCTTTCTCCTGCAAATCATGTTATCACGCCCACATGGAAGTGATAAAATGTAAAGAGGGCTGACTGGGGAAAATAACGCATCCTTGACTAGTCAAAGCCCTATTTAGCATAAGAAAAACAGACCTTTATAAATACTTTTTTAAACATGGATTTAAGTGACTAACAGTATAAAGGCATAGTTAGGCAAGGAATTTAGTAATGCATATGTGAATGCTGCTGGACTGGAAGGCATGGACTATCTGACAGGTTCCCTTTAACTTATTCTGTAGCAAGCAATAGACAGTGCAACACAAAGGCAAATATTGTACAAGAAAAAAAATTCAAATGCAAAAATAATTTTTAGACAAAGTACAGGCAGTCAAGTTAAATAAATTGTAAAATTACATGTACAATTGTACTCGTACATGTACAAGTGTACTTATACATTTACAAGTGTACTAGTATAGGTGAGTTTGTCAAGAGGTACATTTGTGGAGATTTGTGTAATTTTTAACTTTTACTTTTGTGAGCTAACTTTGAATGTTGATAAGATATACAATAATATACCCCCACCTTATTGAAGATTGTAAGCTCTGAAGAGTAGGGTTGTCATTATTTTTGCTTTAAATGTTTGATTATCCTAAACTTGGTAACTTTGACTGTTTTACTGTATATGAACTGCTGGCTTGTACAGCTATGCGGAATGTGTTTGCGATATATAAATAAAGGTTATTATTAGTAGTAGATTGAAGATGGTGAAGTTCAAGCTCTTAGCTCTGCCATGTGTAGGAAATAATCTTTTACATGAGCACAACTGCACAAACAAGGGTTTGCTGCTGTACTGACACAGGGTGGAGTAGGGTGAACACGATAAGCTGCTGGACTTTGAGAGAGGTGGAGGCGGAGATGTTACGGTAGATTGAGAAACATGGTGTGTGCTTGGTATGTAAGATCAGTCAAAAACAGTAGGCATGTCCAATTCCATATCAGCTGACTGGCTCTCAGTTACCACAACTGTAGGGGAGGTTCTTTGGCTGTAGACCTGTGTGACAACACTTTCTATGGTGGGGGGAGGAAGAATCAGAAGATGCGGTTGATGGGTGGACGGTAGTTGGCGAGGCCCGCTAGTCTGCATTTTAGCACAGTGACATTCACAGATTAGCACATGTTGATAGCGCATGTGCCGCTTCATGCACGTAGTACTGAAATTATTTCAATTTTTAAAATTCTACAAAGTCGTTTTTAAAAAAGTTGACAGCTAATGTGATTTTCTAGGTTTTTGCAGGTCTGAAAAAAGGACCCAAGATAGGCAACTGCAGAACCAAAATCACTGCTGTCCACTGCCAGAGTTGGGGCTCAAGATGCATTGATTGACATGGTTGCATAACTCTGTGTCTATGTAACCTCTTCGTCTTCCCCCTCCTCCTCCTCTACTGAGCTACTTAGCTGCATGCCTCTAAGTTTGCACCAAGTGTGATCTACTACCTCATTGTAACCCTCTCTGTTCTCCCACTCCTCACCCTCAGAGTCACTCTCCTCTTCCTGCATTGACAGCACAGTACAGTCCATAGGCGCCTCAAGTATCTGAGTCGTCATGAATGGATCACCTTCACCGAACGGGTTTAATGTCTGTTAACGAGGGTTTGTATTATTCTCGGACCCAACTTCATATGGCCATGGATCAAACTGAGAAAAAATTTGGCCATCGGTGCAGATGATTTCCTCCTCTTTACTCTGTGAATCTTTAGAGTACAGTTTCTATGCCCATGGCATACAATGTGTGAAGAGATCTGCAAACTCAGCCATCTGTGGTACCGAACAGTCAGTTGGGCAGTCGGAGAGTTGTGACATGGGGGAAAACAAGGGTAATTGGGGTACCACCACTGAGGACTGTACTGTGTGTGTGATGTTAAGGTGGAGGAAGAGGAGTAGAGGCCACTTAATGCACAAGTTATTTCTGGCCCTCATCTACAAAGCATTCCGCTGTATGGCTGCAAAGAAAGAGAGTGGAGTAGCTCACCCAGTAACACAAGTTGTAAAAATGATGTGCAGTTACTCACTGCAGCAAAACAAACCGACTTCTCATCCCTCATATCATACCTGTCTTCCAACCCTAAACAGCTATTCAGTACTTTCAATTCCCTCCTGCATCCACCAGCTCCCCCTCCCTCTCCTCTCATCTCAGCTGAAGATTTTGCCTCACCACCAGTAAACTTGACACAATAACGTCACACCTCATTCCAAACTTTACTACAGTCTTTATCACAAGCCTAACCCACCTCTTTAACCTGTCACTAACAACTGGTGTCTTCCCTCCTCATTGAAACATACCTCGATCATGACCTTCCTCAAAAATCCCACTCTTGACCTATCCTTTGTGTCTACCTATCGCCCCATATTATTTCTCCCCTATCCCTCCAAACTACAGGAAAAACACATCCATTTTAAACTGCCCTCCCACCTCTATTCTTGCTCTCTCTTTGACTGCCTACAATCTGGCTTTAGACCCCACCATTCCAAGGACACTGCCCTGACTAAGGTCATCAATGAGCTACTAACTGCCAAATGATACGGAATTGTCCTCCTCCTTCTCCTGACCTGGCATCTGCCTTTAACACAGTGGACGATTCGCTCTTACTACAGACTTTCTGATATATTGACATTACAGATTTGGCCCTTTGTTGGATCTCATCCTACCTGACAGACAGGAGATTCATTGTCTCCCACTCACACACCACCTCCTCATCTCGCCCCCTTTGTGTCGGTGTCCACCAAAGTTCAGTTGTTGGACCATGCATTATGCTTAGGGTGTGCCCGGTCCCTCTCTCTTAAAGGGACTGCCCGAATCATCCTATGGTATTCCCAGCCTATAGCTGGGCGACACTTTCTATTCAAGGCTTCTCCTCCATTATGGAAGTGCCTGAACTATGTTGGTAGTTTGCCTTGCATTCTTGCTGGTTGTCAGGTTCGCCAGGTCCGCTCATCTGCCTCTCTACTCTGTACCCATATGCTCTTACCTGTCTGTACCCATCAACTCATACCTGTCTGTGCTCTTCTGTCCATTAGCCGATCCAGATAACACCTGTCAGTTCCTATCTGTCTATCACCCGGTCAGCTGCCACCTTCTAAAGGTCAGTCAGAGTAGCACCTAGTGCCACCTCCTTCTCCCTCCTTGGGTCGCAGCTTTTGCCTGCTGCCACTCATCCAAGTTGGGATTTAGTAGGCCACCAAGGTACGACCCTCCAGGCTTTCAGAGGGATACTGCACAGAGGTTCCAACACCTTGCCTGTTAAAGTCTCCATCTGTGTTATAATTATAGGGGATAACTCAGGAGACTCTTTGCATGGAACAAGACAACTACAGGACACAGTTTTATAAGTGGTAAAGTCTATATTATCACACGGTGAATCAAACAGGTGCAGAGAGAAACTCAAGTCCACAACACTTGGTGTAAATATTAAACGCAGCTTAGCAGTCTATAAAAAACTTCAGAAGAAAATGCAATCAAGCAGAAAGTCTATGAAGCACAGTTATTCTTGAGGATACTTGACACAAATAAATCCTTGTCTTAGTCCAAACAAAGATAGATAAGCTTATAAGGCAGTTCAAATCATATCTTGGCTCAAGCAGGGAGGCCTGGTTAATAGCCTCAGATTTTTGCAGAGCAGAAACAGCTTACATGTCCAGCAAATGCAGATGGATGTAAACACGAGCAGCAGATGAAGGAGTATTACTGGAAACTGGTGTATGCAGCAGGAACTCAGAGCAGAGTAGCAGGATCACCACACAGGTTCACAAGAGCAGGTATATAGCCAGGGAGTAATCAGAGGTCAGGAGCCGGATGCAAGGCAGAATACTCTAGCACAGACTGAAGGCTGGGGTGGAGTTTTATAGCAGGAAGACACAGTGCACATGAGACCAAAGACGCCATCTTGGAAAAGGGCAGTAATGCACAAAAAGTAAAAAATGTTAGGAGTCCTGACATTACTCCCTCCTTAGAAGTGGCCTCAGGACGATCCTGGACATGGTTTCTCAGGGAATCTCTGATGAAAACGAGAAATCTTCTGTTGGGCATTGATGTTTTCCACAGGTTCCCAAGAGTCTTCCTCAGGGGGATATCCCTGCCATCTTATCAGATATTGGAGCCGATTCCTGCGAATCCTGGAATCAATAATTTCCTCCACCACAAACTGTTCTTGCCCATCAATCACCACAGACTGCGGAGGTGGCACAACACGTCCCTGGAAGGTATTAGGAGATACAGGCTTTAGTAAAGATACATAAAAAACTGGGTGTACCTTCATAGTCCTAGGCAGCTTCAGCCGGCAGGCCATAGAGCTCACAATACCGCTGATCTTGAAAGGGCCAATGAATTTCTGTCCCAGTTTTTGTGAAGGTATGTTTAACTTCAGATTCTTAGTTGCTAACCACACGGAATCTCCTACCTTGAACATGGGTGCAGGTTTACGGAATCTATCAGCCGATCTTTTATAAAGTTCTTGAGCTGTGGTCAGGGATTCCTTCAGAACCTCCAGATTTTGTCTCATCGCAGTCAGCCTTTCCTCCACTGCCGAAACCGGAGAATTAATTGGAGACCTAGGTAAAATACACGGATGATAACCCAGATTGGCAAAGAAAGGTGTAAATTTAGTAGAGACGCTCTGAGAATTATTATATGAAAATTCGGCTAACGGCTGCAACTCCAACCAATCATCCTGGAGATGGCTGACATAGCATCTTAGATATTGTTCCAGCATCTGGTTGGTACGCTCAGTCTGACCATTTGTCTGGAGATGGTAAGCGGAAGAGAGACAGACATTAATATTGAGTGCAGAGCAAAACCCCTTCCAGAATCTCAAAGTGAACTGTACTCCATGGTCAGAGATGATCTCATCCGGAACCCCATGCAACCAAAAGACATTCTGTATAACCAAGTTCACTGTATCTTTAGCTGAGGGGAGGCCGGTGCACGGAACAAAATGAGCAGCTTTAGTCAGGTGATCAACTAGCACCAAGATCATATTCATGTTCCCCGATGTAGGCAGCTCCACAATAAAGTCCATTGATATAGACCCCCAAGGGCGGGACGGAGCAGGTGATGGTTGTAGAAGACCCGTATGTGCCACATGAGGAGTCTTGTACCGAGCACATACCTCGCAAGAGAGAACATAGTCCTTGGCATCCTTCAGGCAAGTTGGCCACCAGAAGAATCGGCTCAGGAACTCTTGTGTCTTCTGTACCCCCCTGTGACCAGCCAACTTGGAGTCATGTACCAACTTGAGGATCTGCAGACGAATGACCTCAGGGACGTAGATACGTCGATCTCTGAACCACATGCCACCCTTAAAGACAAGATTAATATCAACAGGTTGGTTGGCCAGAAATACATCACCGTCATAGGCCTCCCTGCACTCCTTCCACAAGTGCTGATTGTGGATAACTCTGATGAAATTGGCATCAGATAGAATGGTCTTGGACGGGGCTCCAGGTACGAAATCCGCAGCATGGATTCGGGATAAAGCATCAGCCTTCCCATTACGAGAACCTGGATGGTACGAGATAACAAAGTTAAATTGATTTAAAAATAAGTTCCAACGAGCCTGACGAGGAGAAAGACATCTAGCGGATCTAAGGAACTCTAAATTGCGATGGTCAGTAAGAACTACGATCTGTTCTCTGGTTCTTTGGGAGAGAATAGCCCCTAAAGCATTATCAGAAGCGTCCATCTCCACAATGAATGAAAGTGTTGGATCTGGGTGTATCAACAGCGGTGCTGATGTGAAACAGATGTTAAGCCGATCAAAAGCTTCTTGAGACTGTGATAACCACTTAAAGGGCTTTTCCTTCTTTGTCAAGGAAGTAATGGGATGGACAATATCAGAAAAATTTCGAATGAAGCGTCTATAGAAATTTGCAAAACCAATAAAACGTTGGACCTCCTTAACGTTTTTTGGGTACCGGCCAGTCAAGGATAGCATGAATCTAACCAGATTCCATGTTCAGCCCCTGGGGAGAGATGATATAACCTAAGAACTGTATCTCAGAATGATGGAACTCGCATTTCTCCAGCTTGATATACAGATGGTTCTCTTTCAGACGTCTCTTAAAACAGCTTTGACAGTTTTATAAGTGGTAAAGTCTATATTATCACACGGTGAATCAAACAGGTGCAGAGAGAAACTCAAGTCCACAACATTTGGTGTAAATATTAAACGCAGCTTAGCAGTCTATAGGAAACTTCAGAGGAAAATGCAATCAAGCAGAAAGTCTATGAAGCACAGTTATTCTTGAGGATACTTGACACGAATAAATCCTTGTCTTAGTCCAAACACAGATAGATAAGCTTTTAAGGCAGTTCAAATCATATCTTAGCTCAACCAGGGAGGCCTGGTTAATAGTCTCAGGTTTTTGCAGAGCAGAAACAGCTTACATGTCCAGCAAATGCAGATGGATGTAAACATGAGCAGCAGATGAAGGAGGATTACTGGAAACTGGTGTAAGCAGCAGGAACTCAGAGCAGAGTAGCAGGATCACCACACAGGTTTACAGGAGCAGGTATATAGCCAGGGAGTAATCAGAGGTCAGGAGCTGGATGAAAGACAGAATACTCTAGCACAGACTGAAGGCTGGGGTGGAGTTTTATAGCAGGAAGACACAGTGCACATGAGACCAAAGATGCCATCTTGGAAAAGGGCAGTAATGCACAAAAGGTAAAAAATGTTCAGAGTCCTGACAATCTGCTCTGTTGGCTGTAGTGGAAGAGGTGTCCGTCCCCGCTATACTAGTTCTACTCTATTGCAATTAATGCCACTTTTTTGGTGTCTGCCACTAGTTTTTGTACATGTGTAGACTCCTGGTTGGGTTTCCTTCATGCGTATTGCCTGTAGCAGTAGGCGTCCGAGACCATCAGACCTCTACTCCCTTGGAGTCAACTACCCGTGTTACTATCCTTAGATTTTACTGACAATAATAGTCTACAAAATTTTTATGATATTTGTGCCACCTGAATGTGGATGAGCATGAAAGTAGGTTGAACTTTTGCATGTGGTATCAGGGCTCCCAGTACAGGATGCCTACACTGATCTCTCACCCACCTCGTCTTACTGTGACGTTCAATTGAAAGCTGTAAATGCTCTCCCAGACACTCATACCTCATGCATGGCTGATTGCTGCAGTGCCATGCTACAATTTGTACTGTGGGTGAATTGAGGCCATTTTTTGGTGTCTGTCCCTCATTTGGCAACTTTTGGGGCCGTTATAAGGTGTTGTGCCTGAGTTTGTTTTTGCCTCCCATTGACTGTAATAGCGTTCAGTTATGTTGGGCTAATATTTGTCAAATAAACCTGCGAATATTGGAAATTTGGCGATCGTAATCCAAACCGCACATTGAAATATTCGCTCATCTCTAGTTTGAGGACATATTTTTGTATCCAAATACAACTACAACTAGGGCGCAGCAAAACATCACCCCTAGTGAAGGAATGATTGCATAGCCAGAGATGCAAAATAATCAATATCCCAGTAAAGAATAAATGTCTTACTTGTGTCACTAGGTGGAGATAGAGAGCAGTATACTTTCATATTATAGATAGTGTTGAGCGATACCGTCCGATACTTGAAAGTATCGGTATCGGAAAGTATCGGCCGATACCGGCAAAGTATCGGATCTAATCTGATACCGATACCCGATACCAATACAAGTCAATGGGACTCAAGTATCGGACGGTATCCCTGATGGTTCCCAGGGTCTGAAGGAGAGGAAACTCTCCTTCAGGCCCTGGGATCCATATTAATGTGTAAAATAAAGAATTAAAATAAAAAATATTGATATACTCACCTCTCCGACACAGCCTGCACCTTATCGAGGGAACCGGCGGCCTTCTTTGCTTAAAATGCGCGCGTTTACTGCCTTCCGTGACGTCACGGCTTCTAGAATTAGGCATTCAGGACCTGAAAATTACGTCACGGCTTGTTGTGATTGGTCGCGTCGTGGTCACATTGGCGGCATGCGACCAATCAGAAGCCGTGACGTAATTTTCAGGTCCTGAATGCCTAGAATTAGGCATTCAGGACCTGAAAATTATGTCACGGCTTGTTGTGATTGGTCGCGTCGCGGTCACATGGGCGGCACGCGACCAATCAGAAGCCGTGACGTCACGGAAGGCAGTAAACGCACGCATTTTAAGCAAAGAAGGCTGCCGGTTCCCTCGGTAAGGTGCAGGCTGCATCGGAGAGGTGAGTATATCCCTATTTTTTATTTTAATTCTTTCTTTTACACATTGATATTAATCCCGATACCGATTCCTGATATCACAAAAGTATCGGATCTCGGTATCGGAATTCCGATACCCGCAAGTATCGGCCGATACCCGATACTTACGGTATCGGAATGCTCAACACTAATTATAGAGCAAACCCATCAGGATAAACACATTGGCTCTAATGCTTCCCTATTTTGGGGGCTCAATGTGGTGCTTGGCTGCAAGATTATGACAAAAAATAATTTAAATAAGAATGCATATTTAATAAAAAAAAATCAACAAGACAGAAAATATAAATAAAAAATATACCGTATATACTTGAGTATAAGCCGAGATTTTCAGCCCAAATTTTTGGGCTGAAAGTGCCCCTCTCGGCTTATACTCGAGTCACGGTCGGCAGTGGGGTCGGCGGGTGAGGGTGAGAGAGCGTGTCGCATACTCACCTAGTCCCGGCGCTCCTGACGCTCCCCCTGCCCATCCCACGGTCTTCGGTGCCGCAGCTCATCCCCTGTTCAGCAGTCACATGGTACCGCTCATTAGAGAAATGAATATGGACTCCACTCCCATAGGGGTGGAGCCGCAAATTCATTCCTCTAATCAGCGGTAACGGTGATCGCTGACAGAGGAAGAGGCTGTGGCACCCGGAGACCAGCTGTCCGGGGGAAAGAGCCAGGGACGCCGGGAGCAGGTAAGTATCTCATAGTCACCTGTCCACGTTCCACACGCCGGGCGCCGCTCTGTCTTCCCGGCGTCTCTCCGCACTGACTGTGCAGGTCAGAGGGCGCGATGATGCATATAGTGTGCGCGCTGCCCTCTGCCTGATCAGTCAGTGCAGAGAGACGCCGGGACGGGACACTGAGGAGCTGCAAGCAAGAGAGGTGAGTATGTGTTTTTTTTTTATTGCAGCAGCAGCATTGTATATTGCACAGATTTATGTGGAGTATCTATGGGGCAACGGTGCAGAGCATTATATACATGGCACAGCTTTATGTGGAGCATCTATGGGGCCATAATCAAAGGTGCAGAGCATTATATATGGCACAGCTATCTATGGGGCCATAATCAAAGGTGCAGGGCATTATATATGGCACAGCTATCTATGGGGCCATAATCAAAGGTGCAGAGCATTGTATATGGCACAGCTATCTATGGGGCCATAATCAAAGGTGCAGAGCATTGTATATGGCACAGCTATCTATGGGGCCATAATCAAAGGTGCAGGGCATTGTATATGGCACAGCTATCTATGGGGCCATAATCAAAGGTGCAGGGCATTGTATATGGCACAGCTATCTATGGGGCCATAATCAAAGGTGCAGGGCATTGTATATGGCACAGCTATCTATGGGGCCATAATCAAAGGTGCAGAGCATTGTATATGGCACAGCTATCTATGGGGCCATAATCAAAGGTGCAGAGCATTGTATATGGCACAGCTCTCTATGGGGCCATAATCAAAGGTGCAGAGCATTGTATATGGCACAGCTATCTATGGAGCCACAATCAAAGGTGAAGAGCATTGTATATGGCACACCTATCTACGGGGCCACAATCAAAGGTGCAGAGCATTGTATATGACACAGCTATCTATGGGGCCATAATCAAAGGTGCAGAGCATTGTATATGGCACAGCTTTCCATGGGGCCATAATCAAAGGTGCAGAGCATTGTATATGGCACAGCTATCTATGGGGCCATAATCAAAGGTGCAGAGCATTTTATATGGCACAGCTTTCTATGGGGCCATAATCAAAGGTGCATGGCATTGTATATGGCACAGCTTTCTATGGGGCCATAATCAAAGGTGCAGAGCATTTCATATGGCACAGCTTTCTATGGAGCATCTATGGGGCCATAATGAACTGTGCAGAGCATTATATATGGGGCAGCTTTATGTGGAGCGTCTATGGGGCTATACTGAACGGTGCAGAGCATTATATATGGGGCCCAGCTTTATGTGGAGCATCTATGGGGCCATAATGAACAGTGCAGAGCATTATATGTGGCACAGCTTTATGTGGAGCATCTATGGGGCCATAATGAACTGTGCAGAGCATTATATATGGGGCCCAGCTTTATGTGGAGCATCTATGGGGCCATAATGAACAGTGCAGAGCATTATATGTGGCACAGCTTTATGTGGAGCATCTATGGGGCCATAATGAACTGTGCAGAGCATTGTATATAGCACAGCTTTATGTGGAGCATCTATGGGGCCATAATGAACAGTGCAGAGCATTATATGTGGCACAGCTTTATGTGGAGCATCTATGGGGCCATAATGAACAGTATGGAGCATCTATTTTTAATTTTGAAATTCACCGGTAGCTGCTGCATTTTCCACCCTAGGCTTATACTCGAGTCAATAAGTTTTCCCAGTTTTTTGTGGCAAAATTAAGGGGGTCGGCTTATACTCGGGTCGGCTTATACTCGAGTATATACGGTAATATAAATATAAATATAAATATAAATGTAAATATCCATTCTAGTTCCTTTTTCTTCAGGAGACGAGTTCTGCCCCCCTCCCCTTCTTTGTGGGGGGATCATATCTATGATCCTGAATCTCAGCTGTTATTCCTGTGTGCCTCATCTCTGTAAAGTACTCAGTGACTGGGAGGTCCAATGGTTTTTTCCTTATGGTATATTGGTGGTGGTTGATTCTGGTTTTAAAATCCCACATTGTCTCACCAATATACCATAAGGAACATGGGCATTGGAGTAAGTATACCACATACTCAGAGTTACAAGTCAGATAGTGTTTAATATCATGGACCACACCAGTGTTTGGATGCACAAACTTCAACCCCCGGATATCCCCCATCCTCTGGAATTCCATGCCTCAACACGTCCGACTATCCACCACCCTCGGATCCTTCAGACGGAACCTGAAAACCCATCTCTTCAAGAAAGCCTTCAGCCTGCAATAACCATTCTGCCGCCTCGCCATCGCCAGAGCTGCCGCCTCACCACCGCCAGAGCTGCTGCACGTCTGACCTTCTGTCTATTCCCCAGTATCCCATAGAATGTAAGTCTGCAAAGACAGGGTCCTCTCTCCCCTCTGTACCAGTCTGTCACTGTAAATGTGTTTACTGTAAATGATATCTGTAACTCTGTATGTAACCCCTTTCTCATGTACAGCACCATGGAATTAATGGTGCTATATAAATAAATAAATAATAATAATAATAATAATAACCCCTTCAACATTAATGGAAAATTAATATAGGAAAGGCAAGGAAAACAGCCCTTCCTTTGTATCCCCATTAAGGTAGTTTGTGTCATATTTCTTAGAGGACCAATATCTAATTTTAGAAGGAAGTCACCTATTATTTTGTTTTTTCGATAGGAAAATAATGAGGGGTCCTCAAATTCTTTGATGTTGGGTAAACATGTGGATAGCATTCCCAATTATCGTCTTTTAACAATTGTGTTAATTTGTCCACTCTTCTCACTATAAGTTGTTACCTACGGGATTCTTTTAAGTTCCTTTCTATTCAGTTTTTATTTTAACACAGTTAGCTTATCCAATTGCAATTTTTTTTCCCATTGTGTGTCCAAGAGACTTTTGGGGTATCTTCTTGTTTAAATTTTTTTGTTAACTCCTTCAGGGACTTTGTGGATTCATAGTTGTCGCTTACTATCCTTTTTACTCTAAGGAACTGGCTATATGGTATTGATATTTTATTGACTCCAGTGTTTTCTTTGGATGTTTACTCTTATATTTCAATGTCCTTCTTATCTGTGGGTTTTGTTTGAAGTGCAGTATTTAGCTTATTGGTTCCAAGAACTGTATACGTGTTTTAGAGTGAAGTAAGGTAAATTTTATAGTTCGATCTGTTTGATTCTGAAAAAACCTGAAAGTCAAATAACTCTTCTTGTGTACCTATCCAGAGGAGGAAGTCATCATTTATGTATCGCTACCACGCTAGTACTTGCCTGAAGTGGTGGGACACATAGACATAGTCCTCTTCCAATGTGGTCATTAAAATGTTTAAGCAGGCGCCATGTTCGCGCCCATAGCGGTACACCGTTGTTGCATATAAAAGTCCCCCCTAAAAAGAAAGTAGTTCCATTTAAGAATAATATCCAATAGTGAAATAATAAACTCTTCACCCTCTTTTGATAATCTCAGAAATTACAGTTTCCTTTTTACTGCTGGTAGGCCCCTTTCATGGTCAATCAATGTATAAAGTAAGGTAACATCCAAAGACTGGAAAAAAAAGGGTGATTAAGAGTGCTTAGCCACCAGAAACGCGTTGATCTTGGTTTTTATATGTGCTGATGTTTTATCCTTACACGCTATTTTGGTAGTGGAATAAAGTTATGGATTTTTCACTGCATCGTTGAGCTGGATCTTCCTCCTTTTTTTTCCTGTTTGTCTACGCCTTGACACAGCGGTTCCGTGCTCCGAGCCTTGGGAATGTCGATATGGTGAGCTGGATTTTGTTTTTTCTAACATCCAAAGACTCCAGGATAACTTAATTAGTCATTTCAACCTCATTTAATTTCAACAAAAAATCTGGAGTATCTTTTATATAGGATTTAGATTTCTTAGTTAAAGGATTAATAATTTTATCCAAGAAAATTCATATTTTATTGAAAACTGAATCTACCCCCGAGACGATTGGGCATGCTGGCAGGTTTTCAAGCGATTTATGAATCTTTGGGAAAATTTATAGCATCGGTTTTACCGAATGCTCCACAAACAAATAATCAAAAACATCCTGGTCAATGATTCATTCTTTTATGGCCACATCTAGAATCTGTTTTATTTCTTTCTGTAAAATTTGGGGTCTCAGTTCAGTTTCTGATATACATCCATATCACTAAGCTGTCTTTTGATTTCATCAATGCATGCTTGTTTGTCCATGACGACTACAGCACCCCCTTGTCAGCTGGCTGTATTCTGGCTGGCTGTCGTCGTCATGGACAAGCTAATTAAGGGCTTTGAGTTCCTGAGTTGACAAATTTGGATATTTAAATTCTTTATCTGTTGTTTCTTTCAGTTTGTACAAATCTTGTTTAATAGCGGATAAAAATGCATCTATTGCTGCTGAATATGTAGGTGGGGTGAAATTACTTTTCTTAAAAAGAAACACACTCTGCAAACTTTTTTAATCTATCACATATCTATCTATCTATCTATCATCCGTCTGTCTCTGTTAATTTTCTGCCAATTTTATCTGAATAAACAAAAACCTTTTAAAGCTTAGCATTCTGTGTAGAAACAAATGTAGGTTTGTGTGAAGCAACAGCTGATAGACAGAAGCCAAGTGTTCACTAGGAGTCTGAAATAAAGCTGATCTCATATTTGATTGAGATTGTTATTATCAGACAGTGTTGCTCTTAGTCTTTGCCAGACTTATATGGGCCTTGGATTCCTTTCAGCATTAGAAAAAGGAACACTTGAGCTCTATTGAATTGAGGATGGCATCTGCTGCACACTGTGGAAAAGGTTGGGGGCTGCTCTTGATTTTAATAAAGCGTGCCAGATTAATTGTCTTTAGTAATCCTGTTTGTCATGGTAGATGTGCAGTGAAGTATTTGTGGCACAACCTGACATATGGGCAGGCCTGCTGCTCAATTATTCACTCACCCCCGAATATACTCTTCACAGTTGGCCTAGTTCCCAAAGCCATATTTTCCAAGGGACTGGACCTTTGCACAAACAGAATCCCTAATCTTCAGGCCTGAATGATCTGTTTAAAAGAGTAGCATTTTTTAAAGGGCAAAGAGTGAAAAGCATTAGAAAAATATGGAGAATGGGCAAAAAAAAGACAAATTCATATACACCAACATGCAAGGTTCAGTCCTAATATTTTTTTCCAGTCACAAAGTAAATTATTTGCTTTCTTCTTAGTGTTATTGAAATATATTTTTCTTCTACTTTAAGCCTAAAACTACCCATATTCTTAATGGAGCGCATATGCAATGCAAAATTAATAGGAAATAACATTGTACGCTGTGTGATAGCAAATTGCTTCTACAACAAATCTCATCCTGCAGCGGCTCATCAAATATAGAAAGTAATCATTTATCCTCTTGATGTGATCAGTAGTCAGTTGAGAGCAAGAACACTTTAAAGTGAAGCCCCACTTCTCATTAATACATGCTACACTATCAGCAGATGTAAGAAGTTACATCATTGCAGTATCTACATCACTTTATGGCATTTTATTTTTTCAGTGTCTCTGTTTGTACCTTTCATTGCCATATCTGCTGTTATTTACTGAAAACTGTCAGGAAATAAGACGTATTTGATTCTACATTATCACGCACACTGAGCTCTGCTACATCCATTAGGTCTGTGTAAGACACACGCTTCAGCTGTGTTTCCCCACACAGCCCCTCCTTCTTCTCCCTGCACTAAATAGCTTTTCTTCTCAGTCTGCCAGTGTAATTCTAAACCACTCATTCCCCCCTCCCTTAGGAATGTGTGAGTGAGCAGAAACCTAGCTCTTTGTCTGCAGCCATGTGCTCCATGTGTGTACGAGAAAGATATTCAAGATGAAATAACTCGACCAAAAATAGCGATATAAGTGTTAAAATTACATGTTCGGGATGTACAGCGCTACACATTGGTGCATTTTCTAAGCTCAGGGCCTGGCAGAATCTGAGCAACGCATTACTGCTTATCCGAGTCACATAGCCAAGTCATGTTTTAACTCAAATGAACGCCAATGTCATGCTGAGAAAAATGATAATTTTGTTGTCTGTCTACGAGCCTCACAGACCAAGTTAGGATGGCTATGAGCTATTAGAAGGTTTTACATACCTTTCCAAGGGGGGTGTATCCAGCCCCTCAGTGATGTCACTAGCAGAGGGTATGAAATATGGGACCTCATTTTAGGAGGTTTTTTTTTCCCAAGGAGGTCAGCTAAAAGAAACTCTGCAATTTTCCTGATGCATTGGGACATATGCTCCTCCTCCTTCCTGCCGCATGGCTTACCATGGAATAACATAAGACAAATGTAAGTTTATTTTCATCTTTAATCCCTTTTATTTTGTAATCATTCTGTACATACTGTAAGTGTCTCATTTTGGTAATATCTTTTTAGACTTTTGTAAACACTGCCTATTTCTTTTTTGAGTAAAAGGTATAATATTTACTACATCAAAATATAGAATAGGAAGCCATATGCCATAAAATAGTGAAAATTTTATTAGTACAATATTAAAAAATTATTTAGGCATGATAATAAAAAGTAATTAACAAGGCGACAGCAATATACAGAAAGCAACCAACAAAATAAGGTACAGAATAGTGAGGGCAAATACCCATATATAGAAGTAAAGCTGCTGTCAAAAAATATATAGAGAACACATATTCAAAGGCCTAAATCATGAGGTAAATACCTCCAATGTAGGTGTACCATGTGTCACGTAATAGTCAGTGTGATAAGCTCATCAGCAAAATTATATATATATATCCCATCATCAGGCTACATGGTAATAAAAACTACCTATGCGTAGTTAAAGTGCTAATGGTATAACGGAAATCCCAGCTAAAGCCTATTATCAGCAAGTGCTGCGTACATGGTGTCAAAAAGTTGAAAAGGAATGTGGGATGGTATACAAGAATCAATATAGCTGAAAAGCAAAAAGCAAGTACTGTACCTTCGTTTTCCTTGCTCTAAAATGTACCTCCAACATCCTCTGAAGTAAAAAAACACTACTGATTGGGTTGGCTGCTGACCCACTATTAATCATAGGAATAGTAGCTGATGGCAGCAGAGCATACTGAGCTTGTTGGGTATAGCTGGCAGTGACGGAACAGGGTTTATTAGAGTATTGCCTGGCTGCGGCAGGGAATAGGTATATCACCCTCAATAGCTAGTATACGACCGAGCAGCCTTTATGGCAACTAATTATCCTAGGTGCAGTTCCCTGATTGACCTGAGGGTAAGGGGGTGCCAGTTAGCTGCAAGTTCCAAACCGCAACTGGGAAGTGGGAAATAAATTAATCCCTGAAGAAAGAACTGGGGCAACCAAACACCCCTGGTTGGTTCACAACGTGGCAGCTGTGTGATGATAAAAATATCCCCCCTGTGATTCATGACAAAAACCATCAACAAGCAGAGTCTATTACATCTCTCTATTTAATACGCCAAATAAACCATTGTATACTGATTGGGTAAATGGTCTGATTCAAAAATTAATATTCTGCATATGACATTAACCAACTAAAAGTTATCAGATAGAGGACTTTAAATGCTGTCATTTTGTTGTATAGTTCATTCCACTCCTAATATAGTATTCCTTTTACCGACTACATGCAGTGTACATGCACAGAACTGGCTATAAAAACAACATACGAAATGATAGCCCATAGAGTTGGTTAACCCTTAATGGGGTTGCATGAGACTAAGCTATTGAGGAAGTCATCAACATAAGAATATGGGGGTCCGTTCTATGTCTAGGATAGGGCGAAACACAGCAGTCCCATGTGTATTTTGCTGCCAAGTAATACACCTTTATTCACATTCAGTTGAAAACAAAGAGGTCATAATTAGTGATACAGTTATACAGGGGCATTGCTATGGGCATAAAAGATCAGGGAGACACATGCACCCATAAAATGTAACCCCATAAGAAAGCAAGGCTCTGAGTGCAGATTTTATATATAGCAGTCCAATGTAACACAATAGATATCACAATTACTCAGTGTACAGAGACTGAGTACAAGTAATGTAGATGCTACCGACATTTCTTTGAAACACCATAAGTAAGAGAATGAAAACTAATTTAGTAAAGCTAATGTAGAAGTTAGCTGCAGTTCAATATTCTTTTAGGTCAGCCACCGCAGACAAGCCAAGAAAATACACAGAAGAGTAGGGTTAGGACTTCCTACTAGAGCTAGTAGCATCCACTGTGAAAGCTAAGCACAATAATGCACATGTCACCAGTACAGTGGGGTACTTTGCTATGTTAAACAAAGTCAACACCACTAAGCTAAATGCCTGTGCAATGTAGGAAATGAGGTTAGTGCAGCACTCTCTATAGAAACGATAGGACATCACTTGGGAGATGGTGACTAAAGATTTAGCATGTAAATAGCTTATATATACTGACCTTCTTTGGACAAACTGGTAATGCTACTCAGAGCAAAAACAATGAAACCTGGATCGGACTGGGGTGTCTGGGGCCGACAGGAGCAATTGACCCTAGGGGCCCACCCTACAGCTATATGCAAAGAGCCATTAGCCATTATATCCATTATAGTGGAGCATCAACTGTAAAACAGAGGTGGCTCCTGCATATCTACTGTGTGTACACTGTAACTGGGATGTACAATTACAATAGTTTGCATTAAAGTGCTTCTTTGGTTAAAATAAGTTATAATACCACATGCAAGAGAGAAATACTGCCACACCATGATTGAACTAAATATTAAATCACGTAGTAACAGAATAATACCACATACCTGGACAAATATCATCAGATCATGACCAGACCACATATTACCACCACATAGTGACCGCATATTACCACATACAAGGGAGAAATATCACCACACAATGACCAGACCACATATTGCCACCACAAAGTGACCGAATACTATATTGCTGATCATGAATAAAAACCACAATACTAACAACACTGTTATTACCACGAATGACAATATACACAGCTGTGTATAGCATACAGTATAGTGTCAGTGTACAGGTAATGCAATGACGTTATACACAGGACTCAGGAGCTCTGTATATAGTGTATAGTGTACAGGTAGTACAGGGATCACCAGTGACATTATAGAGTAAGTATAGTTTGCCAGAGCACATCATCACCAATATAATATATATTACTACTGTCCGAGGGCTACATCATGTAGCAATATTGTGCTGTTAGCTAATCTTTCCAAAGACTTTCAGTCATTACAGGACATTATCGAATGTATATGGTTTAATTCTATCATCTATTGCATTTGTACTTTGCTGCCTTCTACTGGCCATTGTTATATCATGTTGTTCATGTATTATTACTGTGCTTTACCCATAATACCTTTCTTACTGCAACTCCTCCTATCTTTATCTCAATTCCTTCTTCTTGGTCAGTGCCATCTTGGACAACACATGCTTCAGGACTGGAGAAAGGATTCTCTTGTTACCTTTAACTTCATGCTTCTAATACCAGTACTAACTTCTACCTTATCTTCATCCCTTCATCTTCCCTGATATCTCACCTCATCTCATCAAGGTACTGTGAATAAAACCTGCTGAATAAATCACTGCATCATTCTTCCAGACTACTCACGTGCAGCTTATCAGGAATGGAGGCAGAAGTTGGCGAATAACACTACTTGCCGTTGCTTATACGGAGAACCGTGTTCACATCCCTCAGACACATCTTACCCACGTACAGTACAGACCAAAAGTTTGGACACACCTTCCCATTTAAAGATTTTTCTGTATTTTCACGACTATGAAAAACTCGCTTCAGACACCACTGGACTTTGTTCTTTGAGATCTTGCAGTGCTGCTCCGCCAGGTAGAGTAGGAGATACATGGAATGGGCTTTACACGTGTCAAAGTCAATTGCACAAAGGAGTAGATCGTCCATGTATTGTAGCAGGGTTACTTCTGCATGTTCTGTGACCCAGTTGGTGAGGACTGTGGTCATTGCTTTGGTGAACTGTGAAAGGCTGTTCTGGACCCACTGTGGCATCACTGTCCATGTGTTGTGTCCCTCCTGGTGCATTAAGGCAAACAGGTACTGGTCATCCGGGTGAAGGGGAACACTGAAGAAAACATCAGCCAGGTCGGTCACTGTGAAAACTTTTGCTGTGGCAGGCACATTTGAGAGCAGCATTTGTGCGGATTCGGCATAATTGCAGTTTCAAACACAGTGGCGTCATTCACAGCTCTCAGGTCATGTACCATTCTGAACTTGGCTGGCTCTCCTTTTACAGTCTTTTTCTTGACTGGGAAAGCAGAGGATTGCAAGGTGATGTGCAAGGAACAATGATTCCTATTTCCAGGTAGACCTTCAGTTGGTCAGAGGCAGCTTGACTCTAGGCCTGGCCTGGGCCTTACGAGGGTACGGGGTACCTGGCTTGAGTGACACCTGTACTGGGGCAACTTGAGGTTTTCTCACGTCCTGGGGTCCCTTAGACCATAGACTTTCTGGTACTACATCCAGTACCTCCTTGGGTAGGCCTCATCGGTTGTTTAAGGTTCTTGTAGGGCCGCCAGCATGATTCTTCTTGGGTCAGGGATGAAGAAAGTGTCACTGTCCCATTGTCCTGGAACACTGTGGTTGCCTTCAGCTTCTGCAGTAGGTTCGCTCCCAGCAGGTTAAGTGGAAGGTCCTTGACACCACAAACTGGGACAGGATAGAGTGTCCTGGCTGAGTGCACACGCTCAGTGACTT
This sequence comes from Ranitomeya variabilis, assembly GCF_051348905.1. Classification (NCBI taxonomy): domain Eukaryota; kingdom Metazoa; phylum Chordata; class Amphibia; order Anura; family Dendrobatidae; genus Ranitomeya; species Ranitomeya variabilis. The sequence goes on from NC_135237.1 coordinate 364,131,999, forward strand.
TGTAAGATGAGAATGTCTGACTTGACCATCAATGCCCATGCGAGGCACAGAGGATTCTGATAGGCAGGTGGGATCAGCGAGTTCCACAGGTCTCATCACGCTTCTGGCTGCACCAGTGTGCAGAAGAAAAGATCTGACAACGCCATCCACTTTCAGGGTAATTTGAGGTATTGGTCCTGCAGATCGGGTTTTACATGTCAGGAGTGTAGTGTCTTGCGGACCTGGCTTGCTTGCCTCTGTCCTATGGACGGGGTACTTCACTGCTTTCTGCACTTCTTCCTTGACCTGTTTCTCTGGACCAACTTTTGGGTTGCATGGGTGCTTTGCACTGGTTCCGGAAATGGCCAAACTTGCCACAGATGCAACACTTGACACTTCTGTCTTTGTAGGGTGGTTGAGCTTCCAGGTCAGTGGTCACCATGAGAGGGGCTGTCTTCTGCACCCCTGGTTGGGACTCAATCCCTTTGGCTACTGTGGACAACGGCATGATGGGTACTGTAGCGGCAGCGGGATCCGGCCTGCTGATTGAAGCTGCGGTGGTAAGATGAGGTCTGCAGGTGCGTCAGTGGCGAGGCCCGGGGGGTGCCATGAGACCGGCGGCTGCATCCAACCCAAGGTCTTGGGGCATTACAGGGTCTGTGGCTGCATCTGCCATCACTTCTTACCCTTGTTCTGACATAGCTTCTCCCCTTTGCTAACCTTATTGAGGTCGGTGTCTCCACTCCAGAGTCTGCAGCGGTTCTTCCGGTGTGTTGCTCGGCACTTTGCAGTGTCTTCACCTCTGGCTCCCCTTCTGGCGTTCTCAGCAGCATGGCACCCATTTCCTTCTTCACGCTCTTTGTGGCGCTATAATGGTGGCAGTTTTGGCGACAATTGGCAATAAACAGTCTCCTAGGTGCACATAAACCATTTTGCTGGGTCAGTCCACTGCCATTGACCTGTTCTCGGGCCTAGCCACTAAGTGGTTTCCTGATTGGCTGTCTCAGTCCATGCACAAAGGCCTGTGCCAACATTTGCTGTGTATCTGGTCATGAATGGTGAAGACCAAGTCTTGGAATACTTGCATTACTCTGCCATGAAACTTCTTTACAGACTCTGTCTTGTCTTGGCTGATGTCAAGTAAGCTGAGGGCTTGTCCTGCCAATCTGCCTTTGGCCCACTCTCTGAGCTGTTCAATTAGCTGTGGCCCTGACTCCCAAGCATGTACATCTAATTCTGCTGGAAGTTTGAATTGTTCCTTCATGATTGGCCAGAGTGCATCACCTGCTTCTATTTCCATTTATGGCCCAGAGATCATTCCAGGTGTCTGCATATGTTCACTGGTTCCGCTACATTCTTCGGTAAAATGGCATGGGATGCATCTTACCTTACTTATGGAGCTGCACAGTCTCCGTCCCATGAACCAAGGCCGTGACCAACACCTCCGTCTCTCCGGTCAGCAGGGTCCCTGTGTGCGTTTCGTCCATTGCCTTGTTGGGCGCCATTTGATAAGGAAATTTGGTTTGGATAAATTTATCCCTGTGTGTGCTGTGGCCGTTCCCAATAAGACTGAGTATTTTGAGCGCTCATCAAGAATGAACTGTACACCATTGTGACAGAACAACATTCCATCAATACTGATACTTTATTGTACATACATAGTTTTATAATTGCATATAGAAAGGAATGGTTAGGGGTTGTTAGGGGTGGTTAGTTAATTACCATATTGTCTAGCTCCTCTGTCATTGGTTATCTAAACATATATGGAATATTGTGATTAATGCACATATGGATGCTGATTAAGCAACTAAAATGTAGCTCTGCATCTAGGACAAAGTTGAGACATCTGATCAGCACTTAATACATCTGGTGGTGTTCCGCTTTTGGATGGAAAACTCCCATACAGTCTGTCTGGCTTATATCAGTTTATGTCAGCCATTTTAAACCATTGATTATAATGTATATATTAGCTGTGAGTATATGAGTATATATAATTATAGAGGAGCATACATGCAAGTGAGATCTACATGATATATATATATTTCTATCACACCATGCTTCACGGTGGGAACCAGGCATGTAGAATCCATCCGTTCACCTTTTCTGTGTCGCACAAAGACACGGTGGTTGGAACCAAAGATCTCAAATTTGGACTCATCAGACCAAATCACAGATTTGCACTGGTCTAATGTCCATTCCTTGTGTTCTTTAGCCCAGACAAGTCTCTTCTGCTTGTTGCCTGTCCTTTGCAGTGGTTTCCTAGCAGCTATTTTACCATGAAGGCCTGCTGCACAAAATCTCCTCTTAACAGCTGTTGTAGAGATGTGTCTGCTGCTAGAACTTTGTGTGGCATTGACCTGGTCTCTAATCTGAGCTGCTGTTAACCTGCGATTTCTGAGGCTGGTGACTCGGATAACCTTATCCTCAGAAGCAGAGGTGACTCTTGGTCTTCCTCTTGGTCAGTTTCTTTGTAGCGCTTGAAGGTTTTTGCAACTGCACTTGGGGACACTTTCAAAGTTTTCCCAATTTTTCGGACTGACTGACATTCATTTCTTAAGGTAATGATGGCCACTCGTTTTTCTTTACTTAGCTGCTTTTTTCTTGCCATAATACAAATTCTAACAGTCTATTCAGTAAGACTATCAGCTGTGTATCCACCAGACTTCTGCACAACACAACTGATGGTCCCAACCCCATTTATAAGGCAAGAAATCCCACTTATTAAACCTGACAGGGCACACCTGTGAATTGAAAACCATTCCCAGTGACTACCTCTTGAAGCTCATCAAGAGAATGCCAAGAGTGTGCAAAGCAGTCATCAAAGCAAAAGGTGGCTACTTTGAAGAACCTAGAATATAAGACATAATTTCACTTGTTTCACACTTTTTTGTTAAGTATATAATTCCACATGTGTTAATTCATAGTTTTGATGCCTTCAGTGTGAATGTACAATTTTCATAGTCATGAAAATACAGAATAATCTTTAAATGTGAAGGTGTGTCCAAACTTTTGGTCTGTACTGTACATCGGTGGCAGAATAAATATAGTAATCAAAAAAAGAAGGAAGAAAGAACTACATAGCGATGAGCATACCTGAAAATTCATAAAATGTGTATATAAATCTTTATTGGGAAAATAGAAAAACATTTTGAAAATAGTGGATGCCAAAAACACAGTTCATCTGGCTTAATTAAACCAAATAAACCCATATGGTCATAATAATAATGTACGAATAGGTACCACAATTGCACAATACAGTCCCAGTATTACAGACACTAAAATCCAAAAATGCAATCAGAGTACGGTATATGATTAATTAAAAATAGAATCAAAAAGTAGTTATGGCAAGCATTCCAAGGATGTAGCAAGGAGTAAGAGATGGAATGTATATCAACTCTCATAAGAAAGTGCAGACCTCAAAATAATAGCAAGTGTTAAAATTATATGCGCCTTAGATGGCATATTTGAAATGCTAAACAAATGTCACAAGATACTACTGATCACATGAAAGCCTCATCAACACATACGTGCTCAATGGTATAGAAAAGACATCATTATTAGTGATGACGAGTGAATATACTCGTTACTCGAAATTTCCCGAGCACCCTCGGGTGTCCTCCGAGTATTTGTAAGTACTCGGAGAATTAGTTTTCATCGCCTCAGCTGAATGATTTACAGCTATTAGCCAGGCTAAGTACATGTGGGGGTTGCCTGGTTGCTAGAGAATCCCCACATGTTATCAAGCAGGCTAGTATCTGTAAATCATCCAACTGCGGCAAAGAAAACGAAATCTCCGAGAACTAAAAAATACTCTGAGGACACCTGACCGTGCTCGGGAAATCTCGAGTAACTAGTATATTCGCTCATCACTAATCATTATTCATGTGTGCCTCACTATAGAGGTAGATTATAAGATCAACGCTTCTTCCCCTAAAGAAGCTGTGCTTGACACAGTGATGCCGTGTTGTTACCCCCTTGCTTCACCATGATCTGCTATCCTGCCTAACTCTCTCCAGCCTGAAAGGTCTCTAGGTGCCAGTAGGTATATTCCATCTTTTCCACAGTCTCTATTATGCTCTATGAGATTGCCCTGTGACTGTGACTCATGGAGACTGCACTGTGATTATGAGCTTTTCACCACAGCACATGATCTTATCTACCTCTATTGTGGGGCACACATGAATAATTATGTCTTTTCTATACCATTGAACACGTCTTCATGAGGTTTTCACGTGATCTGAAGTATCCTGTGACAGTTGTTCAGCATTTCATATCTAGGGAGTTTATAATTGTACCACTCTTGCTATTATCTTGAGTTCTGCACTTATGAGATTGGATATACACTTCATCTCTACTCCTTGTTGCATCCTTGGAATGTTTGGCATAACTACTTTTGATACTATTTTAGGGGGATTAATTTATCATATATCCTTACTGTGATTGCATTTTTGTATTTTAGTGTTTGTGATACTGGGACTGTACTGTGCAATTGTGGTACCTTTTTGTACATTATTATTGTGACCATTGGGGTTTACTTGAGCCGAATGAGCTTTGGTTTTGGCATGCATTATTTTCAAATGTTTTTAACCCCTTCCTGACCTGTGACACAGCGTATGCGTCATGAAAGTCGGTGTCAATACGACCTGTGACGCATATGCTGTGTCACAGAATGATCGTGTCCCTGCAGGTCGGGTGAAAGGGCTAACTCCCATTTCACCCGACCTACAGGGACAAGGGGAATGGTACTTCAGCACAGGAGGGGTGGCTTCGCCCTCCAGTGGCTACGATCGCTCTGATTGACTGTTGAAAGTGAAACAGCCAATTAGAGCAATTTGCAATATTTCACCTATGAAAAGTGGTGAAATATTACAATCCAGCCGATGCTGCAAAATCATCGGCCATGGCTGGAAACCCTGATCTGCCCCGCCACCGCCACCAATCTCCACTCCAGTCCTCCATCCTGTCCCGTACTGTGCTCCGCTCCCCTCTGTCATCCTCTCCGCTCCCCCGTTATCCTGTCAGCTCCCCCGTGCTCCGATCCACCCCCCGTGCTCCAAATCCCACCGCCTCATACTTACCAAGCCTCCCGGTGTCCATCCATCTTGTCCATGGGTACCACCATCTTCCAAAATGGCGGGCGCATGGGCAGTGCGCCCTGTTATGATCCCAATGGCAGGGGACCTCAAAGATTACAGCAAAGTCTGCAAAACAGAAATACCAGCTCATAGGGAAGTGGTAACTAGGCTGACCATATACCTGATCCTAGCGCAAACACTAACAGCAGCCGGGGAACGTGCCTACGTTGATCCTAGACGTCTCTCGCCAGCCGGAGAACTAACTACCCCTATCAGGGAAAATAAGACCTCTCTTGCCTCCAGAGAAAAGACCCCAAAGTAATACAAGCCCCCAACAAATAATAATGGTGAGGTAAGAAGAAAAGACAAACGTAAGAATGAACTAGATTTAGCAAAGAGAGGCCCACTGACTAATAGCAGAATATAGTAAGAAGACTTATATGGTCAGCAGAAAACCCTGCAAAATATCCACGCTGAATATCCAAGAACCCCCAAACCGACTGACGGTGTGGGGGGAGAATATCAGCCCCCCTAGAGCTTCCAGTAATAACAGGAATCACATATTGTACAAGCTGGACAAAAAATATGAACAATGCAAATGATCAAGAGTACGAAAGCAGGACTTAGCTTATCTTGCAAAGAACCAGGACCTGAAGACAGGAGCAAACAGAAGTGAACTGATTACAACGATGCCAGGCACTGGACTGAGAATCCAGGAAGTTTAAATAGCAACACCCCAGGCCTAACGAAGCAGGTGAGCACCAACCTGGTAAAAGACAATCCAAGTGCCAAATCACTAGTGACCACAAGAGGGAGCCAAAAAGTATAGTTCACAACAGTACCCCCCCTTTAAGGAGGGGTCACCGAACCCTCACCAAGACCACCAGGGCGACCAGGATGAGCAGCGTGGAAGGCACGAACCAAATCGGCCGCATGAACATCAGAGGCGGCCACCCAGGAATTATCCTCCTGACCATAGCCCTTCCATTTGACCAAATACTGGAGCCTCCGTCTAGAGAGACGAGAATCCAAGATCTTCTCCACCACGTACTCCAACTTGACCTCAACCAACACCGGAGCAGGAGGCTCAACAGCAGGAACCACAGGCACAACGTACCGCCGTAACAAAGACCTATGGAACACATTGTGAATGGCAAACGACACCGGAAGATCCAAACGAAAAGAAACCGGGTTAAGAACTTCCAAAATTTTATAAGGACCAATAAAGCGAGGCTTAAACTTAGGAGAGGAAACCTTCAGAGGGACATACCGAGAAGACAACCAAACCAAATCCCCAACACGAAGTTGGGGGCCCACACCACGGCGGCGGTTGGCAAAACGCTGAGCCTTCTCCTGTGACAACTTCAAGTTGTCCACCACATGATTCCAAATCCGCTGCAACCTATACACCACGGAATCCACCCCAGGACAGTCAGAAGACTCAACATGACCCGAGGAGAAACGAGGATGAAAACCAGAGTTGCAGAAGAATGGCGAAACCAAAGTAGCGGAACTAGCCCGATTATTAAGGGCAAACTCCGCCAATGGCAAGAAGGTCACCCAATCATCCTGGTCTGCAGAAACAAAACATCTCAAATAAGCCTCCAGTGTCTGATTAGTTCGCTCCGTTTGACCATTAGTCTGAGGATGGAAGGCAGATGAAAACGACAAATGCCCATCTTAGCACAAAAAGATCGCCAGAATCTGGACACAAACTGGGATCCTCTGTCGGACACGATATTCTCCGGAATGCCGTGTAAACGAACCACATTCTGAAAAAACAAAGGAACCAGATCGGAAGAGGAAGGCAACTTAGGCAAGGGTACCAAATGGACCATCTTGGAAAAACGATCACACACCACCCACATGACAGACATTCCCCGAGACACCGGAAGATCAGAAATGAAATCCATGGAAATGTGCGTCAAAGGCCTCTTCGGGACGGGCAAGGGCAAAAGCAACCCGCTAGCACGAGAACAACAAGGCTTAGCCCGAGCACAAGTCCCACAGGACTGCACAAATGACCGCACATCCCGTGACAAGGAAGGCCACCAAAAGGACCTAGCCACCAAATCTCGGGTACCAAAAATTCCCGGATGCCCTGCCAACACCGAGGAATGAACCTCGGAAATGACTCTGCTGGTCCATTTATCAGGAACAAACAGTCTGTCGGGTGGACACGAGTCAGGTCTACCAGCCTGAAATCTCTGCAACACACGTCGCAAATCCGGAGATATGGCTGACACGATCACTCCCTCTTTAAGAATACCAGCTGGCTCCGAGACTCCAGGAGAGTCAGGCACAAAGCTCCTAGAGAGAGCATCAGCCTTAACATTCTTCGAACCAGGCAGGTATGAGACCACAAAGTCAAAACGAGAGAAAAACAATGACCAACGAGCCTGTCTAGGATTCAGGCGCTTAGCAGACTCGAGATACATCAGATTTTTGTGATCAGTCAAGACCACCACACGATGCTTAGCACCCTCGAGCCAATGACGCCACTCCTCAAATGCCCACTTCATGGCCAACAACTCCCGATTACCAACATCATAGTTCCGCTCAGCAGGCGAAAACTTCCTAGAGAAAAAGGCACATGGTCTCATCACAGAACAACCAGAGCCTCTCTGCGACAAAACAGCCCCAGCACTGATCTCAGAAGCATCCACTTCAACCTGAAAGGGAAGTGAGACATCAGGCTGGCACAAAACAGGCCCCGAAGTAAACCGGCGCTTCAGCTCCTGGAAGGCCTCCACGGCTGCAGGAGCCCAATTAGCCACATCAGAACCTTTCTTGGTCATATCCGTCAAAGGTTTAACAACGCTAGAAAAATTAGCGATAAAGCGACGGTAGAAATTAGCGAACCCCAAGAACTTCTGAAGACTCTTAACAGACGTGGGCTGAGTCCAATCATGAATAGCTCGGACCTTGACTGGGTCCATCTCCACGGCAGAAGGGGAGAAAATAAAACCCAAAAAGGAAACCTTCTGCACTCCAAAGAGACACTTTGAGCCCTTCACAAACAAAGCGTTATCACGCAAAACCTGAAACACCATCCTGACCTGCTTCACATGAGAATCCCAATCATCCGAGAAAACCAGAATATCATCAAGATACACAATCAAAAATTTATCCAGATACTTCCGGAAGATATCATGCATAAAGGACTGAAACACTGAAGGGGCATTAGAGAGCCCAAAGGGCATCACCAAGTATTCAAAATGACCTTCGGGCGCATTGAATGCAGTTTTCCATTCATCTCCCTGCCTAATGCGCACAAGGTTGTACGCACCACGAAGATCTATCTTGGTGAACCACTTGGCGCCCTTAATCCGAGCAAACAAGTCTGACAATAGCGGCAACGGATACTGAAACTTAACAGTGATTTTATTCAGAAGCCGATAGTCTATACAAGGTCTCAAAGACTCGTCTTTCTTGGCCACAAAAAAGAATCCCGCACCGAGAGGGGAAGAGGATGGACGAATATGCCCCTTCTCCAAAGACTCCTTGACATAAGAACGCATCGCGGCATGCTCGGGTACAGACAAATTAAATAATCGTCCCTTAGGAAATTTACTGCCAGGAATCAAATCTATAGCGCAGTCACAGTCCCTATGAGGAGGAAGAGCACTGGACCTGGACTCACTGAATACATCCTGATAGTCACACAAATACTCAGAAACTTCTGAAGGAGTAGAAGTAGCAATAGACACCGGCGGAGAATCGCAATGAATTCCCTGACAACCCCAACTTGAGACAGACATAGCCTTCCAATCCAAAACAGGATTATGGGTCTGTAACCATGGCAGACCTAAAACGACCAAATCATTCATTTTATGCGGAACAAGAAAACGAATCACCTCCCGATGTTCAGGAGTCATGCACATGGTCACTTGTGTCCAATACTGCGGTTTATTTTCCGCCAGTGGCGTAGCATCAATTCCTCTGAGAGGAATCGGAACCTTTAAAGGCTCCAGGACAAAACCGCAGCGCTTGGCAAACGACAAGTCCATAAGACTCAGGGCAGCACCTGAATCCACAAATGCCATAACAGGGTAGGAAGACAATGAACAAATTAAAGTCACAGACAAAATAAATTTAGGCTGCAAATTACCAATGGTGACAGGACTGACAACCTTGGTTAGGCGTTTAGAGCATGCTGACATAACATGTGTAGAATCACCACAGTAAAAACACAGCCCATTCTGACGTCTATGATTTTGTCGTTCGGTTCTAGTCAGGATTCTATCGCATTGCATTGAGACAGGTGTCTGTTCAGACAACACCGTCAGAGGTTTAGCGGATTTGCGCTCCCGCAAACGCCGATCAATCTGAATAGCCAGCGCCATAGAATCATTCAGACTTGTAGGAATTGTAAAACCCACCATCACATTCTTAATGGCTTCAGAAAGGCCATTTCTGAAATTTGCGGCCAGAGCACATTCATTCCATCGAGTAAGCACGGACCATTTCCGAAATTTTTGGCAGTACACCTCAGCTTCATCCTGGCCCTGAGAGATGGCCAGTAGAGCTTTTTCTGCCTGAATTTCAAGATTAGGCTCCTCATAAAGCAATCCGAGCGCCAGAAAAAACGCATCAACATCCGCCAATGCAGGATCTCCTGGCGCTAACGAGAAAGCCCAATCCTGAGGGTCGCCACGCAAGAAGGAGATAATAATTTTAACTTGCTGAGCTGAATCTCCAGACGAACGAGGTTTCAAAGATAGAAACAATTTACAATTATTCCTAAAATTCCTAAATTTAAATCGATCTCCAGAGAACAGCTCAGAAATAGGTATCTTAGGCTCTGACATAGGACTGCTAACAACAAAATCCTGAATGCCCTGCACACGTGCAGCAAGCTGATCCACACTAGTAATCAAGGTCTGAACATTCATGTCTGCAGCAAAGCTTCAAGCCACTCAGAGATAAAGGGGAGGAAAAAAAAAAAAAAACTGAGAACTTCTTATCTTTTAATCCCACTTCAGCAATGCATTAACTATTTATTGTCCTGGCATACTGTTATGATCCCAATGGCAGGAGACCTCAAAGATTACAGCAAAGTCTGCAAAACAGAAATACCAGCTCATAGGGAAGTGGTAACTAGGCTTACCATATACCTGATCCTAGCGCAAACACTAACAGCAGCCGGGGAACGTGCCTACGTTGATCCTAGACGTCTCTCGCCAGCCGGAGAACTAACTACCCCTATCAGGGAAAATAAGACCTCTCTTGCCTCCAGAGAAAAGACCCCAAAGTAATACAAGCCCCCAACAAATAATAACGGTGAGGTAAGAAGAAAAGACAAACGTAAGAATGAACTAGATTTAGCAAAGAGAGGCCCACTGACTAATAGCAGAATATAGTAAGAAGACTTATATGGTCAGCAAAAAACCCTGCAAAATATCCACGCTGAATATCCAAGAACCCCCAAACCGACTGACGGTGTGGGGGGAGAATATCAGCCCCCCTAGAGCTTCCAGCAATAACAGGAATCACATATTGTACAAGCTGGACAAAAAATATGAACAATGCAAATGATCAAGAGTACAAAAGCAGGACTTAGCTTATCTTGCAAAGAACCAGGACCTGAAGACAGGAGCAAACAGAAGTGAACTGATTACAACGATGCCAGGCACTGGACTGAGAATCCAGGAAGTTTAAATAGCAACACCCCAGGCCTAACGAAGCAGGTGAGCACCAACCTGGTAAAAGACAATCCAAGTGCCAAATCACTAGTGACCACAAGAGGGAGCCAAAAAGTATAGTTCACAACAGCGCCCGCCGAATCTGCCGAAAGGCAGATTCATTCCAGGTACATTTTAATCACTGACAAAACCTATCACAGTGATCAAAATGAAAAAAATAGTAAATGACCCCCCTTTATCACCCCCATAGGTAGGGACAATAATAAAATAAAGAAAATATATTTACTTTTATTTTTCCACTAGGGTTAGGGTTAGGGCTAGGGTTAGGGTTAGGGTTAGGGCTAGGGTTAGGGTTAGGGTTAGGGTTAGAATTAGGGTCAGAACTAGGGTTAGGGTTAGAATTAGGCTATGTGCACACGGTGCAGATTTGGCTGCAGATCCGCAGCAGAGTCATAGCAGTTTTCCATCAGGTTTACAGTACCATGTAAACCTATGGAAAACCAAATCCACTGTGCCCATGGTGCGGAAAATACCACGCGGAAACTCTACGTTGTATCTTCCACAGCATGTCAATTCTTTGTGCGGATTCCGTAGCGTTTTACACCTGTTCATCAATAGGAATCCGCAGGTGAAATCCGCACAAAAAACACTGGAAATCCGCGGTAAATCCGCAGGTAAAACGCAGTGCCTTTTACCTGTGCATTTTTCAAAAATGGTGCCGAAAAATCTCACACGAATCCGCATCGTGGGCACATAGCCTAAGAGTTTAGTGTTGGAATTAGAGTTAGGGTTGGAATTAGGGCTAGGGTTGGAAATAGGGTTAAGATTAGGCTTGTGGTTAGGGTTATGGTTAGGGTTGGGGGTGTGTTGGGGTTATGGTTGTGGTTAGGGTTGGGATTAGGGATATGGTTGGGATTAGTGTTAGGATTAGGGTTAGGATTGGGATAAGGGTTAGGGGTGTATTGGGGTTAGGGTTGTGGTTAGGGGTGTGTTGGGGTTAGGGTTGTGATCAGGGTTATGGCTAGAGTTGGGATTAGGGTTAGGGGTGTGTTGGGGTTAGTGTTTGAATTAGAATTGAGGGGTTTCCACTGTTTAGGCACATCAGGGGTCTCCAAACGCAACATGGTGCCACCATTGATTCCAGCCAATCTTGCGTTCAAAAAGTCAAATGGTGCTCCCTCCCTTCCGAGCCCTGACGTGCGCCCAAACAGTGGTTTACCCCCACATATGGGGTACCAGCATACTCAGGACAAACTGGGTAACAACTATTGGGGTCCAATTTCTCCTATATACATATCTAGCTAAGTTCCTTGGGGGGATTTAGTTTCCAAAATGGGGTAACTTGTGGGGGGTTTCTACTGTTTAGGTACATCAGGGGCTCTGCAAACGCAACATAATGCCTGCAGACCATTCTATCAAAGTCTGCATTCTAAAACGGCGCTCCGTCCCTTCCGAGCTCTACCATGCGTCCAAACAGTGGTCCCCCCATATATGGGGTATCAGCATACTACAAATAAATTGCACAATAAATTTTGGGGTCCAATTTCTCCTGTTACCCTTGTGAAAGTAAACATTTGGGGATGAAAAGATCATTTTTGTGGAAAAAATATGATTTATTATTTTCATGGCTCTACATTATAAACTTCTGTGAAGCAGTTGGGGGTTCATAGTGCTCATCACACATCTAGATAAGTTCTGTGGGGGGGTCTAGTTTCAAAAATGGGATCACTTGGGGGTTTCTACTGTTTAGATACATCAGGAGCTCTGCAAATGCAAAATGATGCCTGCAGACCATTCCATCAAAGTCTGCATTTTAAAACATCACTACTTCCATTCCGAGCCCCGATGTGTGCCCAAACAGTGCCCCTTCCCCACATATGGGGTATAAGCGTACTCTGGAAAAACTGGACAACAAATTTTGGGGTCCAATTTCTCCTATTACCCTTGAGAAAATAACAAATTGCAAGCTAAAAATCTTTTTTGAGGAAAAAAAAGGTTTTTTTATTTTCACGGCTCTGCATTATAAAGTTCTGTGAAGCATTTGGGCATTCAAAGTGCTCACCACACATCTAAATAAGTTCCATGAGGGGTCTAGTTTCCAAAATGGGGTCACTTGTGGGGGGTTTCTACTGTTTAGGTACATCAGGAGCTCTGCAAATGCAACATGATGCCCGCAGACCATTCCATCAAAGTCAGCATTTTAAAACGTCACTACTTCCCTTCTGAGCCCTGTTGTGTGCCAAACAGTGGTCTCCCCACATATGGGGTATCAGTGTACTCAGGACAAACTGGACAACAAATTTTGATGTCCAATTTTTCCTGTTACCCTTAAGAAAATAACAAATTGCGAACTAAAAAAATCATTTTTGAGGAAAAAAAAGGATTTTTTATTTTCACGGCTCTATGTTATACATTTCTGTGAAGCACTTGGGGGTTCAAAGTGCTCACCACACATCTAGATTATTTCCTTAATGGGTCTAATTTCCAAAATAGTGTCATTTCTGGGCGGTTTCTACTGTTTAGGCACATCAGTGGCTCTCCAAACACGACATGGTGTCCGATCTCAATTCCAGCCAATTTCGCATTGAAAAAGTCAAACTGAATTCCTTCTCTTCCAAGCTCTGCCGTGCGCCCAAACTGTGGTTTACCCCCACATATAGGGTATCCTCGTACTCAGGACAAATTGCACAACAACTTTCGTGGTCTAATTTCTCCTGTTACCCTTGTAAAAATAAAAATTTGGGGGCAAAAAGATCATTTTTGTAGAAAAAATTTGATTTTTTATTTTCAATGCTCTACGTTATAAACTTCTGTGAAGCACTTGGGGGTTTAAAGTGCTCACCACACATCTAGACAAGTTCCTTAAAGGGTATAGTTTCCAAAATGGGGTCACTTGCGGGGAGTTTCTACTGTTTAGGCACATCAGGGGCTCTCCAAACGTGACATGGCGACCGATCTCAATTCCAGCCAATTCTGCATTGAAAAAGTCAAACGGAGTTCCTTCTCTTCCAAGCTCTGCCGTGCGCCCAAACAGCGGTTTATCCCCACATATTGGGTATCGACGTACTCAGGAGAAATTACACAACAACTTTCGTTGTCTAATTTTTCCTGTTACCCTTGTGAAAATAAGTATTTGTGGGCGAAAGGATAATTTTTGTGTAAAAAATGTGATTTTTATTTTCACGGCTCTACGTTATAAACTTCTGTGAAGCACTTGGGGGTTCAAAGTGCTCACCATACATCTAGATAAGTTCCTTAAGGGGTCTAGTTTACAAAATGGTGTCACTTGTGGGGGGTTTCCACTGTGTAGGCACATCAGGGGCTCTCCAAACGCGACATGGCGTCCGATCTCAATTCCAGCCAATTCTGCATTAAAAAAGTCAAACGGCGCTCCTTCTCTTCCAAGCCCTGCTGTGCACCCAAACATTGGTTTACCCCTACATATGGGGTATCTGCGTATTCAGGAGAAATTGCACTACAGATTTTGTGGTTAATTTTCTCATTTTAAGCTTGTGAAAATAAAAAAAATTGGTTCTGAAGTAAAATGTTTGCAAAAAAAAGTTAAATGTTCATTTTTTCCTTCCACATTGTTTCAGTTCTTGTGAAGCATGTAAAGGGTTAATACACTTCTTGAATGTGGTTTTGAGCACCTTGAGGTGTGTAGTTTTTAGAATGGTGTCAAGTTTGGAAATTTTCTGTCATGTACACCCCTCAAAGTGACTGTAAGGCTGCCGTCACACTAGCAGTCTTTGGTCAATATTTTACATCAGTATTTGTAAGCCAAAACCAGGAGTGCAACAAATAGAGGAAAAGTATAACAGAAACATATGCACCACTTCTGCATTTATCACCCACTCCTGGTTTTGGCTTACAAATGCTGATGTAAAATACTGACCAAACACTGCTAGTGTGACGGCAGCCTAAATGTGAGATAGTCCCTAAAAAAATGATTTTGTTGTAACAATTAGAAATCGCTGGTCAACTTTTAACCCTTATAACTTCCTAACAAAAAACATTTTGTTTCCAAAATTGTGCTGATGTAAAGTAGACATGTGGGAAATGTTATTTATTAACTATTTTGTGTGACATATCTCTCTGATTTAAGGGCATAAAAATTCAAAATTTGAAAATTGAAAATGTTTTAAAATTTTCACCATATTTTTTCATAAATAATCGCAAGTAATATTGAAGAAATGTTACCACTAACGTGAAGTGCAATATGTCATGAAAAAACAGTCTTAGAATCAGTGTGTTCCTGTTATGATCTGGTGGCCTAAGAGCAGCATGAGACGTACTCTGGAGAAGGTGGTACCTGTACTGACCGCAGACCCTGAACCTAACACCGCAACTAGAAGTAGCCGTGGAATGTACCTAGCGCTCCCTGGACATCTCGACACAGCCGGAGGACTAATTACCCCTAAAGATAGAAAAGGGAAAACTATCTTGCCTCAGAGAAAATTCCCAAACGATAGGAAGCCCCCCACAAATATTGACTGTGAGAGGAGAGGGAAAAAACATACACAGACTGAAATCAGAATTTAGCAAAGGAGGCCACTTCTAGCTAAATAGAAAGGATAGGACAGAGTACTATGCGGTCAGTATTAAAACACTAGAAAATATCCACCACAGAAAATACAAAAACTCCACAGCTAACTAAAGATATGGAGGGTATATCTGCATCTCCAGAGATACCAGCTTGGCTAAACAAATCCTTATACAGACCAAGCTGGACAAGACAAAACAAACATGGAAAAGAACTGAACAATAAGGCCACAGCATGTGGACAGCAAAAAATCAAGGCCAGAACTTATCTTTGTTGAAAAGAACTGCAAAGCAGGAGAGACCAGGCAGAGATGTGAATCCTCCGGGAACAATGGAAAAACTGGCACTGACCAAAGGGCAAAGCAAGACTAAATAGCCCAGTCAGATTTGCAAAAAGTGAACACACCTGACAAATGCTGCGACTCAGAGACAGCAGCGCTACCACTTACAACCACCGGAGGGAGCCCAAGAGCAGAATTCACAACAGTTCCGTTAAAGCATTCCAGAGTTATAACCTCATAAAATTACAGTGGTCAGAATTGTAAAAATTGGCTCGGTCATTAAGTACCAAATTGGCTCTGTCACTAAGGGGTTAAAAAAGTGTTGATATAGTGCATAGTGTTCAGTTTTTATCAAAACATGCTGTTTCATGAATTAGACAAAACTGTGAGAAAAACATGCAATTTCCAATCCAGACTTTTTCCTGACATCATAATCTTTTCTCATATCTCTACAGCAAGCTTTGTTTATCTCCTGTCCCTATGGGGCAATCTTATTAATGTTCCTGTACTTATGTATTAAGTTCAGTTCTGGTACCGTATTTATACAGTAAGCTTGGTTCTGGTACCATTTCTAAGGAGTAAGCTTGTTACCGTATCTGTGTATTAAGCTTGGTTTTAGTATTATATTCATACAGTAATGATTGCATACGGATCCCACAAGGATGACAAGTGAGAGAAAAATCGTACCACTTTTTTGGATGAAACTCTCACCAATTTGTTTATATGCTCGTGTGAATCTACCCTTAGATACACAATCAAAGAGTGAAATGTTTGAATTTTTTTTACTTATTCTTTGTATTGTTTTAATAGAATTACTCATTCTCAAAAATGACTGACCAAAAAATACCAAGTGCATAATATGCCCCCCAAAAAGCTGAGCAGCTACAGCTCTACAAAAGAGACCAATACATTTGTTACCTATACACTTTGTAAGACAGTCACATAGTTATTTTTTTTTCTTTCTGTAAAATGGGTGGCCTGTTTCTGCATGAGGAATGAAAAAAATATACAAGGTATAAATGAAATACTGAGGCAGCACTATAACCACTATGATCAATCACTGCTAACTCTCCTGTCTCTCTCTTCCTATCAAATGAATCTCTGCACTAATCTCCTTTACTGCTGTTCTACAACACACAGTATCAGTAGAAGTTGTTCATGGTTTTATATTTTCTAGCTAATGTTTTCTAACCGGTTTTGATTATCATTTAAAAATGTATATCAATATATCTAACTTTAATAACTTTGTGTTTTGTATTAGCTTTATATGTCTTGGAAAATCAAAGGCAAAGAGGGCACCACAGTATTGAAGGGGTCAACCTAGAACATACAAAATGTAAATCAAGAACATCAAAGAAAAAAGAAGTATCACAAAGAAGGGATAAAATCAAGATTATGAATAGTTATTGACATTTAAGCCAAAAGTACAATTAAAAATACTTAAAGGCCCAATGGTTATGAAAATGTCACCACCAGACAAACCCGTAATGGAGCATTAATCCGTCGTATCTAATCGCATGGTACACAGGTTACCAATAGTAAATACAGTGATCATTACAGATATGCCTATACTGCAATATGACAATGGCAAGAATTAAACAGATGGTTTTAGGTAGCATTAACATAAATAAGCAAATAGTCCATAATAAATAAAGATCTATATTGTATACTGCCAAGGCAATCTGTGAAAATATGAACAGACAATCCGTAAGAGAAAGGCAAAATAATAGAACCTGTGTAATTGTAATTGAGAACAAAGGTAGAAAAAACCCACATGTATCACCTTCCAAATTGAGGCTTCCTCAGTGGCAGAAGTCATAGGCTGTATATGTCTTGTTTAAAAAACAATGAGACAGGGTGTTGGTGTTGTTTACAACTGTTGAAGACACTTAGAGCTGGTTTTGGAGGAAGCTAGCAGAATCCATTATTTATGGCTTTTGTTCTGTAAATTCACATATCCTTTTTCTGGTAATGCACTAAGCCATCCCGCTTTTTCTTGAGTTGAATAAAAACCTCTATTGTTGGGTGTCGGACATACAAAGCTTTGAACAGCACTGGCAGATCAGGAGACCCCTTGTTTCTTACCCCAAATTATCTTTCCACGGATAGGGGTTACATATTGCTTTCCCTATCTTTATGACAAAGCTGTGAGCTATGACGTCATCTCTCACTATCCAGATTCACCATAAAATGTCTACTGCATTCCCTGCCTTCGCTTTCATACAGCTTATGACAGTCCCTCTTGATTGGCTATGCAATGACATGTGATGTGATAGTTGTTAGGCATTATAGGTCAGTCCGGCCAACCGCACTAGAGGTCATGTGATAATTTACCAAACTGATGCAACCTTTTGCAATGTGTAAAATAGCAGTGGCCATTTTTTAATTTTTCGATTTTTGCAGATTCAGGATCCCTAAAAGTTCTGCACAAATTTAATTTTCATCAATGCCATTCATTTATCTGTAATATAAACATATGGTATAGTATAAAACATATTGTATCATCACCATGCAATGAGCAAAGTCCTAAACAGTTCAACTGGTAACAACAAGGATCCACAGCAACAATGCTTTCAACCCTCTCATGAAGTATCAAAAAGTTTTTTAGATGGAAAATGTGTTGTGTTCTAATTTTAGTATTCATTTTACACAATAATGTTTTTTTACCAACTTGTCAGTAAGTCTCTACAAAGGAACACGTATTTACAAAGGTAGAGTTGACAGTCTAATAAATAATGTTGCAAGTAAAAATATTCAGTTTGATGTGACAGTATGGGTATATTATACCCCTTGTAAGAGGTACATGTTGCAATACCATACTCATATACAGTATATCTGCAAAGAATTAGACAGCTTTCAATTCAAAGCAGCCTGTTACCTATAGACATCAATTTGAAAGGCTGGTAACCAGCCACAATGTACAGACATGACCATGACCTGATGATCACAACAGGCGACATTTCTAAAAAACATTAACTTCCAAGATCTCTTTGTGCCCTTTTCATATCATTTCAGCAGACTCCCAAGTTATGACACACTGCACAAAGTAAAAAAATGACAGCTTATCTGTAACCTTAATTAGGTAACTAGGTAATGTTCTTGATGCTAGTGCTGCACTCCTATGGACTGCACTGTTCAGTATATTTGGTGTGCAGAAGTCTTAGGCCTCTTTCACACTTCCGTCTTTCATTCCCCATCATAATACGTCGTTTTGTGAAAAAACGTATCCTGCGAATTTGCCCGCAGGATGCGTTTTTTTTCTCATAGACTTGTATTAGCGATGTATCGCGACGCATGGCAACGCGTTTCGTCCGTCGTGCACTGAACCCGTCAGAATTTGGCGACACGTCATCTGGAAGAAAGTACAATTAAACGTTTTTTGTCTGCGTTGGGAAAACGTGACACAACGGATCCTGCGGCATACGTCGTTAGCTAGAATGGAAGCCTTTGGACACAGGAACTGTCGTGGTACGTCGCATGACGGATTCCAGCGCTGGAATCCATTTTTTACACTGAGCATGCTCCAAATCAGTATTTAGTAGCCAATTGGCCAGACAGCCCCAAATCTATATAAACCTGGCCTGTGACGTCATTCCTCAATGTGCCAGCAAGACTCCTCCCAGCCATCAAGAATCATGCCAGCCAGCCAGAGGACTACCAGCCACAGGACTACCAGCCAGCCAGAGGCCTTCCAGCCAGCAAGCATCCTGACAGCAAGAGGACTACCAGCCAGCCAGAGGCCTGCCAGCCAGAGGCCTGCCAGCCAGCGTCCAGCCAGAGGCCTGCCAGCCAGCCATTATTTTCCAGTAGCCAATCACATTTGGGAGACTCCCATTTGTAGGCATGGAAAACGGAGCTGTCAAAAAAATGGATGAAATGGATGGGAAAAACGGATAAAACGGATGCAACGGATCCAGTTTTTTGATGGAACCGTCTAGCAGATCCGTAGAAACACTGGACGCGTTGCATCCGTTTTACACTATTTTTGACACATCCGTCGATACGTTGCGTTGACGCATTATGACGGCCGCCTGCCGATGGAAGTGTGAAAGAAGCCTTACTTGAATACATTTTTCTTTACTGAACCTTCCATTCTCACTCTCCCTTATTTTCTCTCTATGTATACTGTATGTATAGAAAATAGCCATCCACAACATTACCTCTTCACGCTTCATGACATATACATATATAACGGTCACAGAACAGGTTGGGTTATGTGGAGCAGGGTTAGGAGGTGAGACTGCCCCACACAGGGCAAGTGCAGGCTGTCTCTTAAAGCTGACACTTGCCTCTAACAGCAACGATCATAGCTAACTCTGCTGTTTAAGCTCTTAAATGCCCTCATCAATTACTGAGAGCAGCATTTAAGTTACACCATCCCCAAAGGACTACAAATTGGCAACAATGTGAGGCTTCAGCATGCCCCTAGCTGCAATGGCAACCCAGCATCATGTTGCCTTTGAGGGGTGACCATTACTATGGCCTCCCACAGCGTGATCACAGGAAGCTTAAGGGTTGCCAGGACATCTTGGTTCTCGTACAAAGCCCAGCCACTAACAAGGCTTAATATGAGACTGTGATTAGTAATAATTACCAAAGTATTGCAACATACAGTACAAACAATCAAACTTGTAAGTAGGTACAAGTACATTGGGAACTAAAAGATAAAGTATATATGACATTGACTATATATACATATTGAATACTGACAAAAAATGGTGCTATAAAGTCTTATAAAATCTACATCTTTATTATAACATGTAATAAAAAACACTCACTGCAAAGAAAAGCAGAGTGCCCCGAAGAGAACCCCCTGAAAAAGCTGCAGGTGAAACACTCGTAATGGTCCTTTGACCTAGCTACACACATCCCCTTCTTTTCACATCACCAGTTGTAAGTTGCCCTCCTAAATAGGTAGACATGGTCCTTTTTGGCAGTCTAGGAATGGCAGTCTAGGACTTTGGGATTTAGTACCTTATCTTATTATCTGGTTATATTTACATACATTGTGTGCATTGGTCCTCTTTGGGGCACTCTATTTTTCTTTGTATTGAGTGTTTTTTATTATAACATAATAAAAATGTATATTTTATGAGACTTTATAGCACCAGTTTTTTGTCGGTATCCAATATCTGAGTAGTGCATCTCTGTACTTTTTTTGTTTACCTTTGCTCACTGTTATCTGTTTATTTATATATACAGGGTGGGCCATTTACATTTATATGGATACACTTAAGTAAAATGGAAATGGTTGGTGATATCAACTTCCTGTTTGTGGCACACCAGTATATGGGAGGGGCTAAACTTTTCAAGATGGGTGGTGACCATGGTGGCCATTTTGGATCCAACTTTATTTTTTCAATGGGAAGAGGGTCATGTGACACAACAAACTTTTTGAGAATTTCACAAGAAAAACAATAGTGTGCTTGGTTTTAACGTAACTTTATTGTTTCATGAGTTATTTACAAGTTTATGACCACTTATAAAATGTGTTCAAAATGCTGCCCATTGTGTTGGATTGTCAATGCAACCCTTCTTTCCCCTCTTGACACACTGATAGCAATACCACAGAAGAAATGCTAGCACAGTCCTCCAGCATCCATTGTTTCAGATGCTGCACATCTCGTATCTTCACAGCATAGACAATTGCCTTCAGATGACCCTAAAGATAAAAGTCAAAGAGGTCAGATCGGGAGACCTTGGTGGCCATTCAACTGGCCCACAATGACCAATCCACTTTCCAGGAAACTTTTCATGTAGGAATGCTTGGACCTGACACGCATAATGTGGTGGTGCACCATCTTGGGTGTCAGGTCTGAGCATTCCTACATGAACAGTATCCTGGAAAGTGGATTGGTTGTCATGGGCTAGTTGACTGGCCACCAAGGTCTCACAATCTGACCCCCTTAGACTTTTATCGTTTGGGTCATCTAAAGGCAATTGTCTATGCTGTGAAGATGCGAGATGTGCAGCATCTGAAACCATGGATTCAGGAAGCCTGTACTAGCATTTCTTCTGCGATGTTGCCATCAGTGTGTCAAGAGTGGGAGAGGAGGGTTGCACCAGCCAGAGGCCTGCCAGCCAGCGTCCAGCCAGAGGCCTGCCAGCCAGCCATTATTTTCCAGTAGCCAATCACATTTGGGAGACTCCCATTTGTAGGCATGGAAGACGGAGCCGTCAAAAAAATGGGTGAAATGGATGGGAAAAAGGGATAAAACGGATGCAACGGATCCAGTTTTTTGATGGAACCGTCTAGCAGATCCGTACAAACACTGGATGCGTTGCATCCGTTTTACACTATTTTTGACACATCCGTCGATACGTTGCGTTGACGCATTATGACGGCCGCCTGCCGACGGAAGTGTGAAAGAAGCCTTACTTGAATACATTTTTCTTTACTGAACCTTCCATTCTCACTCTCCCTCATTTTCTCTCTACGTATACTGTATGTATAGAAAATAGCCATCCACAACATTACATCTTCACGCTCCATGACATATACATATATATCTGTCACAGAACAGGTTGGGTTATGTGGAGCAGGGTTAGGAGGTGAGACTGCCCCACACAGGGCAAGTGCAGGCTGTCTCTTAAAGCTGACACTTGCCTCTAACAGCAACGATCATAGCTAACTCTGCTGTTTAAGCTCTTAAATGCCCTCATCAATTACTGAGAGCAGCATTTAAGTTACACCATCCCCAAAGGACTACAAATTGGCAACAATGTGAGGCTTCAGCATGCCCCTAGCTGCAATGGCAACCCAGCATCATGTTGCCTTTGAGGGGTGACCATTACTATGGCCTCCCACAGCATGATCACAGGAAGCTTAAGGGTTGCCAGGACATCTTGGTACTTGTACAAAGCCCAGCCACTACCAAGGCTTAATATGAGACTGTGATTAGTAATAATTACCAAAGTATTGCAACATACAGTACAAACAATCAAACTTGTAAGTAGGTACAAGTACATTGGGAACTAAAAGATAAAGTATATATGACATTCCGTGTGCTTGGTTTTAACGTAACTTTATTGTTTCATGAGTTATTTACAAGTTTATGACCACTTACAAAATGTGTTCAAAGTGCTGCCTATTGTGTTGGATTGTCAATGCAACTCTCCTTCCCCCCTCTTGACACACTGATAGCAACACCACAGAAGAAATGCTAGCACAGGCTTCCAGCATCTGTTGTTTCAGATGCTGCACATCTCGTATCTTCACAGCATAGACAATTGCCTTCAGATGACCCCAAAGATAAAAGTCAAAGAGGTCAGATCGGGAGACCTTGGTGGCCATTCAACTGGCCCACAACGATCAATCCACTTTCCAGGAAACTTTTCATGTAGGAATGCTCAGACCTGACACCCATAATGTGGTGGTGCACCACCTTGGGTGCCAGGACTGAGCATTCCTACATGAACAATTTCCTGGAAAGTGGATTGGTTGTCATGGGCTAGTTGACTGGCCACCAAGGTCCCCTGATCTGACCCCCTTAGACTTTTATCTTTTGGGTCATCTGAAGGCAATTGTCTATGCTGTGAAGATGTGAGACGTGCAGCATCTGAAACAATGGATACAGGAAGCCTGTACTAGCATTTCTTATTTCAAATAAAATTGATACGTTTTTGATGCGTTTTTCATGCCTTATTTTTATGCGGATTTGTGTGTGATTTTGTAAGCTAAATAATGGGTGACATTTAGCCGGCTTAGTAATAGACAGGCGTCAATAAGATTCCTACCATTACTAATCCTGTAGTTGGTAAAGGGTTAGTAAAACACACACATGCAGAATAAAGTATTATAATGAAATAAAACACCACACATTTTTGCCATCTTTATTACACTTGTAATCCAAGAAAAGCCATCGATCTTCTGAAAAAGTAAAAATAAATAAACCAACAGTATACTCCCTTGTCCGACGCAGTTCTTAACCCCTTTCTGACATTAGACGTACTATCCTGTCGAGGTGGGGTGGGCCCGTATGACCACCGACGGGATAGTACGTCATAGCGATCGGCCGATCGCGGCTGGGTGTCAGAAGACTATCGCAGCTGACATCCGGCACTATGTGCCAGGAGAGGTCACGGACCGCCCCCGGCACATTAACCCCCAGCACACTGCGATCAAACATGATTGCAGTGTTCCGGCGGTATAGGGAAGCATCGTGCAGGGAGGGGGCTCCTGCGTGCTTCCCTGAGATCTCCAGAGCAACGCGATGTGATCGCGTTGATTTGAGGGTCTCCTACCTCCTCCTTCCTGCAGGCCCCGGATCCAAAATGGCCGCGGGGCTGCATCCGGGTCCTGCAGGGAGGTGGCTTACCAGTGCCTGCTCAGAGCAAGTGCTGGTAAGCCTGCAGGAGTGCACGTCAGATCGCTGATCTGACACAGTGCACAGCAAAGTGTCAGATCAGCGATCTTGCACTATAACATGATGCCCCCCTGGGGCAAAGTTGTAGCGTAAAAAAAACAATATTCACATGTGTAAAAAAAAAAAATTATATATATATATATATTGTTCCCATAAATAAATTTTTTTATCTAAATAAAAAAAACAATAAAAGTACACATATTTAGTATCACTACGTCCGTAATGACCCGACCTATAAAACTGTCTCACTAGTTAACCCCTTCAGTGAACACCGTAAAAAAAACGAGGCAAAAAATGCTTTATTATCATACCGCCAAACGAAAAGTGGAATAACACGCGATCAAAAAGACGGATATAAATAACCATGGTACCGCTGAAAATGTCATCTTGTCCCGCAAAAAACAAGCTGCCATTCAGCATTATCAGCAAAAAAATAAAAAATTTATAGTCCTCAGAATAAAGCGATGCAAAAATAATTATTTTTTCTATAAAATAGTTTTTATCGTATAAAAGCGCCAAAACATAAAAAAATGATATAAATGAGGTAACGCTGTATTCGTACTGACCGAAAGAATAAAACTGCTTTATCCATTTTACCAAACGCGGAACGGTATAAACGCCACCCCCAAAAGAAATTCATGAATAGCTGGTTTTTGGTCTTTCTGCCTAACAAAAATCAAAATAAAAAGTGATCAAAAAATGTCACATGCCCGAATATGTTACAAATAAAAACGGCAACTTGTCCCGCAAAAAACAAGACCTCATATGACTCTGTGAACTAAAACATGGAAAAATTATAGCTCTCAAAATGTGGTAACGCAAAAAATATTTTTTGCAATAAAAAGCATCTTTTAGTGTGTGACGGCTGCCAATCATAAAAATCCACTAAGAAACCCGCTATAAAAGTAAATCAAACCCCCCTCCATCACCCCCTTAGTTAGGGAAAAATAAAAAAAATAAAAAAAAATTATTTATTTCCATTCTCTCATTAGTGTTAGGGCTAGGGTTAGGGTTAGGGTTAGGGCTAGGGTTAGGGTTAGGGCTAGGGTTAGGGCTAGCATTAGGGTTAGGGTTAGGGCTAGGGTTAGGGCTAGGGTTAGGACTAGGGTTAGGGTTAGGACTAAGGTTAGGGTTAGGGCTAGGGTTAGGGTTGGGGCTAGGGATAAGGCTACAGTTAGGTTTGTGGCTAAAGTTAGGGTTGGGGCTAAAGATAGGGATTGGATTACATTTACGGTAGGGATTAGGGTTGGGATTAGGGTTAGGGGTGTGTCAGGGTTAGGGGTGTGTTTGGATTAGGGTTTCTGGTATAATTGGGGGGTTTCCACTGTTTATGCACATCAGGGGCTCTCCAAACTCGACATGGCGTCCGATCTCAGTTCCAGCCAATTCTGCGTTGAAAAAGTAAAACAGTGCCCCTTCCCTTCCAAGATCTCCCGTGTGCCCAAACAGGGGTTTACCCCAACATATGGGGTATCAGCGCACTCAGGACACATTGGACAACAACTCCTTTTACCCTTGGGAAAATACAAAACTTGGGGCTAAAAAATATTTTCTTTGGAAAAAAAAAGATTTTTTATTTTCACGGCTCTGCGTTATAAACTGTAATGAAACACTTGGGGGTTCAAAGTTATTACAACACATCTAGATAAGTTCCTTGGGGGTTCTACAGTAGTTTCCAATATGGGGTCACTTATGGGGGGGTTTCTACTGTTTAGTTACATCAGGGGCTCTGCAAATGCAATGTGACGCCTGCTGACCAGTCTATCTAAGTGTAATAATTATAGGGGATAACTCAGGAGACTCTTTGCATGAAACAAGACAACTACAGGACACAGTTTTATAAGTTGTAAAGTCTATATTATCACACGGTGATTCAAACAGGTGCAGAGAGAAACTCAAGTCCACACTTGGTGCAAATAATAAACGCAGCTTAGCAGTCTATAGGAAACTTCAGAGGAAAATGCAATCAAGCAGAAAGTCTATGAAGCACAGTTATTCTTGAGGACACTTGACACGAACAAATCCTTGTCTTAGTCCAGGCACAAATAGATATGCTTATAGGAAGTTCAAATCATATCTTAGCTCAACCAGGGAGGCCTGGTTAATAGTCTCAGGTAGGGTTGAGTGACTTTTACTTTTTCAGGATCGTTTCAGGTTTTGTGAAACCCGACTTTGTCAAAAGTCGGGTCGGGTAAAATCGGCCTATTATTGCGAAAAGTCGGGGATCCGACCGAAATACGAAACCCAATGCAAGTCAATGGAGAATCAAAGTCGGCAGTGAGTGGAGGACATGAAAACACCAACAGAGCCCATTTTAATGCCAAAAACATCAATTCTTGTTACTTAAGCTTGTCAATCTTAATTTACCTTATAATAATAGTTAGCCATTGAAAATTTGGGGGTCATTTGGCAACAGTTGTGGGGGGAGTAGGGCTGGCTCAAGTTTTTCGTGGGCCCAGGAAACGCTGACTACGTCACGGCGGTGGAGCAGGGATAGGTAAGTATTTCAACTTTGCAAGTGCTGTGATCATGAGCAAGCAGGGGGGGGCACACTCGTTCGCATTGCCACTGGCACAGGGCCCCTCAAAGTATGGCGTTGTGATTGACGGCGGGGGCGCCTCCCACCGGCAGAGACACTTTTGCGTACTATGAGGGGCCCTGTGCCAGTGACGTCGCCAATGAGTATGCCCCCCCACCTGTTGAAGGAACCGGCACTTTCATCTGCACCTTCCTCTTTGTCCCCGTGTAAGGTGGTATAGTATGCAGGAAGGGGAACCAGACTTTCTGCAGGGTCAGATACTGGCTATGTAGAGTGCAAGGGGAATGTAGTGGTCTGGGTCAATGTACCAGCAGACTCATCTAGCAGTGGCTGGGCAATGGGCAGGATGAGGAGGAAACACAGATATAGGCCCAAAGAATAAAGTAGGCGAAATGCAGTTCAAAATTGGTAACAGGAGTAAACAGGCAGCACTGCTTTGTTCAGTGGAGAACAGCAAGGAGCGGCAGACACCGTTAGTAGGCCCAACCAAACCAGTAGGCCAAATGCAGTTTTAAAATTCCTATAGGCCGAAAGCCTGAAGATGGAAGGTCAGGAGAAAAACACAGGAGAATACCAAGGAGTGGCAGACACCGTTAGTAGGCCCAACCAAACTAGCAGGCCAAATGCACTTTAATATGTGATATTGGCTGCAAATTGAGGCTCTGCTTTGTGCAGTGAAGGACAGCTGTAATGAGTGGCGCAGACAGACACAGGTAGTAGGCCTAAATTAAAAAAGTTGGCTCAATGCAGTTTAAAATTGGTTACAGGGGTACACAGGCGGCAGAGCGTTGTTAAGCGGAGGACGATTGTCAGGACTTGAGTGGCCCAGACAGACTTGGTAGGCCTAAAATAAAAAAGTAGGCGCAATGCAGTTAAAAATGGGTAACAGGGGTACACAGGCAGCATTGTTTTGTTAGGCGGAGGACGATTGCTAGGAGTGGCGCAGACAGACTTACTGGGCCTAAAATAAAAAAGTAGGCTCAATGCAGTTCAAAATGGGTAACAGGTACACAGGCAGCATTGTTTTGGTCAGCGGAGGACGATTAGTAGGAGTGGCGCAGACAGACTTACTAGGCCTAAAATAAAAAAAGTAGGCTCAATGCAGTTCAAAATGGGTAAGGGGTACACAGGCAGCATTGTTTTAGTCAGCGGAGGATGATTAGTAGGAGTGGCGCAGACAGACTTACTAGGCCTAAAATAAAAAAGTAGGCTCAATGCAGTTTAAAATGGGTAACAGGGGTACACAGGCAGCATTGTTTTGTTAGGCGGAGGACGATTGGTAGGAGTGGCGCAGACAGACTTACTAGGCCTAAAATAAAAAAGTAGGCTCAATGCAGTTTAAAATGGGTAACAGTGGTACACAGGCAGCACTGGTTTGGTCAGCGGAGGACGATTGCTAGGAGTGGCGCAGACAGACTTACTAGGCCTAAAATAAAAAAGTTGGCTCAATGCAGTTCTAAACTGGTAACAGGAGTAAACTGGTGGCACTGCTTTGTTCGGTGGAGGACAACTGGAATAAGTGGCTGACACAGTACGTTGGCCAAAATAGTAAAGCGGGCTAAAAGACTGCCAAAAAAATGTTCGTAAATAAACAGGTGGCAAAGCAACGTACAGGGGTGGGTTCCTCTGCTGAGTACCAGATAGTGGTAGTTCGCGCACTGTATTCACTGGTCAAAATGGAGGGCATGGTCCCTGTATATATTTACTATCATCTCTCAATTTGTATTGGCAGTGCCATTGAAGGATTTAACAGCACCGACTAAACAGCGGTGGAGCACTGTTTGAGCTGGGGGGAACACGCTTTCGTGGGCGGTGGTACTGGCCCAGGGCCCCTCATATTATGACGGTGTGTCTGACATTGGTTGTGCACCCCCACTGCCAGAGACACTTAATTGTACTATGAGGGACCCTGTGCCAGTGCCGTCAGCCAAAAGTTAGCACACTAACCTGTCCAGGCAACCAGCACTCGCACGGGTGCTTGCTCCAAGTGGTGACCACGGGCCCGTGGGGGGAGTCAGCCCATTTAGGGAGGTGTTAAAAATGGCCTATGGTGGACATTCAGCAGCAGCAAATGGAGAAATTGGAGCAGTCAGTAAGAGGAGTCCAAAAGCAAGACCTTTTTAAAGGAAAGCTACGTGTCAGCAGGGGAAGGTGGGGCAAAAGAATTTGAAATCCACGATTGGTTCATTTTAATGAAGGTTAGATCATCAACATTTTGGGTAGCCAGACGTGTCCTTTTTTCGGTCAGTATTGAACCAGCAGCACTGAAGACTCTTTCTGATAGCACACTGGCAGCAGGGCAAGCGAGCTCCTGTAATGCATATTCTGCCAATT
The DNA here is from genome assembly GCF_051348905.1 of Ranitomeya variabilis. Classification (NCBI taxonomy): domain Eukaryota; kingdom Metazoa; phylum Chordata; class Amphibia; order Anura; family Dendrobatidae; genus Ranitomeya; species Ranitomeya variabilis. The sequence goes on from NC_135237.1 coordinate 364,160,760, forward strand.
CAGGCCAGGTGTCTAGTTTAGATGCCCAGTAATCAAAGGGGAATGACCTGTGAGGGAGAACATCAATAAGGGAGGAAAAGTAGTTTGTAACCATACTGGACAAATGCTGTCTCCTGTCACTTTGAATCGATGCAGCTGTCCCTGTCGTGTCAGCGGTCATTGAAAAATCACTCCACAACCTTGTCATAAAACCCCTCTGACCAACGCCACTTCGGATTTCCGCACCGCTAACACCTCTGCCATGTTGCCCCCTACGGCTCGTGTGAGAACCATCACCGCCGCTGTGTGCTGGGAATGCCAGAACCAAACGGTCTACAAGAGTTGCTTGTTTGGTAGCCAATATTTGCTCTAGGTTCTCATGCGGGATGATATTTTGCAATTTCCCTTTGTAGCGTGGATCCAGTAGGCAGGCCAACCAGTAATCGTCATCAGTCATCATTTTGACAATGCGGGGGTCCCTTTTTAGGATACGCAAGGCATACTCAGCCATGTGGGCCAATGCTCCAGGTGTCAATTCACTGCTTCTGCTGGGTTGAGGAGCACTTTCTTGCAAATCTACATTACAAGTGTCCCGCAAGAAACCTGTACCAGACCTTGCAACGGCACCAGTTTCTATTGCCCCCTGAGAAGCTCCCTCCTCCCATACATATTCATGCCCATCATCCTCCTCCTCATCCTCTTCGTCCGCCACCTCGTCCTGGACAGTTCCCTGACCAGACAATGGCTGGCTGTCATCAAGGCTTCCCTCCTCCTCGGCTGAAGACGCCTGCTCCTTAATGTGCATCAAACTTTGCATCAGCAGACGCATAAGTGGGATGCTCATGCTTATGATGGCGTCGTCTGCACTTACCAGCCATGTGCATTCCTCAAAACACTGAAGGACTTGACAGAGGTCTTGTAGCTTTGACCACTGCACACCAGACAACTCCATGTCTGCCATCCAACTGTCTGCCCGTGTATGCGTATCCTCCCACAAATAAATGACAGCACGCCTCTGTTCACACAGCCTCTGAACCATGTGCAGTGTGGAGTTCCACCTTGTTGCAACATCTATAATTAGGCGGTGCTGTGGAAGATTTAGCGATCGCTGATGGTTCAGCATACGGCTGGAGTGTACGGGCGACCGGCGGATGTGCAAACAAAGGTTTCGCACCTTCAAGAGCAGGGCTGGTAACTCCGGATAATTTTTCAGGAAGCACTGCACCACCAGGTTCAAAGTGTGAGCCAAGCAAGGTATGTGTTTAAGTTGTGAAAGGGCTATGGCAGCCATAAAATTCCTTCCGTTATCACTGACTACCTTGCCTGCCTCAAGATGTACACTGCCCAGCCATGACTCACTTTCTTGCTGCAAGAACTCGGCCAGTACTTCCGTGGTGTGTCTGTTGTCGCCCAAACACTTCATTTCCAACACAGCCTGCTGACGCTTACCACTAGCTGTTCCATAATGAGACACCTCGTGTGCAACACTGGCAGCTGTGGATGGAGTTGCCAGGCGACTGCGCTCTGTGGACGAGCTGTCGCTTCTGGAGGAGGAGGAGGGGTGTCGAACGCCTACTGCCAACTGTTTCCTAGACCGTGGGCTAGGCAGAACTGTCCCACTATGGCTGTCCCCTGTGGACCCTGCATCCACCACATTAACCCAGTGCACCATGATGGACACGTAACGTCCCTGGCCATGCCTACTGGTCTATGCATCTGTGGTGAGGTGCACCTTTCCACTGACAGACTGCCTCAGTGCATGGACAATGCGGTCTTTGACATGCTGGTGGAGGGCTGAGATGGCTTTTCTCACAAAGAAGTGGCGACTGGGTAGGTCATAACATGGTACTGCGTAGGCCATCAGGTCTTTGAAAGCTTTGCTTTCGACCAACCGGTAGGGCATCATCTCTAATGAGATTAATCTGGCAATGTGGGCGTTCAAACCCTGTGTATGCGGATGAGAGGATGAGTACTTTCTTTTCCTCACAAGAGTCTCTTCTAGGGTGAGCTGGACAGGAGACCTGCAGATGGTGGAACTAGCGGTGATGGCGGGGGTGGACATGGCGGATTGAGAGACAGTTGGTGATGTTGGCCTACATACAGTGCTTCCTACAAATAACCTTCTGATTCCCTGCCTGCTTTGGCCTTGCGACGATCCCTCCACATTAGCTGCTGGTGGTGTCCGAACCGGTGGGCTTACAGTGAGGGATGCAATGTAGTGTTGCTGACTACCTTCATTCTGACCAGGTGCACCAATGGTACAGGACATTTGGTAGTTTGTCCAGGCTTGCAAGTGCATGCTGTTTAAATGTCTACGCATGCACGTTGTATTTAAATTTTGAAGAATCTTCCCTCTGCTAAAGGTCTTTGAGCATTTCTTACAGATCACTTTAGACTGATCATTGGGATCTTGGTAAAAAAAATGCCACACTGCACTCTTCCTACTATGGAATTCCTTTTCAGGCATTGCACGCTGTGTAACTTTTAGCGGTTGGCCACGCTGTCCTAAAACTGTTTTTGTCACATGTTTTGGGCCTGATACGGGCCTGGCTGATGACAGCTGTTGCGATGTAGATTGGTATTGCTGCGGATAACCCTCCTCCGCTTGTGAGCTAGTGCCAGCGGCACCCTCTTCCCCCAATGGCTGCTAATCTGGGTCAAGAACTGGGTCATCTATCACCTCCTCCTCCACAATGTCATGTGCACCTTCCTCAGTGTCACCGTGTAAGCCGGTGCTATAGCGTTCAGGACAGGGCACCATAGTCTCATCAGGGTCAGATTCTGGCTCAGGAAACTGCGAGGTCAATGTAGTGATCTGAGTCAATGGAACAGCATCATAATCTAGCTGTGGCTGTGCATCAGTGCACTCCATGTCCAATTCTTCTTGTACTGGGCAGTGTACAATTTCCCTTTCTAACCCTGGCACGGTATGGGTAAAGAGCTCCATGGAGTAACCTGTAGTGTCGCCTGACGGATCCTTCACTTTTGGTTTGGGAGAAGGACACAAGGAAACGTCTTTTTCCGGACCGGAAGCATCCACTGACGACTGGTTGCTCTTAGATTTTGAACTTTGGGAAGAGGAGGCGAAAGAGCTAGAGGCTGAGTCAGCAAGGAAAGACAAAACTTCTTCCTGCTGCTCCGGCTTTAAAAGCTGTTTTCCTTCTCCCAGGTAAGGGAGCCTTCGAGGCCTTGTGTAGCCAGACGATGACGCAGGCTCAACACCTCCAGCCTTAGGTGCTACTGTGCTTTTGCCACTACCACCAGATGCAGCACCACCACCATTATCAGTACTAGCTGGCAACCCCCGCCCACGGCCTCTTCCACCAGACTTCCTCATTTTTTTGGGGGAGACACTGAACCACAACTCTGGCCCAGTGGTATAACACAACACTATGAACATGGCAGAAAGTGGCTGCCTGATATATGATGCACTAGCAGTACAGCAGAACATAAACTGTGTGAGAAATACTATCTCTCTTTTGGGGGGAGACACTGAACCACAACTCTGGCCCAGTGGTATAACACAACACTATGAACGTGGCAGAAAGTGGCTGTAATTATTATAAAAAAAAAAAAATTGCAATAACAAGCTTCCTACAATGAGCTCAGGGCAAGTATGGCAGCAATAAAAAGGACTGCTGAACAAAAAAATTGCTAGACAAATAAACAAGACAGGTAACTGTGCAGAAAGGAGCAACTGGATTTTTGCTTTGAAAAAAGCAGTTGGTTTGCACAGCACCGTGCACACAGCTATGCAGCTGCTGCACTAAAATACGACCTCCACTGTCCCTGCCCAAAAAGGTGGTTGTTGTGAATTTGGATTCTGGGCTCCCCCGGTGGCTACTGGTGGAATTGAACTTGTGACATCATCTTCCCTGTTCACCTGTTCTGATTAGATCTGGGTGTCGCTATATAACCTGGCTTCTCTGTTAGATGCTTGCCGGTCATCAATGTTATCAGAAGCCTCTCTGTGCTTGTTCCTGCTCCCAGACATCTACTAGATAAGTTGGACATTCGTCCATGTTTTGTTTTTGTATTTTGGTTCCAGTTCACAGCTGCAGTTTCGTTACTGTGTCTGGAAAGCTCTTGTTGATCAGGAATTGCCACTCTGGTATTATGAGTTAATGCCAGAGTCCTAAAGTAATTTCTGGATGTGTTTTGTTAGGGTTTTCTACTGACCATGAAAGTATGCTTTCTGTCTTCTGCTATCTAGAAAGCGGACCTCAAATTTGCTAAAACTATTTTCCTGCTGCGTTTGTTGTTTCATCTCATATCACCGCCAATATATGTGGGGGGCCTCTGTCTCCTTTTTGGGCATTTCTCTAGAGGTGAGTCAGGTCTTATATTTCCCTCTGCTAGCATTATTTAGTTCTCCGGCCGGCGCTGGGCATATAGGGATAAAAAGTAGGACATGCTACCTGGCTACTTCTAGATGATGCGGTAGGTTTAGTTCATGGTCAGTATAGTTACATCTTCCAAGAGCTTGTTCCTATTGAGGCTTATGCTAGTTCTCTGGCCATGGAGATCATGACAGGTGGTGTGGGACAGTGAAAATCGCTCCAGCACAAGCGGTTTGGGGTTTTTTATTTCCTCCCTAACTCTGTCCCTGCTTCTGACTAACTGCAGCAACCTCTCCCTATGCTCAGATCGGCAGAAGTAAGATGGCGGTCGGCGTGCACGCCCCTTTATAGCCCCTGTGACGCCGCAGACAGCAAGCCAATCACTGCCATGCCCTTGCCTAAGATGGTGGGGACAGAGACCTATGTCATCACGCTGCCCACACTCTGCGTCCTCCTTCATTTGATGAAAAATGGCGACTTTGGCGCTCTGATCGTGTACCGCATGGCAGATCCCACACTAGGATCGGTTCGGGTTTCATGAAACCCAACTTTGCCTAAAAGTCGCCGATTTATGAAAATGACCGATCCGTTTCGCTCAACGCTAGTCTCAGGTTATTGCAAAGCAGAAACAGCTTACATGTCCAGCAAATGCAGATGGAAGTAAACATGAACAGCACATGAAGGAGGATTACTGGAAACTTGTGTATGCAGCAGGAACTCAGAGCAGAGTAGCAGGATCACCACACAGGTTCACAAGAGCAGGTGTATAGCCAGGGAGTAATCAGAGGTCAGGAGCTGGATGCAAGGCAGAATACTCTAGCACAGACTGAAAGCTGGGGTTGAGTTTTATAGCTGGAGACACAGTGCACATGAGACCAAAGACGCCATCTTTGAAAAGGGCAGTAATGCACAAAAGGTAAAAAATGTTCAGAGTCCTGACATTGCTCCCTCCTTAGAAGCGGCCTCAGGACGATCCTGGACCTGGTTTCTCCAATGAAAACGAGAAATCTTCTGTTGGGCATTGATGTTTTCCACAGGTTCCCAAGAGTCTTCCTCAGGGGGATATCCCTGCCATCTTATCAGATATTGGAGCCGATTCCTGTGAATCCTGGAATCAATAATTTCCCCCACCACAAATTGTTCCTGCCCATCAATCACCACAGGCTGCGGAGGTGGCACAACACGTCCCTGGGAGGTATTAGGAGATACAGGCTTTAGTAAAGATACATGAAAAACTGGGTGTACCTTCATTGTCCTAGGCAGCCTCAGCCGGCAGGCCACAGAGCTCACAATACCGTTGATCTTGAAAGGGCAAATGAATTTCTGTCCAAGTTTTTGTGAAGGAACCTTTAACTTCAAATTCTTAGTTGCTAACCACACGGAATCTCCTACCTTGAACATGGGTGCAGGTTTACGGAATCTATCAGCCGATCTCTTATAACGTTCTTGAGCTGTGGTCAGGGATTCCTTCAGAACCTCCAGATTCTGTCTCAACGCAGTCAGCCTTTCCTCCACTGCCGGAACCGGAGAATTAATTGGAGACCTAGGTAAAATACACGGATTGATAACCCAGATTGGCAAAAAAAGGTGTAAAGTTAGTGGAGGCGCTCTGAGAATTATTATATGAAAATTCGGCTAGTGGCAACAACTCCAACCAATCATCCTGGAGATGGCTGACATAACATCTTAGATATTGTTCCAGCGTCTGGTTGGTACGCTCAGTCTGACCATTTTTCTGGGGATGGTAAGCAGAAGAGAGACAGACATTAATATTGAGTGCAGAGCAAAACCCCTTCCAGAATCTTGAAGTGAACTGTACTCCACGGTCAGAGATGATCTCATCCGGAACCCCATGCAACCGAAAGACATTCTGTATAACCAAGTTTACTGTATCTTTAGCTGAGGGGAGGCCGGTGCACAGAACAAAATGAGCAGCTTTAGTCAGGCGATCAACTACCACCATGATTGTCTTCATGCCCCCCGATGTAGGCAGCTCCACAATAAAGTCCATTGATATAGACCCCCAAGGGCGGGATGGAACAGGTAATGGTTGTAGAAGACTCGTAGGTGCCACATGAGGAGTCTTGTAATGAGCACATACCTCTCAAGAGAGAACATAGTCCTTGGTATCCTTCAGGCAAGTTGGCCACCAGAAGAATCGGCTCAGGAACTCTTGTGTCTTCTGTACCCCCCTGTGACCAGCCAACTTGGAGTCATGTACCTACTTGAGGATCTGCAGATGGACAACCTCCGGGACGTAGATACGTCGATCTCTGAAGCACATGTCACTCTTAAAGACAAGATTAATATCCACAGGTGGGTTGGCCAGAAATACATCACCTTCATAGGCCTCCCTGCACTCCGTCCACAAGTCCTGATCGTGGATGACTCAGATGAAATTGGCATCAGATAGAATGGTCTTGGACGGGGCTCCAGGTATGGAATCCGCAGCATGGATTCAGGATAAAGCATCAGCCTTTCCCGTTACGAGAACCTGGACGGTAAGAGATAACAAAGTTAAATTGATTTAAAAATAAGTTCCAACGAGCCTGACGAGGAGAAAGACATCTAGCGGATCTAAGGAACTCTATATTGCGATGGTCAGTTAGCACTATGATCTGTTGTGCAGCTCCTTGCAGATGATGCCTCCATTCCTTGAAAGCTTACAAGCTTACAAACTATGAGGAAAAGGGGAGACACGAGAGGTGGATGGTAACAATTGCTTTAATTATTCGGACCAGCCATAGTGTAAGGCTCAGGTGTTCATGTAAAGCTGCACGAACCAGTTAACGGCCTAAGTATGTAGCAGTACAGACACAGAGTGCTATTAACTGCATAAAGCGTATGAGAACATGATGCGAGGAACCTGGTTATGTTTTTTTTTTTTTTTTAATGGGCCAATAGCCAGCAATTCCTTGTCTCCCACATCGTAATTCTTCTCTGCTGAGGTTAGTCTACGGGAAAAGAAAGCACAAGGATGTAGCAGACCCTTCTCTCCAGTTCTTTGGGAGAGAATAGCCCCCAAAGCATTATCAGAAGCGTCCACCTCCACAATGAAAGGAAGTGTTGGATCTGGGTGTATCAACAGCGGTGCTGAGGTGAAACAGACTTAAAGCTGATCAAAAGCTTCTTGAGCCTGTGATGACCACTTAAAGGGCTTTTCCTTCTTTGTCAAGGAAGTAATGGGATGGACAATATCAGAAAAATTTCGAATGAAGCGTCTGTAGAAATTTGCAAAAACAATAAAACGTTGGACCTCCTTAACGTTCTTGGGTACCGGCCAGTCAAGGATAGCCTGAATCTTACCAGATTCCATGTTCAGCCCCTGGGGAGAGATGATATAACCTAAGAACTGTATATCAAAACGATGGAACTCGCATTTCTCCGGCTTAATATACAGATGGTTCTCTTTCAGACGTCTTAAAACAGTTTTGACATGTTCTTCGTGTTCCTGTAGAGAGTCAGAAAAGATTAGTATATCGTCCAAATAGATCACTACAAACTGGTCCAACAAATCTCTGAAAATGTCATTAGCAAGGTGTTGAAATGTTGCAGGGGCGTTACAAAGCCCAAAGGGCATCACAAGAGATTCAGTGTCCATACCGGCATCTGAATGCTGTCTTCCACTCATCCCCTGGACGAATACGCTCCAAATTATAAGCCCCATGAAGATCCAGTTTAGAGAACACCTTAGCATGGTGGACTCTTTCCAGTAATTCGGGAATCAGAGGCAAAGGGTAACGGTTTCGTACGGTTACCTTATTGAGTTCTCGATAGTCAACACAGGGTCTCAGGGTCCCATCCTTCTTCTTTACAAAAAAGATAGGTGCCCCTGCTGGTGAGGAAGAAGGACGTATGAAGCCTTTGGCCAGATTTTCATCAATATACTCTTTTAAGGCTTGAAGCTCAGGTGCCGCCAAATGGTATACGTTACCAAAAGGAATGGCTGCCCCGGGAAGCAGCTCAATGGGACAGTCATAATGCCTGTGAGGAGGAAGCTGATCTGCATTCTTCTTGTCACAGATGTCAGAGAACTCTTTATAAGCTGGAGGTAAAGAAAATACCTGTACATGTGGTTCCATAGCCGTGGACTCAGGGACAGCTTCTGTTAACGCTGAGTTGCTCCTTGTTGGGAAGATAATCTCCTTGGTCTCCCAGTTGATAATTGGGTTCTGAGAAAGCAACCAAGGAATGCCTAAAATCACAGGAAAATGAGGAGAAAAAATTAGCAAGAAAGAACGTTGCTCCTGATGCTTACATGTAACAAAACCCGGCACTCAACTTAAAGATGGGATGCTGAACAATTTATTGTGTAGTGTCAACAACAAGAACATTTCGGTCCATTCAGACCTTCCTCAGTTACAAATTGTGAGGTGTGTAGAATGAGAATGCACTGCCAATAGAACCCTATTGGAATCACTTGTATACCAGTAATTGCTTCTGGAGTACTTTTCAAGCTTATGTCTATCCGGGTGAAGATGCGGTGTCCACCGTTAGTCGTTACTGCATACTGGAGTGCGTCTTCACCCGGATAGACATAAGCTTGAAAAGTACTCCAGAAGCAATTACTGGTATACAAGTGATTCCAATAGGGTTCTATTGGCAGTGCATTCTCATTCTACACACCTCACAATTTGTAACTGAGGAAGGTCTGAATGGACCAAAACGTTTTTGTTGTTGACACTACACAATAAATTGTTCAGCATCCCATCTTTAAGTTGAGTGCCGGGTTTTGTTACATGTATTACTTAGAAGGTGTGGGAACCTACCCGTGCACCTACGGCAGCAGTGCTCACGGTTCAGTTCACCGCTCCTGATGCTTAGGCGCCAACAAAATTTCAAGGGGTACGGTCTCCTGATCCACAGGCCCAGAGATTAAAGGTGACCCATCCACTGTTTCCATGGTAATTGGAGAGGCTCTTTGCTGAATTTTAATACCATGTTCCTTGGCAAATGCGATATCCATAAAATTGCCACCTGCATCACAGTCAATCATAGCTGAACTGGAAATCCACTGTCCTGAACACAGGATCTTAATAGGGAGAGAACAATGAGAGTTCTTTTCCTTCAGCTCCTTGGGGGGTGAAGTCATAGAAAGTGAATGGAATACAGCGTCTAAAGGCAGGCTACATTCAGAGATGTCAGATTCATCATCCTAGTTGTCATACTCCCCTACTGCTGCTAGCACCTTGTTAGGCCGTCTAGGACACTTAGGACAATTGATCAAGAAATGGTCAGACTGGCCGCAGTAGAAACATAGACTTTCACGCAGGCGATGCTCCCGGCGCTCACTGATCTCGCGCCTCTGAACGGAATCAATTTGCATGGGCACCTCCTCCACCTCCCGAGAGGTTTTACCTGCAGACTCTTTGGAAGGAAGGGAAAAGTTAGAAACACGGTTATATGCAGCAAATTTCTCCTGCCTACGCTCAGTAAGGCAAATGTCTATGCCCACACAATGCTGTATAAATGTCTCTAGCTCTTGTGGTGACTCAGAGTGGGCTAGTTCACCTTTTACAATACTAGACAGACACCTATTAAAAATAGGCAATTGCGCATAACTGTCCCAATTGGTATCTACCGCCAATCTCCTGAATTCAGTGGCATACTCAATAACAGAATGTTTAGCCTGGCGTAAAGACAACAAAGCAGATTCAGCGGTTGCACGGCGATTAGGGTCATCAAACATTAATGCCATAGTGGCCAAGAAATCATCCAAGTCATTTAACCATGGGTCACGAGACTCAATCATTGGATTCGCCCAGGCGAGCGCTCGTGAGGTCAGTAGCATTATTACACACAATACTTTGGATCTATCAGTAGCAAAACAGTCAGCATTCACATCAAAATATAGCATACATTGATTCACAATGCCACAAAATTTGTCGCGATCACCATTAAATCTGAATGGGGGCAACTTAGGTGGGCCAGCTGGTGGCGGTTGCCCAGAGGGTAAAGTCACTTCTGCAGCTATTTGCGTGCTTATGTCCTGAAAAGCCCGTCCATACTGGGACTCTGTGCCAGCAAGTTTGCTTTCCTGGGCTGCCATGTGGTTGCTCAAGTCCTGCAAAGTTTGTCCAAACACTTGTTGATTGTGTTCAAAGATTGCAAACTTCTTTTGCAGACCTTCCACATCTTTCTGCAGTGATCCAATTATGGAAAACACCTGCTCTAATTTGATTTCTGCAGTCATTGTTCCAGCAGTCTCCTTTTTTTTTTTTTAGGCTACAGTATCCTTTAATAATTATAGGGGATAACTCAGGAGACTCTTTGCGTGGAACAAGACAACTACAGGACACAGTTTTATAAGTGGTAAAGTCTATATTATCACACGGTGATTCAAACAGGTGCAGAGAGAAACTCAAGTCCACAACACTTGGTGCAAATAATAAACGCAGCTTAGCAGTCTATAGGAAACTACAGAGGAAAATGCAATCAAGCAGAAAGTCTATGAAGCACAGTTATTCTTGAGGATACTTGACACGAATAAATCCTTGTCTTAGTCCAGGCACAGATAGATATGCTTATTAGGCAGTTTAAATCATATCTTAGCTCAACCAGGGAGGCCTGGTTAATAGTCTCAGGTTATTGCAAAGCAGCAACAGCTTACATGACCAGCAAATGCAGATGGAAGTAAACACGAACAGCAGATGAAGGAGGATTACTGGAGACTTGTGTATGCAGCAGGAACTCAGAGCAGAGTAGCAGGATCACCACACAGGTTCACAGGAGCAGGTGTCTAGCCAGGGAGTAATCAGAGGTCAGGAGCTGGATGCAAGGCAGAATACTCTAGCACAGACTGAAGGCTGGGGTGGAGTTTTATAGCAGGAGACACAGTGCACATGAGACCAAAGACGCCATCTTGAAAAAGGGCAGTAATGCACAAAAGGTACAAAATGTTCAGAGTCCTGACACTAAGTCTGCATTCCAAATGGCGCTCCTTCCCTTCCGAGCTCAGCCATGTGCTCAAATGGTGGTTCCCTCCCACATATGGGGTATCAGCATACTCAGGACAAGTTGGACAACTTTTGTGGTCCAATTTCAACTGCTACCCTTGGAAAAATACAAAACTGGGGGCTAAAAAATAATTTTTGTGGAAAAAAAAGATTTTTTATTTTCACGGCTCTGCGTTATAAACTGTAGTGGTATCACTTGCGGGGGCTTTCAATGTTTAGGCACATCAGTGGCTCTCTAAACACAACATGGCGTCCCATCTCAATTCCTGTCAATTTTGCATTGAAAAGTCAAACGGCGCTCCTTCCCTTCCGAGCGCTCCCATGTGCCCAAACAGTGGATTACCCCCACATATGGGGTAACAGCGTACTCAGGACAAATTGTACAATAACTTTTAGGGTCCAATTTACCCTTGGGAAAATAAAAAATTGGGGGCGAAAAGATCATTTTTTTGAAAAAATATGATTTTTTATTTTTACGGCTCTGCATTATAAGCTTATGTGAATCACTTAATGTGTTAAAGTGCTCACCACACATCTAGATAAGTTCCTTAGGGGGTCTACTTTCCAAAATGGTGTCACTTTTGGGGGGTTTCAATGTTTAGGCACATCAGGGGCTCTCCAAACGCAGCATGGCATCCCATCTCAATTCCGGTCAATTTTGGATTGAAAAGTCAAATGGCGCTCCTTCGCTTCCGAGCTCTGCCATGCGCCCAAACAGTGATTTACCCCCACATATTGGGTATCGGCGTACTCAGGACAAATTGTGCAACAACTTTTGTGGTCCATTTTTTCCTGTTACCCTTGGTAAAATAAAACAAGTCGGAGCTGAAGTAAATTTTTTGTGAAAAAAAGTTAAATGTTCATTTTTTTTTAAACATTCCAAAAATTCCTGTGAAATACCTGAAGGTTTAATAGACTTCTTGAATGTGGTTTTGAGCACCTTGAGGGGCGCAGTTTTAGAATGGTGTTATACTTGGTTATTTTCTATCATATAGACCCCTCAAAATGACTTCAAATGAGATGTGGTCCCTAAAAAAAATGGTGTTGTAAAAATGAGAAATTGCTGGTCAACTTTTAACCCTTATAACTCACTAACAAAAAAAATGTTGGTTCCAAAATTGTGCTGATGTAAAGTAGACATGTGGGAAATGTTACTTATTAAATATTTTGTGTGACATATCTCTGTGATTTAATTGCATAAAAATTCAAAGTTGGAAAATTGCTACATTTTCCAAATTTTCACCAAATTTCTGTTTTTTTCACAAATAAGCGCAGGTAATATCAAAGAAATTTTACCACTATCATGAAGTACAATATGTCGTGAGAAAACATTGTCAGAATCACCAGGATCTGTTGAAGCGTTCCAGAGTTATAACCTCATAAAGGGACAGTGGTCAGAATTGTAAAAATTGGCCTGGTCATTAATGTGCAAACCGCCCTTGGGGGTAAAGGGGTTAATAATGAGTGTCCCACGATGAGTCCAGCTCTGCTACATCTGAATGCCTGACATCCAGACATAGCAGAACTTGTAGATAACTCTCCGGCGATCACCTACACTCTAGCTCTTGTGGTCAGCTGACCGTGAGATCTAGCCTAGGGTGACCTGAGATAACCTCCGGTCACATGCACGGCAGTTCTCGTGGTAAGCTAAGTTATCGCGAGAACTGCAGTGGATGCGGACTTCCGGCAATGTGACAGGTAAGACCTTATTTAAATTAGTAGACAAAGAGAATATGTCACCAGGTTGTTGCTATCTAATCTGAGAGCATCCTAATGTAGGCGCAGAGACTGTGTTTCCAGCAATGTGTCACTTATTGGGCTGCTTAACCCTAGAACGCATACCCATAGAAATCTACACATTCACGCACCTGGGGCCTTTTAGGCCTGTTTACAATTATCATGGAATAACTCAAATAAAAATACTTTTCAAAGTTTATTGCAAAGTAAGGATGCATTCCCACTAGCGCAGGGGTCCGCCAGGATGGGATTCCGTAATGGATCTGACCTCCTGGTGACCCCAGCTAAGGCTGGCGGACGCATACCTGGGGCCTCGCAGGCCTGCCAGGTTACTTGTTTTCTATTTTCTGTAAAATTACTTTAGTTAGAATTTTGAAACTCTAGGTAATCCTCAGGTATATAGTTGTTAGTAATTTCCAGTTGTTCATATATTTTTATGTTATAGGCATTTCGGCATAACAACCTTTTTTTGGGACTACCCCATATTGACGCACCTGGGGCCTTTTAGGCCTGTGTGCAAATAACAAGGAATAACTCAAATAAAAATACTTTTCAAAATTTATTTTACTATTACAAGGTAAGGATGCAATCCAACTAGCGCTGGGGTCCGCCGGGAGAGGTTCCGTAATGGATCTGACCTCCTGGTGACCCCAGCTAAGGCTGGCGGAATCCCGCGATTCCGGCAGCCTTAGCTGGAGTTACCAGGAGGTCAGATCCATTATGGATCCCCTTCTGGCGAACCCCAGCGCTACTGGGAACACAGCCTAAGATGTGTATATTTCAAAACATAATTATGTGCTTAAAACAACAAAAAAGTAAGTAAACGGGCACGCCAAATATAGGCATTCTATATGCAATTTTTTTATGAAAACATTTTTTGGTTGTAGCAAACTTGGTGCAGGAATATTTATTTGTAACTTTACATATTCCCCCGACAATTCTCGCATATTATTTTTTCGGCTGAATGTTCCTTGCATACATTTTGTCCGCAAGTAGAACAGAAATGCTCCGATTTTCTTTCCTTCTTTGCTGGACAAATATAGCAGCGCTTTATTTTTTTTTCTCTTTGCTCTGGATGTTCCAGAAAGCGTATTCCACATCGGATCATTGCCTCCGTAATTTGCCTTGATAAGCAAATCATGCTGTTTCTCTCCATCATAGTAGGCATCAAAAGTTCATAACAAAGTTCTGTCAAAAATAGACGTCTCTTGTCTTTCCTGTTGGCATGGAATTCTGGATTAGTTTGACAATAAACAATATAGCTATTGAGGGATGACACATCAAGGATATTGGAAAAAAGGGCAACAGGCCAACGTTTAGTCTGCCTTTTGCACGAATACTCTCCAATCATTTCGTCCATCTTGTCAACACCTCCGTTTGTCTTACTATAATGCAGTATGATTTCAGGTTTTTTTTTCCTGTCATTGGTGTCAATACTTCCATCATGATGCATTGTACTCAGTAATATCACGGATTTTTCTTTCTTGGCTTTATAAGACACCATTGTTGCTTGATTGCAGAGACCGAATACACTCTCGTAGATTGTTCGCTGTGCATTGTGCTTCATGATTGGAGGAATTTTGCGGCGGTTTGGCCTCATAGTACCAACAAGTGTAAGTTGCTTTTGAAGCAAAAAGTTGGCCATTTCAAAATTGGTAAAGTAATTATCCATTGTAATATTTGTATTCTTTTTTTTTCTTATTTTTCTTATTTTTATTTTTTTTATATTGTCATGCAGAATGCACACTCTTCCCAGCAATAGCAGAGTCATAAAAGTTCTTCCCCAGCAACAATACTGACAAAAAAACTGAGTATCACATGTAAACCTAGTACAGGCCTAAAAGGCCCCAGGTGCGTGAATATGGGGTAGTCCCAAAAAAAGGTTGTTATACCGAAATGTCTGTAAAATAAAAATATATGAATAACTGGAAATTACTAACAACTATATACCTGAGGAATACCTAGATTTTCAAAATTCTAACTAAAGTACTTTTACAGAAAATAGAAAACAAGTAACCTGGCAGGCCTGCGAGGCCCCAGGTATGCGTTCTAGGGTTAATGTAGTTTGATAAAATCACTGTTTTATCAGCAGGAGATGATCACTAGATGACCAGTAAATCTGCTGCCATGTAGTCCTCTATATTCATGAGATTTGTTTAATCAATTCCCCACCACTGATTGTCATCTTTTTGTCTATGCACAAAGTAATCACAAGATCTGTTATTCTGTTAATAATTGATGTAGGCAGCGATGTAAAAAGCTCAGCATTCAGAGAACTGCTAGATCTGCAGCAGGTAAAACAGTTTTTAATGAAAAATGCAGCAACCAGAAAAGTAAGTGCGGCTCTCAGATTGGGGAACAAAAACCTAGTTACAGATTCCCTTTGAGAGTTTAAAGCATATGTCTAATATTTGGTAGCCCCCTCATGATACAAAATAGCTTTGACTAATCACATTCACGACATGTTGTTCACAAGACCTTTTGAAGGTGTGTTTTAGTATCTAGCACCAAGAACTTAGCAGCAGATAAGTCTGTGGTTTACAAGTTAGAACCTCCATGGATCAGACCCAATATTTAAGCACATTAAATATTCATTTATATTGCATCCCTCAAGATGGAAGTAAGCTGTGCTTTAGTTCTAGATCATGAATGGTATTCTATCTTTTACCCTTCGCCACGACAGCACCCACTTTGAGAGAGGGACCCGCCCATAGGAACAGGAAACCTACAGAGATAAAAGGGCGGCCCCCCTCTCCTCCTCAGTTGGTTTCCTGTTCCTATCGGAACTCTCTGGATTACCTACAGACGGAGGTGGTTGGAGCGCCTCCACTTTTTCTTACCCGAGCCGGTACATCCGCCTGCGTGGTTCTCTCGGTGACAGCAGGGGCTGCGGCATCGGAAGCAGCGGCGGGGGAGCCACTGCATGCAGCCTCCCCCCTCGTCTGGGCACTATCCGGCAGGTTCCGGGCATGGAAGGCCCGGCCTATGGAGGGAGCCTGTGTGTACGGGGCGCCGATTCCAGAAAGCAGCGGCGCCGGCTCTGGCGCGCGGGTAAGTCTGCGCTGCTTCATTGAACCGGAAGTGTTAGTGCACTTCCGGTTCGCGGGGGGCGCGGCACGCTGCCTGGGACCGCGCGATTCAAAAGCGCCGGGGCACAGGGCTAGTTGCTCAATATGTCGTCCCCGGCAGATACTGAGCTTCCACTTGCTGTGGAACGTGATAGCGCTGACAAAAGTAGCGCTAAAAGCTTAAAGTCAGCGGCTAAACGGAGTGGTCATTCCATGGATGGATCTGACACTCGCAGAAGTAAATCAAGAAGTACGGATGCAGTACTCAGACCCCACACAGTGTCTCCATCTCCTAATCCGGTATAATGATGAATATAATAGCTTCACTGGGTGAGTGTTATAATCCTTTTCCCATAAGCTGATCCCTTCCTTCTCTGATTTTCCCCTAGGCTAAAAGGACTAGTAAATCCAAGCATAAAGAATGTGCTCTATGCAGGCAGCCCTTACCTGACACATATTCTAAAAGGCTGTGTCAATCCTGTATCAGCCAGACCTTACAGGATGAGGCAGCTGTTACAGCCACAGATATTAGAGCCTTAATACGGCAAGAAATACAGTCCCTGGGGTCAGAATCCTTGAAAAAGCAGGGCACTAAGCACCTATCTCCAATCTCTAGCTCAGAGTCTGAAGAGGGCCTAATTCGATCCTCCAACACCTCAGGATCATCTCCTAGTTCCTCTGAGGATGAAGGTGGAGCGTGTTTTCCAGTTGAGAGCATTGACAACCTTATAAAATCTGTAAGGAACACTATGGGGTGTCCAGACACTAAGGGAGTTAAATCTGCACAGGACATTATGTTTGCAGGCCTGGGTCATAAAAAGAGGCGAGCTTTTCCTGTAGTTTCTGCCGTTAAAGACCTTGTAAAGAAGGAATGGGACAAACAGGGGAAGGGGTTTCTCCCATCCTCTTCTAAAAGACGCTACCCCTTCAGCGATGAGGAATTGGCAGTGTGGTCTAAAGTCCCGAAGGTGGATGCAGCGGTGGCGTCAACTTCGAAACCGGCATCTCTACCTGTGGAAGATGCAGGGATTCTATTAGATCCCTTAGACCGCAAAACAGAAGCTCTTCTAAAAAGGTCCTGGGAGACAAACACTGGAGCTTTTAAACCAGCCATATCAGGCACGTGTACAGCCAGGTCCCTATTAGTCTGGGTTGACCAGCTTGAACAACAGGTGAAAGGCAAGATCACAAGGGATAAGATTCTTCAATCCTTGCCTCTGATTAAAAGTGCCGCAGCATTTCTAGCTGACGCTTCAGCGGACTCCCTCCGTTTAGCAGCCAGGTCAGCAGGTCTGGTTAATGCAGCTCGTCGTGCCCTTTGGCTCAAAGGATGGAAGGGAGACGCACAATCAAAAACCAGATTATGTTCAATCCCATGCCAGGGTGAGTTCTTGTTTGGGAAGGTTCTGGATGACCTACTTAACAAGGCAGGAGAAAGAAGGAAGGGCTTTCCTAAACAGTTTCTTCCTTCTTATAGGAGAGCGTTTAGAAGACGGCCATTTAACAGGAGGAGGCCGTATGAGGCCCAAAAAGATCGGTGGGAAACAAAAGAAACCAGACCGAAAGGTGCCTTATATAGTAATCCCGAAACATCTAAGCGGGGGAGATACCATCAGTGATGACTACCCAGTAGGGGGCAGACTGAAATTCTTTTATCATCAATGGGAAAATATAACCTCAAATCAATGGATCCTTCAGCTAATAAAATCTGGATTAAGATTAGATTTCTTTAAATTACCACAAGACAACTTTGTAGTAACATCTCTAAAAGCGCCGGAACAACAGGAAGCGCTTCAGTTAGAAATTCTGAGCCTTTTGGCAAAGAATGTTCTCATCGAAGTACCAATAAACCAGGAAGGGAGGGGGTTTTATTCCTCTTTATTTTTGGTTCCAAAACCTGATGGTACTTTTCGTACTATAATTAATCTAAAAAGACTAAATGCCTTTTTGGTTGAACACACCTTTAAGATGGAATCTATAAGATCTACTATAAAACTCTTGTTCCCTAGGTGCTTTATGGCAGGTCTGGATTTGAAGGATGCGTACTATCATCTTCCAATTCATATAGAACACCAACAATATCTCAGAGTTGCAGTAGTTCTACAAGGCCGGATCCGGCACTTCCAATTTACGGCCATGCCATTCGGCCTATCTATGGCGCCTCGGATCTTCACGAAACTTATGCTAGAGGTGATGGCCTATCTACGTCATCAAGACACATTAATTGTACCCTATTTAGATGATTTCTTAATAATTGGTAATTCAGCATCTCAATGTGAAAAACGCTTGTCTAATACCGTTTCATCATTGCAGGCCTTAGGTTGGATTATAAACTTCAAAAAATCCAGACTTCTTCCAGAAACTCGTCAGTCCTTCCTAGGACTAGTCTTGGACTCTGTAAGTCAAAAATGTCTTTTACCAGAATCCAAAAAGTTAATCATAGTTTCAAAGGTCGCTACGGCAAGATCAAATCCTCGTATGTCCCTCAGAGAGGCCATGTCTCTCTTGGGCTCTCTCTCCTCCTGCATTCCTGCGGTTCAATGGGCCCAATACCATACCAGAACCCTACAACACCAGGTGCTTCATGCTCAGTCTCATTTCCAGGATCATCTAAATTCAAAAATCACCTTATCTGAAGACGTACTTCATTCACTTCGTTGGTGGTTAAATAAAGTCCATTTGTCCAGAGGAGTCTCATGGGCATTTAGGTCCCCTAAAGTACTTACTACTGACGCAGGCCCAGAGGGGTGGGGAGCCCATCTGGGTCAAAATATAGCCCAGGGTTGCTGGACTCCTTTAGAGACTCAGCAGTCTTCCAACTGGAAGGAGTTAAATGCAGTATATTATGCTTTAAATTCTTTCCTTCCTCAGCTTCGAGGTTCTCATGTCAAGATCCGGTCGGACAATACAACTGTCGTCGCGTATTTAAATCGGCAAGGCGGAACGCGATCGGAAGGTCTCATGTGTTCAGCGGCAGACATCTTCGATCTAGCAGAACCCAATTTTCTATCTCTCACGGCGGTCCACATCAGAGGTATAGAGAACTCAAGGGCCGACTTTCTAAGTCGCCACACGCTCCGCCAGGGAGAATGGACCCTCAATCCTCGCATATTCAAAAACATAGTGGACATTTGGGGTCTTCCGCAGATAGATTTGTTTGCGACCAGGAGCAACAGGCAAGTACCAATGTTTGCATCCCTGAATGTGGCAGATCGTCCAGATCTAGTAGACTCGCTCCAGTATCCATGGAATTACGATCTAGCCTACGCCTTCCCACCAATGATGCTAATTCCTTTGGTGATCAAGAAAATAAGAGAAGAAAGATCGAAGGTGATTCTGATAGCTCCATTTTGGCCAAAGAGGCCTTGGTTCTCCTGTCTTCGAGCGATGTCAGTTTGCGATCCGTGGATTCTGCCAGTGACTACAGACCTACTCTTTCAGGGTCCATTCTACCATCCACAAGTAAAGGGCCTCCACCTCACGGCGTGGAACTTGAGAGGCAGATACTAACTTTAAGAGGGTTTTCTCAAGAACTAATCAATACATTACTGTTGAGCAGAAAAAAATCTACAACTCTAATCTATAGCAGAGTATGGAGAAAATTCCTCAACTTCTATACAAAACCCTTCTCTAAGGTTCCTATTAAACCAATCCTTGAATTTTTGCAGAAAGGTCGTGAGATGGGGTTATCAGTTAATACTCTGAGAGTTCAAGTGTCTGCCCTGGGAGCCCTCTATAGTGCTAACATTGCTAGTAATAGATGGGTAACTAGATTTATTAGGGCATGCGAGAGGTGTACACCGGTTCATGTTCCACGCCTGCCACCCTGGGACCTGAATCTAGTCCTAGACTCCTTATCTGGTCCTCCCTTTGAACCTTTATATTCTATCCCTCTTAAAAACATCACATACAAGGTAGCTTTACTGATAGCCTTAACTTCTGCCAGAAGAGTGGGTGACATCCAGGCCCTCTCTATAGACCCTCCATTCCTAATAACATATCAGGATAGGATAGTTCTCAAACCTGATCCTTCATACCTCCCTAAGGTAGCTACAAAATACCATAGAGCCCAAGAGATTTTTCTACCTTCCTTTTATGATAATCCAGCAAATTCAGAGGAGGAAAAACTACATATGCTTGATGTTAAAAGAGCAGTCCTGGGCTACATAGACAGAACCCGCTCTTGCAGACAGAGTAGGGCTCTGTTTGTGTCTTTTCAGGGTCATCGAAAAGGCCATGGAGTCACGAAAGCTACCTTGTCCCGGTGGATCAGAGAGGCTATCCATCTTGCATACTTGTCAAAAGGCGAAAGTCCTCCAGAGGGAGTAAAGGCGCATTCAGCTCGAGCCGTATCATCCTCGTGGGCGGAGAATAAAGACATTCCCATCGAGCTCATATGTAAGGCCGCAACCTGGTCGTCGCCTTCAACTTTCTATAGACACTATAGGCTTGATCTGTCTTCCGCTTCTGACTTGGCATTCGGGAGAGCCGTCCTTAGTACGGTAATCCCACCCAGGTGAGGGGTCTCTGAAAGTCTCTCAAAGTGGGTGCTGTCGTGGCGAAGGGTAAAAAGCCGGATTACTCACCGGTAATGCCCTTTTAATGAGCCACGACAGCACCCTGTCACTTCCCACCCTTGTAGATATGTATAGTTATTAATACAAAATATTCTCATGGGTGATTATAGATATAATAAAATGTACTAATAATTAAGAATGTATACTAATTTAACAATGGCGGTTCCTCTTGTACTCTGAAAAACAACTGAGGAGGAGAGGGGGGCCGCCCTTTTATCTCTGTAGGTTTCCTGTTCCTATGGGCGGGTCCCTCTCTCAAAGTGGGTGCTGTCGTGGCTCATTAAAAGGGCATTACCGGTGAGTAATCCGGCTTTTTCCACCTATAACCCCATTTATAGGGCTCCCCATTTGCCATCATAAAGGCAGAAATAATAAACATGTAAGATTTTATTCTGTTCAAAGTGAATAAAGTTCTCAACTCGTGTCAAGATTCCTGTCTGTTTTGCAAGTCCTGACAAACAAAAAACAAATGCTTGCAAATAACATCCACATTATGTCACTAAAATAAAGGGGTCTCATCATACATACAATACAATAAAATAGACATAAATTGCCCTAAGGAAGAACCTAACAATTTTAAATGGGTGATTTTTATAAACCTGCTTAAAGCAATCATTTTTCAGAAATGTATTTATTTTTTTCAATTTTGTTAGGTAGTCTCGCAAAGATAGGAGGGGCAGATTAATTTTCAGTACTTGCAATGTACAATTTGATGTGACATGTTATAACCTTTATTATGCTCTCTGAAAGAGATACAAATGCAACATGATCATTCTCTCTTCTATTTGCAGAGTACTAGATGGCCATTGAGTCAGAGCAGTTTATCATCCATAGTCATAGACACAAAGCGGCAGATATGACCATGACCTGATGATCACGACCTTCGAACAACCTTTCTGGTCTACGCGACATTTCTGAAAAACAAATCATTTACTTCCAGTTTCTCTTTGTGCCCTCTTGCTATCATTTGCTCAGCCTCCCAGGTTATCACACACTACATAATGTAAAAAAAAAAAATGACAGCTTACCTGCAACCTTAATTAGATATGAAAGGTCTCTTGGTAATGTTCTTGACTTTACTGCTGTACTCCTAAGGATAAACATTCTGCGCCATTCAGTCTGTGTAGTCTACCAAGGTCTCACATTTTTCATCTTATGATGTAAAAGAAAGCATGATTCATTAGACTGGATCATCTTCTTCCTTTGCTCCATGGTCAGGATATAATGCCCAATATAGTCACTTTTTTGAAGGACACTCTGATAGGACTGTAGTTATGTAGCCCCTTATGCAGCACATAGTGATGCCCCGTGTGGCATCTTTCTATCATAGCCAGCATTAATTTTTTCGGCAATTTATACCACAGTAGTTTTGTTTAATCACATAAGCTGCCTTAACTTTCTCTTATCACATGTATCAATAAGTCTTAGGAAGCAATGACCTTGTCACTGGGGGTCATTTATTGGATTACTTTTAGTAGATACAAATGACAGCATGCCAAGAATATCCCATTAGAACTACCAAGTTGAAGATGCTCTAACACTATTGTTGGCTAACCCAATTTGGCCAATGTCAAAGTTGCTCATAAACTAACACTTGTCTATTTTTCCTAATTTCTATACATCAACTTCAAGAATTGACTTTGAGTTTGCTGATTGATATATCCAATCAATCGACATGTGTCATTGTAACAAGATAGTCAAAGTTATTTTCTTCAACTACAATATACAAGTAGCTTGCGAAAATATTCACCACCTTGGCATTTTCTGTGTTTTCTTACCTCACAAACTGGAATTTTGCTGGTTGTTTTGAGGGTTTGCATCAGTTCATGTAAAGACATGCCTGCAACTGTGAATATATTTTTTTTATTGTGAAACAAACAACAAAGTGTGCATAACTATTCACCCCCTAAAGTCAGTACTTTTGTAGAGCCTGGTTTTGCGACAATTACATCTGCAAGTCGCTTTGGATAAGTCAGTATGAGATGGTGCAGAAAGATGAGTGGGGGAAGCAGTGAAAATTCATTAAGGATTTATATCAGCTTAATAGGCAGATGAGTAATTTAAAAACAAATAAACAGAAAAAGTCATTTATTTAATATTTAGCATGAGAGTCCGCCGCTATAAAGAGTGGTGACATCTGGAAGGTTACCGCCAATCAAAGATGCTGTGTGACAGCACGGGAAACAGCATCTGTGAACGGCAGTAACCTTACTGACGTCACCGCCGGTCACAGACTCTGCCAGCTATTGCGAAGCCCTGCAAGATCCAGCAGTGTGTGCTGGTGTAGCAGCCTATGAAGCCCCATTTTCTGAACAGGGCTCCATATGGTAGAATTTTGGATGGTGCTCGTGGGACATCGATGTGAAACATAGCGATCCATTGGACTACTGCAGAGCTGCATTTGGGATTTTTTGTGAGAAATAAATTTGTGAAAAGGTCTTGTTTTTTTGTTAAAATAAAGGACTTTCTGTGTGTGTGTGTATTTATTGAATTTTACTTACCAGGTTAGTAATGTAGGTGTCTGACCCCAGGGCTTGGTATCAGTGCCAGCTGCTGACAGCAACCCCTAATCCCATTACCCTGATTGCAACTGCACCCGGTCAATTGGGAAGAGCTGAGACAGGGCACCAGAATTGGTGCATCTAATGTGATGTGCCAGTTCAGGGGCTCCTGAGTGCTGATATTTTTAGACTGGGAAGGGGCCAATAACCATGGCTCTTCCCATCTTGAACATATCAGCCCACATTTGTCTGCTTTGCCTTAGCTGGTTATTAAAAATAAGAGGGAACACAAGTCATATGCAAATTTGATTAAAAAATATTTACGCACAGGTTGTAATATAACAAAATAGGTAAAAAGCCAAGGAGGTGAATACTTTTGCAAGCCACTGTACTAGATTTAATAATTCTGCTTTTTAAAATAATGCATATATGAATAGTCCTTAAAAGGAACATGTCAGGAGGATTGTTCACAGTAACCTACACACAGTGTCAGGTCGGTGCCGTTATACTGATTAAAATGATACCTTTGGTTGATGAAATCTGTCTTGTGGTTGTTGTTTAATCTTTATTTTTAGTTTTGAGTTAATGGGATTCTCGTGCCCCGGGGAGGCCTGTGGGGAAGGGGGTATTCATGTGATGCTCTGATTAGGTATTCATAATGTAGACTGCTGACAGGTCACTTATCCCTCAGGGACCTTCACCGTAGTTTACATAATGAATACATGTACATACTGAAGAAAAAAAAAGACCCTTCTTCAGGCGGTTGCCAGCCATGGCACCTGCGCTGCAGCATAATCACATGTTTAATGTGTAGTTAATAAATGTTATTGATGTTTCCTTGAGGAGTATAAAAAAATCCATTTTAAAATGGCGCCCACCGCGCCTGCGCAATAGCAGCTATCAGTGTATATAGAGGTAATCCGATAACTGGTACTGCGCATGTTCCGGCGGCACCATCTTACTAGAGAAGAAAAATAAATTCCTTCTCTGCGATGGAGCCGCCTGCGCCTGCGCAGTTGCAGCTATTGGTGTACAGGTCCTTCTCAAAAAATTAGCATATAGTGTTAAATTTCATTATTTACCATAATGTAATGATTACAATTAAACTTTCATATATTATAGATTCATTATCCACCAACTGAAATTTGTCAGGTCTTTTATTGTTTTAATACTGATGATTTTGGCATACAACTCCTGATAATCCAAAAAACCTGTCTCAATAAATTAGCATATCAAGAAAAGGTTCTCTAAATGACCTATTACCCTAATCTTCTGAATCAACTAATTAACTCTAAACACATGCAAAAGATACCTGAGGCTTTTAAAAACTCCCTGCCTGGTTCATTACTCAAAACCCCCATCATGGGTAAGACTAGCGACCTGACAGATGTCAAGAAGGCCATCATTGACACCCTCAAGCAAGAGGGTAAGACCCAGAAAGAAATTTATTAACAAATAGGCTGTTCCCAGAGTGCTGTATCAAGGCACCTCAATGGTAAGTCTGTTGGAAGGAAACAATGTGGCAGAAAACGCTGTACAACGAGAAGAGGTGACCGGAACCTGAGGAAGCAGTGGACTGAGTCTGGTGTGGAAACATCCAGAGCCACCGTGCACAGGCGTGTGCAGGAAATGGGCTACAGGTGCCGCATTCCCCAGGTAAAGCCACTTTTGAACCATAAACAGCGGCAGAAGCGCCTGACCTGGGCTACAGAGAAGCAGCACTGGACTGTTGCTAAGTGGTCCCAAGTACTTTTTTCTGATGAAAGCAAATTTTGCATGTCATTCGGAAATCAAGGTGCCAGAGTCTGGAGGAAGACTGGGGAGAAGGAAATGCCAAAATGCCTGAAGTCCAGTGTCAAGTACCCACAGTCAGTGATGGTGTGGGGTGCCATGTCAGCTGCTGGTGTTGGTCCACTGTGTTTCATCAAGGGCAGGGTCAATGCAGCTAGCTATCAGGAGATTTTGGAGCACTTCATGCTTCCATCGGCTGAAATGCTTTATGGAGATGAAGATTTCATTTTTCAGCACGACCTGGCCCCTGCTCACAGTGCCAAAACCACTGGTAAATGGTTTACTGACCATGGTATTACTGTGCTCAATTGGCCTGCCAACTCTCCTGACCTGAACCCCATAGAGAATCTGTGGGATATTGTGAAGAGAAAGTTGAGAGACGCAAGACCCAACACTCTGGATGAGCTTAAGGCCGCTATTGAAGCATCCTGGGCCTCCATAACATCTCAGCAGTGTCACAGGCTGATTGCCTCCATGCCACGCCGCATTGAAGCAGTCATTTCTGCCAAAAGATTCCCGACCAAGTATTGAGTGCATAACTGAACATTATTATTTGATGGTTTTTTTGTTTGGTATTAAAAAACACTTTTATTTGATTGGTCGGGTGAAATATGCTAATTTATTGAGACAGGTTTTTTGGGTTATCAGGAGTTGTATGCCAAAATCATCAGTATTAAAACAATAAAAGACCTGACAAATTTCAGTTGGTGGATAATGAATCTATAATATATGAAAGTTTAATTGTAATCATTACATTATGGTAAATAATGAAATTTAACACTATATGCTAATTTTTTGAGAAGGACCTATATATAGACGTGATCACCATCTTGGAGGAGGAATTCTTTTTCTTCTCTAGCGAGATGGTGCCGTTAATGTATGCACAGTAGCAGCTATCGGATCACCGCTATATACACTGATAGGTGCTACTGTGCAGGCACGGCGGGCACCGTATATACTTGAGTATAAGCCAAGATTTTCAGCCCATTTTTTTAGACTGAAAGTGCCCCTCTCGGCTTATACTTGAGTCATTGTCCCAGGTGGTCGGCGGGGGAGGGGGAGTGGCAGGAGCTTGTGGCTGGCACATTATACTCACCCCCTCCTGGTGTGATCTCTGCACCTCCCTGCTTCCCAGATAGTTTACAGCACCGGCTGCTCTTCCTGTGTTCAGCAGTCACGTGGTACAGCTCACTAAAGTAATGAGCGTATATTCATTACTTTATTACTTTAATGAGTGGTACCATGTGACTGCTCAGCACTGGACGGAGCTGCTTCCCCGGGACAATGGAGGAGCAGGGAATTGCAGAGACAGCGCCAGAAGGGTGAGTATGATGGGGAGGGTGAGCCATGCAATATACACCTGTCCCCATTCCATCGCCGGGCTGTGTCTTCTGCATCCTGTGGCTGTGATGTTCAGGTCAGAGGGTGCGATGACGTGGTTAGCGCGTGCCCTCTGCCTGAACAGTCACTGCAGAGAGACAGAAGACACAGCGGTGGAACGGGGACAGGTGAATATTGCAAGTGCCCGGGGTCTGAGCCAGCGGCAATACCGGCACCTGGCCCCCATAGTGTGCCAGTGTCTCTGCCAGTGACACTGGCACCTGGCCCCCAGCGACGAGAGGTGAGTATTTCTTTTTTTTTTAATTGCAGCAGCATATGGGGCATATTATTCTATGGAGCATCTTATGGGGCCATCAACCTTTATGGAGCATTATATGGGACATATTATTCTATGGAGCATATTATGCTGCCATCAACCTTTATGGAGCATTATATGGGGCATATTATTCTATGGAGCATCTTATGCGGCCATCAACGTTTATGGAGCATTATATGGGGCATATTATTATATGGGGCATGTTATGGGGCCATTAACCTTTATGGAGCATTATATGGGGCATATTATTCTATGGAACATTTTATGGGGCCATCATTAACCTTTTGTTCAGCATTATATGGGGCATATTTTTTTATATGGAGCATCTTATGGAGCCCATTATGAACTTTATGGAGCATTATATGGGGCGTATTTTGTATGGAGCATCTTATGGGGCTCATCATGAAATTTATGGAGCATTATATGGGGCATATTTTGTATGGAGCATCTTATGGGGCCCATCATGAACTGTATGGAGCATTATATGGGGCTCCTGATTCAATATAGATATTCAAAAACATTTAACCTACTGATGTCTCAATTAATTTTTACTTTTATTGGTATCTATTTTTATTTTGAAATTTACCAGTAGCTGCTGCATTTCCCACCCTAGGCTTATACTTGAGCCCGTAAGTTTTCCCAGTTTTTTGTGGCAAAACTAGGGGCTTCGGCTTATACTCTGGTCAGCTTATACTCGAGTATATACTGAAATAGAAGACATTTTGGCCTTAGAAGGTCTTAAACATACAACCCCTTACAACAACACTTACAAATTACACTTTGTCATTTTTTATCTAAAAAAATAGACCAAACGCAGAAACAGTGTGAAAAATAAAGTATAACTTTAAAATTGGAATAAAGTTAATTAATCATCTATTAGGATAGACACCTGCAGGGCTCAGGGTGCTGGTATATATATGGACAAATGCGCATAGCTTACAACATATCCCTGATGAAGAGGGGAGACACCCCGTGAAAGGCATAGGATTGAGGCTATCACGCACCCATCCTGCTTCCACGTGATGTCACCGAAGCTTTTTTCCACGCTGCATCCCTTAGCGCTGCTTCTGGCCAGAGCACACAAAGAGTTGGCGCGTCCTCAGACTGCACTGTCACTGCTAGCCAGCACCACCACGCTTAGCAGCAGCACCAAGCCGGCCCACGCAAGGAATTAGTCTCTACAAGTAAGCGCACTATAATTGCAATTCTGTCTCTAGCATTTAACTCTATGAGAGTATTTCTCTAATCACCGCTATCATATATCATTTATTTAGTGCTTGCTATCAGCATTTCTACTAGTTGGGCTGCCATCCCCTACAATTATTATACGCTGCCTCTGCCCGTACCTTATATCATAGTAAAGTCTTATGGGCTCATACTAATCTTACACATATAAGCACAGGTTATTCAAGCCCTCAGCTGCACGAGCGATCTCCTCTAATTACTGCTCTCATTTAACGAGTGCTTTCTATCAGTATCTCACTGGTTGGACTGCCTTCACCTTCAAGTGTCAATTGCTGCCTCTGCCTAACCGCAGTAAGTCTCAAATACTCAGAGGCTAGTATTTAGGTATAGGGAACACATCCATTAATCATATAGCATATTGTTATTCCCTGAAGTGCTAAAAGTGCACAATTAAAGCACACTATTAGCAGAACCCCTTGACGCTAGAAACCAGTACCCGATCCAAGAAGTCTCTCATGGACATTCGCACCAAGTAGTAAGTACTGAAAATTTTTAGCCAGCAGTACTACTGGTAATTCTATCCATTTCCGTATATGATTTACACTATTTTGTATTGGCAGTGACCACCAAAGGGATTTAATTCTTATGAGTTTCCTGATATGTGCTCCATATTAACACAATCACAGAGTGAGTATATATACAGTACAGACCAAAAGTTTGGACACACCTTCTCATTTAAAGATTTTTTTGTATTTTCATGACTATGAAAGTTGTACTTTCACACTGAAGGCATCAAAACTATGAATTAACACATGTGTAATTATATACTTAACAAAAAAGTGTGAAACAACTGAAATTATGTCTTATATTCTGGGTTCTTCAAAGTAGCCACCTTTTGCTTTGTTGACTGCTTTGCACACTCTTGGCATGCTCTTCATGAGCTTCAAGAGGTTGTCTCCAGGAATGGTCTTCCAACAATCTTGAAGGAGTTCCCAGAGATGCTTAGCACTTGTTGGCCCTTTTGCCTTCACTCTGCGGTCCAGCTCACCCCAAACCATCTCAATTGGGTTCAGGTCTGGTGACTGTGGAGAACAGGTCATCTGGCGTAGCACTCCATCACTCTCCTTCTTGGTCAAATAGCCCTTACACAGCCTGGAGGTGTGTTTGGGGTCATTGTCCTGTTGAAAAATAAATGATGGTCCAACTAAACGCAAACCAGATGGAATAGCATGCCGCTGCAAGATGCTGTGGTAGCCATGCTGGTTCAGTATGCCTTCAATTTTGAATAAATCCCCAACAGTGTCACCAGCAAAGCCCCCCACACCATCACACCTCCTCCTCCATGCTTCACGGTGGGAACCAGGCGTGTAGAGTCCATCCGTTCACCTTTTCTGTGTCACACAAAGACACGGTGGCTGGAACCAAAGATCTCAAATTTGGACTCATCAGACCAAAGCACAGATTTCCACTGGTCTAATGTCCATTCCTTGGGTTCTTTAGCCCAAACAAGTCTCTTCTGCTTGTTGCCTGTCATTAGCAGTTGTTTCCTAGAAGCTATTTTACCATGAAGGCCTGCTGCACAAAGTCTCCTCTTAATAGTTGTTGTAGAGATGTGTCTGCTGCTAGAACTCTGTGTGGCATTGACCTGGTCTCTAATCTGAGCTGCTGTTAACCTGCAATTTCTGAGGCTGGTGACTCGGATAAACTTGTCCTCAGAAGCAGAGGTGACTCTTGGTCTTCCTTTCCTGGGGAGGTCCTCATGTGAGCCAGTTTCTTTGTAGCGCTTGATGGTATTTGCCACTGCACTTGGGGACACATTCAAAGTTTGCCCAATTTTTCAGACTGACTGACCTTCATTTCTTAAAGTAATGATGGCCACTTTTTTTTCTTTTTTTCTTTACTTAGAATTTGTATTATGGCAAGAAAAAACCAGCTAACAGTCTATTCAGTAGGACTATCAGCTGTGTAGCCACCAGACTTCTGCACAACACAGCTGATGGTCCCAACCCCATTTATAAGGCAATAAATCCCACTTATTAAACCTGACAGGGCACACCTGTGAAGTGAAAACTATTCCCGGTGACTACCTCTTGAAGCTCATCAAGAGAATGCCAAGAGTGTGCAAAGCAGTCATCAAAGCAAAAGGTGGCTACTTTGAAGAACCTAGAATATAAGACATAATTTCAGTTGTTTCACACTTTTTTGTTAAGTATATAATTCCACATGTGTTAATTCATAGTTTTGATGCCTTCAGTGTGAATGTACAATTGTCATAGTCATAAAAATACAGAAAAATCTTTAAATGAGGTGTGTCCAAACTTTTGGTCTGTACTGTATAATTTTTCTCTCTCTCTCTATTATCTCAGCATAGCCAACAAATAATAGAAAACATCCCAGTCAGTATACCGCACGATCATAAATATAAATACTGTAAGACAAAATAGTACCAACACTGAGTAGGACTATAGTGGACAAACTGCAATATGATATAGCAACACAAACAACAGAAAAAAAAAGGGCAGTCAAAAAGTCCAATTTATATGCCAATAATCAAGTAGTCTTTATTAGAAATAACAGGTGAACAAATGGCAGGGAATGGATCCCCCATGATAGCCTCACCACGCATACACAGGGCGCGAGTAAGTGCACATCAGAATAACTTAAATTGAGGACAATGCACCATACATATAAAACGTATATCTGTTGAGTAATATGGATAACATGTATCAGAGTCAATCATAAATATAAAAATGGTACATACCCGTAGATGGATATATGGGTTACTGCGCACACACTACCGCGCGCCCTGTGTATGCGTGGTGAGGCTGTCATGGGGGATCCATTCCCTGCCATTTGTTCACCTGTTATTTCTAATAAAGACTACTTGATTATTGGCATATAAATTGGACTTTTTGACTGCCCTTTTTTTTTTTTTCTGTTGTTTGTGTTGCTATATCTCAGCATAGCGCGGTGAATTGGTATCTCGTTTATTAGCCCCAAAGTATAACTTTACTGTTCCCACACGAATAAAGAATGTCAGTTGCAGACTGCTGCTGCTAATCAGATGCACTTGATCAATAGATGTTTTGACAGATTGCTGGTCTGGAGCATTCAAGGTTGTGTTAATACAATGTCAAGAAGCACTAGCGGACACAGATGCAAGTGGTTCCTTATGCAAGAACAGTATATGGGATCTTTGCAGTCTAAAAGCTCATCATAATTAACAAGCCACCTGATTTGGAGGTAGAAATGGGCCCCCTTACCTCTTGGGCCCCTTGCACACGTTGCACCAATGATATGTCCGCCCCTGCCAAGAAGGTAGGACATTGGCACTTTTTTTAGAGAAACAAATGTTGCTGCCCATCAATTCAAAGAGTGCGTACTTATTTTATCTTATAACTTTATGTAAAATTGTTCCAATATGACCGAATACAGCTGGAGTAAAAGTTCTTTTTTTCATTCCAGTTAAAGATGTATCATTTGTATTTTGTGTTCTATGATATGTTTGACGCAGATTCATCAAAATCAGAGTACAAAAATTGTGAAAAGACTGTTCCTAATAAACAATTAAAGTCAATCTGTCAATAGGATCAACCCCCTTCAGCTGTCTATATGGGCATGCAGGTGATATGAAAATGAATTAAAGGATGCCTTGATATCTGAAATCCATTTTCTTATTCCACAGAAATTCACATTTTTTTTAAATGAGCTGTTTCAGACTATGGGTCTGACACTAGTCTTCATTAGAATCGGCCTCGAGATTACTTTAAATAGATGGTGGTGTTACCAGTGAGACATGTAATGGCCGACAGCCTGCTGTCCTGATCTCACTGCAGAGCTGTGTGCGATTATAGCTGACACAACTGCATGTTCCACTCAGTGCTTCAGTTTCCATCTCACAGGCAAACAGGGTTGCAATAATGTCATAATACAGCAGAGCTGTGAAAGCTGCAGCAAATGTGTTTATAAGGAGACAAAGCTCAGTTCTACAGTTCTGTGTTAGTTCTATGTCTCACACTGGTAATTCCTCCTTTCGTTTGTAAAATCTAGAGGTGTAATCATTATTACAATAAATCTAGCAAATCTGGTCTAAACCATTCCAGAGTCTTACTCAAATAAGTCATGGGAAAAAGTAAATTACAACTTTTGATTTTTCAACAAAGTCGCATCATTTTCTTAAATATCTCTTGTTTTCATCTAAGAATAAGCAACTATTATTTAAAAAAACGGTTAATACATCAGAATTTTGTTTTATTGTTTGTATACATAATTGAAACGTGCAACAGATTTAATTACATAATTTTATTATTTTATTTTTTTTATGGACGTAAAGGATATTTCATATGCTGATGATCTGAGTGGTAAATGGGAAAAGTATCTGGAATACAGAAGATTTTAGAATCCACTATTCTCAGCAATGTATTCATGAAGTCGTGTATTATGAAATCATTTCTTGCTTTCATGAAGTCCATTTCCAGAATGTTATCAAATTCAAACTTTCCCCTGCTGTAAAATCAAACAAGCAATCGTTTGAAACACTGGCCATTTTTAAAAGACCGATGCATTTGATTGTTGAAGCAATTTGATTTCTTTTTTTTATGTTTCGGAAATACAAAGCAAACCATAACAAGTGAATCTAATTTGCACATTGACAAATTGGTATTGAGTCTCTGGCTGTGTAGTCTGAAGAAAAGTATAGATTATTATCATACAAATAATTCTCTAGATCAATTTAGTGGTGGGCTGCCAGCTTACTCCATGATAATAAATGCTTTTATATTAATATAGATGCTGATTTTCTTTCCTATGCAAGCAAGCCCATCTACGATAAGAACAATTCAATAGCACATTGAAAATTAAAATGTATGGACAAAAAATCTTAATCTGCAAATATCTAAGAATGTTTGCAACTAATTACTTTTTCCTGGCAGAAAAAAAAATGTTCTTAATAGCTATGCTACATAAGTTTTGTACGTGCAAAAATATTTTGTGAAACCAATTTACTTTATGTATTTTCTTTTATTTATGTCTGAAAAATTAATGAGATGAATTAGATTTTAAGTGTATTATTAATGAATCAATAAAGTGTATACTAGAGTTGAGCGACTTTTACTTTTTTCGGATCGAGTCGGGTTTTGCGAAACCCGACTTTGACAAAAGTCGGGTCGGGTGAAATCGGCCGATTATTGCGAAAAGTCGGGGGCCGACTGAAACACGAAACCCAATGCAAGTCAATGGGGAATCAAAGTCGGCAGAGAGTGGAGGACAGGAAAACACCTACAGTGCCAAAAACATCAATTCTTATTACTTAAGCTTGTCAATCTTAATTTACTTTATAATAATAGTTAAGCATTGAAAACTGGGGGTCATTTGGCTAAAGTTGTGGGGGGGTAGGGCTGGCTCAAGATTTTCGTGGGCCCAGGAAACGCGGAATACGTCACGGCAGTGGAGCAGGGAGAGGTAAGTATTTTAACTTTGCAAGTGCTGCGATCCTGAGCAAGCGGGGGGGCCACACATTGGCACTGGCACAGGGCCCCTCATAGTACAGCGGTGTGTTTGACCACGGGTGGCGCCTCCCACTGGCAGAGACACTTTTGCATACTATGAGGGGCCCTGTGCCAGTGACGTCGCGAACGAGTATGCCCCCCACCTGATGAAGGAACCTGCACTTTCATCTGCACCTTCCTCTTTGTCCCCGTGTAAGGTGGTATAGTATGTGAGAAGGGGAACCTGACTTTCAGCAGGGTCAGATTCTGGCTGTGTAGAGTGCAAGTGGTCTGTGTCAATGTACCAGCATACTCATCTAGCAGTGGCTGGGCAATGGGCAGGATAAGGAGGAAACACAGATATAGGCCCAAATAATAAAGTATGCTAAATGCAATTCAAAATTGGAAACAGGACTAAACAGGTGGCATTGCTTTGTTCAGTGGAGGAAAACTGTAATGAGTGGCAGACACAGTTAGTAGGCCCAAATAATAAAGTAGGCTAAATGCAGTTCAGATGTGGTAACAGGACTAAACAGGCGGCATTGCTTTGTTCAGTGGAGGAAAACTGTAATGAGTGGCAGACACAGTTAGTAGGCCCAAATAATAAAGTAGGCTAAATGCAGTTCAAATGTGGTAACAGGACTAAACAGGTGGCATTGCTTTGTTCAGTGGAGAAAAACTGTAATGAGTGGCAGACACAGTTAGTAGGCCCAAATAATAAAGTGGGCTAAATGTCTGCCAAAAAATTGTTCATAAATAAACAGGTGGCATAGCTAGGTACAAGGCTGGGCTCCTCTGCTGAGTAGCAGACAGTGGTAGTAGGCACAAAGTATTAACTGGTCTAAATGGAGGCCAGGACCACTGTATATTTTAACTATCATCTATCATTTCAACAAATTTGTATTGGCAGTGCCATTGTTGAAGGATTTAACAGCACAGACTACACAGTGGTGGAGCAGGGAGAGGTAAGTATTGCAAGTGGTAGAGCACTGTTCGAGCTGGGGGGAACACTCTCTCATGGGCGGCGGTACTGGCACAGGGCCCCTCATATTATGACGGTGTGTCTGATGTTGGTTGTGCACCACCACCGTCAGAGACACTTCATTGTACTATGAGGGACCCTGTGCCAGTGCCAGAGGCTGAGTCAGCAAGGAAAGCCAAAACTTTTTCCTGCTGCTCCGGCTTTAAAAGCTGTTTTCCTACTCCCAGATAAGGGAGCCTTCGAGGCCTTGTGTAGCCAGAAGATGATGCTGGCTCAACACCTCCAGCCTTAGGTGCTATTGTGCTTTTACTACTACCACCAGATGCACCACCACCACCATCAGTACCAGCTGGCAACCACCGCCCACGGGCTCTTTCACCAGACTTCCTCATTTTTTGGAAAATCTAACCAAAATAACAACCGTTATATGGTACTGTAAAACAAGGTAGAAGGTGTATATAAACTTGTTGAGAATTTAAATCTCCCTTTTTGGGGGGAGACTGAACCATAACTCAGGCCCTGTGCATAAAACAACACAATGTAAGTGGCAGAAAGTGGCTGGCTGATATACGACAAACTAACAGGAATGAAGTATATCCACTTTATGAGAATTTGAATCTCACTTTTTTTGGGGGGAAACTGAACCAAAACTCAGGCCCAGTGTATAAAACAACACAATGTAAGGGGCAGAAAGTGGCTGGAAGATATATGAAAAAATACAAGGACTGTAGTACAATTTCAATCTCCCTACAATGATCTCAGGACAAGTATGGCAGCAATAAAAAGGACTGCTGCACACAAAAGTGTGGACAAATAAACAAGATAACTGTGCAGAAAGTAGCAACAGGATTTTTGCTTTTAAAAAAGCAGTTGGTTTGCACAGCAGTGTGCAAACAGCAATGCAGCTATCAAGGAACCTTATAAGGCAGCCTAATAAGCTACAGAGCTGATGCACAAAAATATAGCCTCCACTGTCCCTGCAAAAAAAAGATGGTGTTGCACAGTGGAAATCGCTACAGCACAAGCAGTTTGGGGGTTAATCTTCCCTCCCTAATTATATCCCTTCTTCTGATGAAGCTGCAGCAACCTCTCCCTATGCTAAAATCGGCAGAAGTAAGATGGCGGTCGGCGTGCACGCCCCTTTATAGCCCCTGTGATGCCGCAGAAAGCAAGCCAAACACTCTCATGCCCTTCTCTAAGATGGTGGGGACCGAGACCTATGTAATCACGCTGCCCACACTATGCATCCTCCTTCATTGGCTGAAAAATGGCGCTGAAAGCGTCATACAAAACGCGACTTTTTCGTGCAGATCGGCGACCTCATGGCCGATCCCACACTAGGATTGGGTCCGGTTTCATGAAACCCGACTTTGCCAAAAGTCGGCGATTTTTTAATTTGTCGGATCCGTTTCGCTCAACCCTAGTGTATACCGTAACTTATTATATTAAGAAATCAAAGTTAAAGCCACTAACACTTTACAAAATTCAGTTTATGTTTTATGCAGCTATTTCAATATTTAAGCAAAGTTCACCATGTTACCATGCCATTTCTACATAGTATAGTAAGGGCTTTGAGAACCACTCCCCATATCAGGATATTTACAAAGTCCCATCATGGAAGAAACATAACTTTTCATCTCAGCATTCCCCATTTAATTATTCATCACATTTTACAGAAAACCTGTTATGTAATAAAAAAACGCTATTAGCCTGCAAATATTGAAGATATATGAAGCCATGTGGTCACCAGTGCCAGGAGGAAATCAACTTTATTCCTCCGACAGCCTCCAACGTTGAGTTGGCTGTCGGTAAGCGTCAGGGCGAGGATTCAGCTGCCTCTCACTTTGTATTGAGTGATGATGAAGGAAGTCACGCAAGCAGCGCCCCTATCACTGAAAGCCCAAGGATGTAGGTAGGAGTTAAGTTCATTTCCTTCAGGCAGCAGGGCTCTCAGTGGGAGTGCTGGACAGCATCAGAACACTATTAACCTGCATATTAGCTTTAGGTTAATAGCATTTATTTACATGACAGGTTCTCTGTAAGCTGCATTTATTGTCAGTTGTATTCCCTTCCCTTCTGTGTTATTTTCATACTTAACAACATTTACAATGCAAAATTCAGGACTTTTAATCCTTTCCAGATAAGGGATAAAGTATCAGTCACATGTTTACATAGTTAACGTATGAGTCACAGCCTATTAGTGATGGTCATACAATTGTATCAAGTGGATTGTCTTACACGTCTTAAATGTTCATCAAATTACAAATAGTAAGTATTAGTTGACATCATGGCCAAAAAACATGCTTACAATCCCCATCAAGGGTACATATTTTCTTTGTAGTCCCTACACTAACAAACAAGTTGCATATAATGGCATCAAATCTACATAACATCAAAGAAAGAGGTCATACTTATGGATACAATAGTAGGGTCATGAACCAATTCCTAGTGACACATGTAAGCCATACAGGGCCGGCGTTAGGGCCAGGCAGACTAGGCAGCTGCCTGGGGCCCCCACTCCCTTGGGGGCCCCCAGCATCTACAGCAGAAGCTTCACTGATAATAGCATTATCAGTGAAGCTTCCGAGTAGAGACTGGTTAAGGACCTGTAGTGACATCACGATCAGGTGACCTGCCATGTGACCGTGATGTCACCACAGGCCATGTACTCTGGGAATGTTTGTAGCAGTAAAATAGGAGCCTGCAGTGAAGCACAGGAGCAGCGGCCGCTGAACCTCCCCCATCAGCGTGATAGAAGTGCTCATTGGCCAGTGCCCTGTCCTGCTGAACGGAGCCTCTGAGGGGAAGGGAGAGAGACCCAGCACCAGTAACAACCTGAGCCGGCAGATAAGTAAAGAGCACCGTCCCACTGTGTGTGCTGCTCCTGGTGACGATGGCTCCTGTCCTGCTGTCAGCAACTCCTGCTCTTGTCGGCAGTCCCAGCAGAGGAGAGGGCAGGAAGGTGTCTGCTGGGAGCAGGAGGAGCTGCATCTGATAGTGTGCATCATCTCATTCCCTCCAGCATAAAGGTGTGTGTGTGTGTGGTGTGTGGTGTGTATAGCGTGTGTCATGTGTAGTAGTGTGTGCTTATGTGAATCACATGTATCAAATGAGCATTTGTTGTGCTGCATGTGTGTGCCGTGTATGTGTGTGTGTATAAGTGTGTCTTTGCTTGCCGTGTGTGTGTGTGTGTGTGTGTGTGTGTGTATATATATATATATATATATATATATATATATATATATGTGTATATATGTATGTGTGTATAAATGCGTGCCATGTATGTGTATAAATGCGTGCCATGTATATATGTGTGTATAAGTACGTGCCATGTGTGTGTTTGTGTGTGTAAAATATATATCTATATATATATATATACTATGTATGTGTGTATGTATAAGAATGCTATGTATGTGTCTGTGTATAAGTGCATGCCATATATATGTGTGTGTGTATATAAGTGTGTGCCGTGTATGTGTGTATACGTGCGTGCCATGTACATGTATGAATGTGTGTATAAGTGTGTGTGTGTATAAGCATGTGTCATGTGCGTGTGTGTGTTTAATTGTGTGTGTTTGTATATATATATATATATATATATATAATTTTGTTGCATTATTCTATATAAACATACAGTGATAGTGTGTGTGTTCCATGCACATTTTAAAATAATGGTTGAACAGACTAGAGTATGTATGTGTATATATATATATATATATATATATATATATATATATATATATATATATATATATATATACACACACACATACACACACACACAGCCCTGCTGCTTATAGCATGATACTATATGGGGACAGATTGATCTACTAGTGTTCTGTCCCCATCATTCGATTCGTCCTCAGACGATGTAAAGAGGCCGAGAAACAAGAGTCAAACGACTTCAATGTTGTCAATCGCACGCATCGAACGGTCTGAACTCAACGCATGTAAATGCAACCAAAATGTTTGAGCGTCATGGTGCAATATGTATGTGAGCATTGGGGGCCTCATTTTAAAATTTTGCCTAGGGCCCCACTTTGTCTAAAACCGGCCCTGAAGCCATAATGCTATATTGCAACATATACCTTTGAAGGAAAGCAAATTTTTGCATATTTGAAAATTACTTAATCAGATTGATGCAGGGCTGCAGCTTCAGAGTGATGGTTCTGGAGGTGACCACACATGAAGGCTTTAAATACCAGTGCTTGGATATTTGCATAGCATCCATGCACTTCAATGGTCATCTTTTTTTTACTTCTCGGGAACTCAGCTAACAGCATAAAGACCAATTGGATATACCTTTGAAAATATCTTAATATTCAGAAAAATGGAAGTCTTTAAATTTAAAGCTTCTGGGAAAGAAAACTGAAGCACATCAGGAACTTCAGGATCACCAAAATGATTAAATTGCTGTATGAGGTAGAAAAAGGTAAGTTAAAAAAATGTTTCTGCGCTCAAATTTTCAATCATTGAGCAAAAAAAAGCTTGGCATTGTATGTAATCGCGCCTGCAGGTGAAGGCTAATTCCCAGCAATCCCACCATTATTCCCCACCAATTGTCTTGCTCTTGGGCTTATTGATGTCTCTTGTGTTCTATAGAAGGTGTGGCTTACCGTATTTTTCGGACCATAAGACGCACCGGACTATAAGGCGCACCCAGGTTTTAGAGGTGGAAAATAGGGAAAAAAATATTTGAAGCAAAAAAATGTGGTAAAATATTTAATAACATACTATTATATGTGTTGTTATTATATATAATAGTATGTTATTATGTTGGAAGCTGCGGGACCAGTGTGGTGTCTGTGAAGTACTATATGAAGATGCTGGAGGATGAGTATAAGAATGGGGGCACAGGGCTTATATTGAAAGCACCACTCCAGCACTGCAAAATAACACTGGAGTGCTGCTTTAAAATCCCATGGGAGAACTATAACTCCCAGCATGTCCTGCAGATCCTATGACATGCTGGGAGTTATAGTTCACTAAAGGAGTGGCAGAGTGCTTTATTGTGTTTTGGAAAGACTAACCTCTTAATTGTGGCAGCCAGCCACACTGTGGTGAGGTAAAAGCATCCCATGGCTGGACACACAGAGCCCTCCCTCTTGTTGCCTTTCCACAGCACAGGTAATGGAAGCCAGCAGATTCTAGTGTTGGAGTCTGAAGGACCTGTGATGATATCAAGAAGAGGGAGGGCTCTGTGCTGCCATGTGATGCTCCAGCCCACCCACTTCTGACATCATCACAGGTCCTCCTTGTGCACACTGCACAGCACTCAGCTCCAGCCCAGGCAGGTAGGCAGCGATCTCCTCTCCCCCGACCCTGCTGCTGCTGCCTCCTCCTCTCCCGGACACACGGATCTCCCCAGCTGCTGCAGGAATCAGAGCTGGGGAATCCATGTGTGTCGCTGCTTAAGTGCAGTATTCATTTGCTGCTCCCAGCTCACCACTCAGCTGACAGGTGGGCGGGGAGTAGCTAATGAATATTCACTGCACTTAATCATCGGGACCACATGGTTTCCCCAGCAGCTGATTCCCAGCAGTGGGGACATTTTTTCTGCCTCCTGAAGTGGGATAACATTGCGATCCCACTCGCTGCTGCCCCCCTCCCCACATGCTACATCCCTACCATAAGACGCACCCACACTTTCCTCCCAAATTTGGAGGAAAAAAAGTGCGTCTTATGGTCAGAAAAATACGGTAATTTTTTCTGAAGTCACAATGAAAGTTATAAGAAGGATGTCATGGCTAGTTTTTCATTTGTTAAAGTGAAACAAAAAATGCCAAACGTACACCATATTCTTCATGGTATGAGAATTAAGTAAATCAATTAATAAAGTAAAACATATTATAAATAGCATTATTAGCATGCAAATTCTTCAAATAATGTTATAAAATGTTATTAAATGTTATTAAAAAAATCTCACATTGCCATTGTGTGACATTCAACCTTTCCACAATACATGCCAGATCTGATCTGTCTTCTGTTTACTATCACTGTACTGGTTTGCAAACATGATAGAAAGATTTGGAAGAAGTTGGGAAGAATGGTAAGAAAAAGAGAGAAGGATGGAAAATTAATCAGAAGGAAACCTGATAGAGAAAAGTATTAACACCACATGTAATTAATAAGTACAAATGTGAACATAATACAGACTCCAAGGGAGTACCTCTAAGTAGTACATAGGTAGCAGTGGGGCTTTGTGTATGAGGGAGCCTAAAGGTCCCATACACATTAGACTGATGTTGGCCAAATCTGTCAGCATCAACAGGTTTGGCCGACAATTTAATAAGAGCGCTTGGCTGAAAGAGTGTTCTTGTGTATCAGACTGGTGAGATGACTGTCAGCCAAACAATCGGTCGAAGCATCATATAGCCAACAGCAATATAATGTGTATTGGGGCATTTGGGGCTCTGTTACAGATTTTGCATTTTCAGACCATAAATATCATGAGCCTCAAGTTACATCTCCAGGATGACCAGGATGCAAGATGGAGAACATGACCTGAATTTTTTTTTGAAAAACTATGCTTACTAGTAACCCATATTCACCCACCCACAACACTTGTCCAGAATTTTTACAGCTGTTAATTGTTTCTACCAGTTTTGTGCCCAAAATCTCAAAAAAAGCAAGCTTTATTCTATTTTGGGGATATTATCCAGCAGTGTTTCACAATTGGAGTTATTATGCAATATCGACATTTTGATTTGTGAAACAACATGCTGTAGATTTTATGGTCTACTTTTACAAGATCCTTTGTATCCTCTGTATTGATGTCAGTTTTCTATTATAATTTTATCATTACTGTATGAGAATGAATGAAAAATAAAGGCTATTATTAAAAAAAAACATAAAAACTTGGCTAAAAGCGTTAATTGTGAATAGGCCCAGGATCTATCTTATAATATAAATACAGTAGGCAGTCTGCCGGTAAATACAGAAATGACCTCAATGCTGCCTCTCAGTTTATACTAAATCCTTCTTATACAATAATGCTTAAACACTGGAATGTCATTCCTTTTGCTAGAAGTACCTGTCCTGCCTCCAGGATATCCTGTCAGGTTTTAGACATTTCCACAAAGTTCATTTTTCTCAGCTGTTTTCTGGCCCAGCTCAATTAAAGAACTAATCCATTCCACTGTGTATCCCACGGGCTATAATGAATTCAGCTGTCAGAAGGCTCACCACACAGCTACTTCATTGCCGTATCCGATGGTCAATTCTTAGCTGTTTTAGGAAGTCAAGCCTAACTAAGAATCTATTGATGACCTCTATTTTCCCAATCAATCTAGACCAAGCAAATCACTAATAGTTTATTAGGAAGCATACATTCACCCAGAATAGGCCAGAATATTTGAAGATGTAAAAG
Source organism: Ranitomeya variabilis (assembly GCF_051348905.1). Taxonomy (NCBI): domain Eukaryota; kingdom Metazoa; phylum Chordata; class Amphibia; order Anura; family Dendrobatidae; genus Ranitomeya; species Ranitomeya variabilis. The sequence goes on from NC_135237.1 coordinate 364,202,388, forward strand.
ATAACATTGTCATAACTGATAATTATAGTTGGTTTTGAATAGCTTTTTGTGCGTCTTATATTTTAGCCAACATGTAGTGCTTCTTTAGCAAATGTCATTACTCACTTATACTAAGTTATTTCAACCTGCAGTCCTGATCATTAGGCTGAAATGTTATTTTTTTGTTCACAGTACAGTAGTTTTAAAAAGTCACATATCTCACTTATCACCAAGCCTTAATGATCACTGTTTCTTCTTTTTTTTTGGCAAACTGTTGCTTAAATGGAATCTGTCAGACAGTTCTAACCCCAAAACTATGTATATGGCCATGGTGCTCTCTGATAGATAATGTCATCCATACTTTTACTGATGCAATCTGTTGATCACTGACTGAAAAAAATGGTATTTTAATTCATATGCAAGAGAAGGTTAAGTGCTCCAGGAGCACTTAAGCCTTATTTGTATCTAAATAATACAAGCCTGTGCCTCCCTGTCTCTATTCTCTGCCAACCTCAACTTCTTCTGCTTGACTGACAATTTACTGGCTTAATTTTCCAACCAGCGAACTGTCAGTCAAGCAAAGGATGATAGGGATGGGGGGGGGATAACAGAGCTAGGAAAGCTAAGACTTAAGAAGTGCTTTGTCAGTCCCAGAGCACTTACAGGCAATAAGGACATTTTCCTTTTTTGAAAAGTCATATATTGTGCTGACAGACCACATGCCCATCGCCCTTGGTGTTCATAGGAAACCATGATTTTTACTGCATATTCAGTCCAGTTGTATTGAAGCTTAAATATAGTGTAAGTGATCAGAAAATTGCAGGTTCGAGTCCCCTATGAGTGTTAAAAAAACAAGTTAAAAAAAACCATAAAAATTTCAATCGCGTCTTTTTCCCAATTAAAAATAAATATAATTAAAAAATAAAACATACATTTATTTGGTATGGACACTAGTAATGATAATGAGCGCATGTGCTCGCAACTGCTCAATATTCGATTGAGCATCAGCGTGCTCGGGTACGCGCATTGCTTGACTGAGGATCGTGGGTGCTCGATCGCCTTGCTCAAGTCCCCTGTCCCCATGTTTTTCAGCTGTTGCTATAGGAAAGAGAGCTTGCATTACTTGTATACTGCTGCTACGCCATTAAAAAAGTCATTTTCAGGGCTACATATTTCCCTTTCTCTAATTAAATTAAACTACTGTTACCTGCATTCAGTGGAAGGATAGTTGGGCATCAGATGCAATCAGCCATCTTCCCCATGCTGTTCCAATTTCATTTGAGGGCTGTTTCCATCCATTTTAGCAATTTTCCTTCCCCCCCAGCCTTCCTGTTAGAGTCTTCTGGAAAAATGCTTGAGTTTCCCATTGACTTGCATTATACTTATTACTTGATATTCAAGCCCGCCGGAATATCTGACCTGCGAGTACCGAGCACTTGAGCATTTTAGTGCTAGTTTATCACTAATCTAGACGTCCATGAACATCCAATCAGAATATAAAGGTAATTAACCCTATTGGTAAAAACTATAAAGAGAAAAAAATCAAAATGCTAGGAAACAAAAGCACAAAAATAAAAAAAGAGTTAAAGGATATTTTACTCTACATCACCAAACGTGATTCGTGATTATTTTTATCACTGATTGTAATTGGTTTATCAATATACCTTTGGTCTTTCATAGCTAGGATGTTCTGTTAGCAGTGTAGGGGACTCTTTAACGCATATACCATACACAGTGTACTGTAAGTTAGATCTGTAAGTGTACTAGTTTAACATGCAGGACCTGATTCAATAAAGTAATATATGCTGAAACAAAAGTGTAAGTGAGATATTACACTCTTTTAAAGGGAACATATCACCCCCCCAGGTGTTTGTAACTAAAAGAGCCACCTTGTGCAGCACTATTGCTGCATTCTGACAAGGTGGTTCTTATAGTTCTTGTTCCTGGCACTGCTGAAATAATCGCTTTTGAAATTTGTCCCTCATACCTTGAAATCGCCATGGTGGCAGGTCTTTCCCCCCTAATCCAGATGCCTCACAACCGTCACTCATGGCCTCTGCGCTCCAGGCGCCGCTTCCTCTTCCTTCATTAGCGTTCCCGGTGCCTGTGCTGTTATTTTTTTTTCGGGCATACGCAATTGCGCTGCCCTTCGAACTTACAGTGCAGGTGCCAGGGACGCTAATGAAGCAAGAGAAGGCGGCGCAGAGACCATGAGTGACGGCTGTGAAGCATCTGGATTAAGGGGGAAAGACCTGCCCCCCGGGACGATTTCAAGGTATGAGGGACAAAATTCAAAAACAATAATGCTGCACAAGGTGGCTCTTTTAGTTACAAACGCCTGGGGGGTGACAGGTTCCCTTTAAACAGTAATTTGGGGCAACTCTTAAAGGGAATCCGTCACCTCATTTTTCGCATATAAGCTGCGGCCACCACCATTTGGGGCTTATCTACAGCATTCTGTAATGCTGTAAATAAGCCCCCAATGTAACCTGAAAGATAAGAAAAACACGTTAGATTATGTTCACCCAGGGGCGGTCCGGTGCGGTCTGGGTCCGATGAGCATCGCAGGTCCGTGTCCGGCGACTCCTATCTTCATACAATGTCGTCATCCTCCTTGCTTCTGTCATGGCTCCTACGCAGGCATAATTATCTGCCCTGTTGAGGGCAGAGTAAAGTACTGCAGTGCGCAGGAGCTGGGCCTCTCTGACCTTTCCCGACGCCTGCGCACTGCAGTACTTTGCTCTTCCCTCAACAAGGCAGAGAATTAGGCCTGCGCAGGAGACATGACAGAAGCAAAGAAGAGGACATCATCACATGAAGGTGGGAGGTGCTGGACCCGGACCATCGGCTACAGGTCTCGGAGAATGACGTCAATTTTTTTTTTTAAACAAATTTGGATTTGTGTTCCACCACTTAAATAAGAAAGAACCGATTTGGTGTCTGTGAACTTGTAATGACCTAGAAAATCATAATGGCAGGTCAGTTTTAGCATTTGGTGAACATTGTAAAAAAGAAATCAGAAAAACAGCTGTGGAATTGCACTTTTTTTTGCAATTTCACCACACTAGGAATTTTTTTTCTGTTTTTGAGTACACGATATGGTTAAACCAATTGTGTCATTCAAAATTACAACTTGTGCTGCAAAAAAAAAGCCCTCACATGGCTATATTGATGGAAAAATATGGCTCTGGAAAGAAGGGGGTTGTTCTGGCACCTTCGGGGCTCTGCAAATGTCACCCGCAAACTATTCTATGCTCCAAAAGCCAAATAGCACTCATTCAATATCAGCCCAGATGTGTGGCTTAACAGTAATTGCTGGTCACATGTGGGGCATCACCGCATTCTGGAGAAATTGAGCAATAAATAATGGGGACCAGTTTCACCTATTAACACTTGTGTACCTGACAAATTTTTAGCAAATGCAAAAATTACATTTTTACCACTTAAATGTCATATTTCCATGTCTCAATGTTATAATTTTTTTTTAGCAAATACAAAAATTACATTTTTACTACTAAGGCTACTTTCACACTAGTGTCGTGCACTGCACGTCGCTATGCGTCGTTTTGTAGAAAAAAACGCATCCTGCAAAAGTGCTTGCAGGATGCGTTTTTTCTCCATATACTTGAATTAGCGACGGATTACCGTCGTGCGATGGTTGCGTCGTGTTGCGTTGGACCGTCGCCACCAAAAAACATTGCATGTAACGTTTTTTGAGGTGTTGTGTCCAGCATTTCCGACGGCGCATGCACGGCCGGAACTCCACCCCCGCCTCCCCGCACCTCAGAATGGGGCAGCGCTTTCACTGCTAGCATCGGTACGTCGCAACAACGCAATTCGTCGTGCGTCGTACGACGCTAGTGTCAAAGTAGCCTAAAAATGTCATATTTCCACGTCTCAATGTTATACATTTCTGTGAGACACCTATGGGTTCAAAATACTCACTCACTACCCCTAGATGAATTCCTTAGACAGAAAAGTTTCTAATATGGAGTCACCTGGGTGGGTTTCTATGTTTCTACTGTTCTGGCACCTCATGGACTCCGCTAAGGGAGACTACAATCTATTCAAACGAAATCTGCATTCTAAAAGTCAAGCAGCGCTCTTCCCCATCCGATCCCTGACTTGTGCTCAAACAGTAGTGTAGAACCACATATGGGATACTGCCACATATAGAAGAAATTACACAACAAATTAAGGGTTTTATTTCTCCTATTACCTCTTCTGTAAATTATAAATTTGATGCTAAAACAATACTTTAGTGGAAAAAAAATATTTTTTGTTCTCACATCTAAATGTTATAAAGTTTTGTAAATTGCCTGTAGGCTTAACAATGCTCAGTTTACCCCTAGATGAATTCTTTAAGGGGTATAGTTTCCAAAATTGGGTCACTTGTAGGATGTTTCTGCCGTTTTTGCATGTCAGGGGATCTTCAAATGCGATATGGCATTCGCAATCTATTCCAGACAAATAGCACTCTTTCCTTTCTTAGCCTTGTTAATGTATGTGTCCAAACAGATATAATTAACAACATATGCTGATGGGGTGTTATCGCGTTCAGGAGAAATTGCACAACAAATTAGACGGTCAGTTTTCCAGATTTATCCATTGTAGAAATTACAAATTTGGGGTTAAAACAAAATTTTTGTGGAAAAATGTTTCAATATGGCAAACTAATGTTATGAAATTTTGTGCAATACCTGTGTAGTGGGTTCAAAATGCTCACTATACCCCTAGATAAAATCCTTGAGGGGTGTAGTTTCCAAAATAGGGTAACTTGGTTTTTTTTCACTGTATAGGCACATCATTTACTCTGACTCCCGTAGACCATTCCATCACAGTCTGTGTTCCTTCTTTTCCGAGTCTTCTCAATTCCAGCAGTTTTTGCATTCAAAAAGTCAAACGGTGCTCCTTCCCTTCCGACCCATGCCTGATTTTTTATTGACATAGCTTTATCTTATAAACTTTTCAAGGTGCTCACCACACATCTAGATACATTCCTTGAGGGTTCTAGCTTCCAAAATGGGGTCACTTGTGCGGGGCGTCCACTGTTTAGGCACATCAGGGGCTTTCCAAATGTGACATGGCGTCTGCTCTCGATTCCAGACATTTTTGCATTCAAAAGTGAAATGGCGCTCCTTCCCTATCGAGCCCTGTCTTGCGCCCAAACAGAAGTTATCCCCCCACAGAGAATCGGCATACTCAGGAGAAATTGCTCAACAAATGTTAGGGTCTGTTTTCTCCTGTTATCCTTGTGAAAATAAAAAAATTGGTGCTAAAGTAAATTTTTTTCCTTCCAAATTGCGTTAGTTCCTGTGAAGCAACTTAAGGCTTAACAAACTTCTTGAATGTTGTTTTGAGAACTATGAGGGATGCAGTTTTTAGAATACTGTCATTTTTGTTTTTTCTTTCATATAGGCTCCTCAAAGTCACTTCAAATGTGAGGTGGTCCCTAAAAAAATGGTGTTGTAAATTTTGTTGGAAAAATTAGAAATTGCTGGTCACCTTTTAACACTTGTAACTTCTTAGCAACAAAAATATGTTTAAAAAATGATGCAGGGGCAAAAGTTGACATGTGAGAAATATTATTTTCTAACTATTTTGTGTGGTATATCTATCTGATTTAAGGACATAACATTTTTGAAAGTTTGAAAATTTTCACCAACTTTCCAATATTTTTACAAATAAACGCAAGTCATATCAAAGAAATTTTACCACTATTATGAAGTACAATATGTCACAAAAACGATCTCAGGGATCCAAACAGCCACTTCTACTATCCAGTTACTTTCAATACTTTCCATATATATCATGTGGCCTAGACTGTCACACTTTCTTTGTAGACTCAATGTTGAACATCCAACTAAACCACATAGTAACATCTCCCAAGACTTTTTTGTTACTTAACACCATTCCCTTTTGCAAAGCTTTCCTGATCAGCTTTAACTCCCTCCTAACCAAAATAAATCTAAGTGCGCCAGTAGGAACTCTATATCCAGCATATACTATAACAATGACAGTGCAGTTACTCAATGATATCACACATCAATATCTCAGCATATGTAACCATTATAAAATTGAGGCATCAGTGCTATGTAATAGCAGCATATTATGCAACAACATACAAATATAGCATTATGTCATAACAGCAAATCTCTTCCTGGGGTGCTGGCTACCTTCCACTTTTTTACACAGACAAAGGCTACACTACTGAGACTGCGAGAACAGGTTGAATTTAAATTACTAAGACTAAAGTTTTATTCATTGGTCTTATTCTACAGCCGGCTGGAGAAAAATGCAATAAATTCATTAAGAGGAATAGGGCTATAAATACATTGGTTTCATTTTTGTCTTTCCATGAGCTAGAACATCTACAGCTGCTATGAGAAGGCATGCATTTGTCCTAAAATATAAAAGCTATGATTATTCGGGTACTGTGCTCTCTGATAAGAAAATAATTAAAATAACAATGTTGATGATCCAAATGAAAGATCAGAAAGCTAATATTTATTATGGAACTCTGCCCTGATATCATGAATCCCACCAGTCAGAAAACAATATGATCAATGTGTATTCTTTGAAAAACCCCTTTAATACATTTTTCTACTTTCTATTATTTATGAACAGAGCTGTGTGTCCAGGAATGAAAACAATTTTTTGTTAAAAATTGCTATGCTGTATAAGAAATGAAGAGTATCAACATCACTACAAGTCACAAGATGACAATTTATATTGCTGATACAAGATCTATTGTAATCAAAACTCTTCTGATTCCTTATATTCATGTGAGCATTTCATTTAGATCAGTTTGCAGGCAAATTAAATAGGTACTAACGTTGCCTGTGAAAACAATGCTTTAGAATGGGTAAATGTACCTTTCTGACATGTCTGATAATAAAATGATAAATGATAGACACAAACCTCAGGGTAGACAGAGCTCCTCTAATGAGTAATTACCTGTAGTGTAACTATATTGATTATATTTGTAGACTGTCAAGTGAGTTGGTGGGATATGAACTGTGCCAAATCAATCTTTGAACAATATTTGCTGGGATTTGGTTTAGAATATGCACAGCGGAGCTCACTTAGGGAATTTAGAAAGAAACAAAGCTGTAATTTAACAATAGTTGATGCCAGAATGTTGCATTCAGTGACCTACAACTCACGTCTATATTTTCTTAGAATTTTTATTGTTCTGTCTGTAAGAATAAAAATTAAGAATCAAAAACGTACCAAACCCAATGGGGCCAAACTTTACTAAATTGATCCTGCCCATCGCTCAATATTCTAGGTAACTTACCAGTGTCCATGATCATTTATTTTTTACCTGAATTGACCATACAATGCTTGCATGAGCATAGTCTCATTGGATTTAAGTTCGGTGAAGGAGTCTGTACATTGGCGCATTAGTCCTTAAATTTTTATACTGAGGAGCTGTAGGTACTTTGTATGATGATCAGAAGCTTCCAGAGGACCATACAGTAGCTTGATAAATAAATCATACAATCAGCATATCATGATAATTACTCACCTAACTGCTGACCTGTCCCTCCACCCTTGCAGCCAGTTGTCTCATACTCCTCTCGTCTTTTCTCCTTCACTCATAGTTTGCATCCTCGTTGTCATCTCCACTCAAGAAATGGTTCCCAACTGGACAAGGCCTCTGATGTCACTGCATGCTGTGCTGTCATAGTACATGTAGCTACAACATGTGTCACCCCAGTAACAGCATGGTGGCACACAGTGACATCAGATGCCTTTTCAAGCTGGAAGCCATGGTCTGTAGTAGTGGAGAGGCTAAAGAGCACACAAAGGGAAAGGGGAAAAAAAAGATGTGTGTAGAACACAATGGCTGCTAACAGGATGGCGGAATAGGTTAACAGTGAGGTAATTATTAACTTTTTTTTACATCCTACAATTATTCTGATCTAAGATCTGAAGAGACATCAAAATAGAATAAGGAATGTTGAATTTGTATCAAATAACTTGCTGGTGACGCTATTCCTGGTAAATCACATGCCATTGTTATGTCAAGGATTTGGTACAGCCAATCATGGCATAGAGCTCAAGTAGGGTAAAGTCTCCCACCACTACCTCTGTACATACAGATGCTACAGAGAAATTGCCTTTAATACAATATCCCTACTGAGACAGCTCACCCTAGGTGAATTGCAGATAAGATTAGTATTATGGCAGAATATAGAAGGGATTTGAAAATAATTTTTTTTCTTGTACACAGTAGCAACAAACTCTGGAGGAATGCAAGCAACCCTGCCAGCTTTGATGAATTTCTGAGTACAGATCACTATAAAAAACACAAATTTGTCAATGAGTGCAGAGCTGCCATTAGGGCATTACTGCCCTTACTGCTGTATGGGGCCCGGTGAGCAGAAGGAAAGACTTGGCCCAGGCCCCCTCTTGTGCTTCAGCTTACCGGGCCCAGGGTATAATGTATTATGTGCTGGTGTGCTGCCTACGGTAGTGCAAATCTTTTCTCTGTGAAATGTCCTGCCTGGTACTGCTTAGCCATCAATACAGAACTGTCATGCATCTCCAGGGCTCCCTCCCCATCTTCTATGATGCACCAAGAGGATAGCATAAGTGGAGCTTTGCCTGCAGGGGATCTTCTGAGAGGTAAGATCCTAACTTTAATATTAGGCCTGCCTTTTCTTTGAGCTGGAAATTATATTGATGAGGTTCTCCATGGCTGGGTGTTCATTAGCTTGACATAGTCCTTTGGAGCCCTTATCCACATGCAAGTCACTTGACAAATGGTAAGGTTTTTAATATTACAGATAGGACTGTCCAAATTAGGGTCACTGTAAAGTGATGGGAGTTACACTTTTATAATCAAAAAACATGTTATCTAAGTACCCTATATTGTCTCATGCACTATTGATGTTTATTTATTTACTGCAGGTTATTTAATCATATGTAACATTGAGTTCCAAAGTGTGGTAACATCGCATACCAGTTGGTAAGCTGCAAGTTGCAAATGCTGCTGCAGCACTGCCAGGGTGGTGGCAGTTGTAGCTGACTTGAGGAAATGGGCATTTGCGTGGCATACTTTCACTGCTGAATCACTAAGTTGAGCTCGTGGGCCAGGCATGTTACGTGAGCGAGGTTGCCAAGTTTCAGAGCTGTCACCAGGTTACAGCCATTGTCACACATGACTATGTCTGGTTGTAGGTTCAGGGGTGAGAGCTACAAATCAGTCTGGTTTGTTAGACCTTTCAACAACTTTGCGGCGGTGTACGGTTTGTCACCTAAGCAGATTAGTTTCAGTAGAGCCTGTTGCTGCTTAGCCGAAGCAGTGCTGTAGTGAATCAAGCTTGCGACTGATGTTGATGTTTTAGAGATGGGGAGTGAGGAGCATGAGATGATGGATCTGCTGTAGAAGGGCAGAAGCTGGGGGAAACCCTGACTGGACCAGGGTCCACAATCCTAGGTGTTGGTAGCACGTATTCTGTCCCAGGGTCTGAATGGGTCCCAGCTTCCATAATGTTCTTCCAGTGTGTTGTCAGTGAAATGTAGCGTCCCTTGCCACAAGAATTTGTCCACATGTCTGTGGTTAAGTTGACCTTACCAGTAACAGCATTGCTCAGGGCACGGCTAATGTTATGAGACATGTGCTTCAGTAAGGCAGGGATGGCACACTGGGAGAAATAGTGATGGCTGGGGACCGAGTACTGAAGAACTGCTGCTGCAATGAGGCTACGGAAAGCTTCAGTCTCCACAAGCCTAAACAGAAAAATCTCCAGGGCAAGCAGTCTGGAAACGTACTGCATAGCATTGTGGTCTTTGGCTGGGTGGCTGCATATTTGCATTTGCAATCCAAGGACTGGGGTAGGGACAACTTAACGCTGCGCTGGGACAAGGGTGTAGATGTGTTTCCTGACAGTGGTTGCAAGTATGTAATGACAGGTGCAGGGTGGAAGGCATCCTGGCCTGCGTCATGGACACAGGAGATTGGCGTGCATGTAGTGCAGGGGAAGAGGCAGTAGTGTCACCCACATACAATGTTTCTGGACCATGGCATGGGGCCCAGCTAGTCAGGTGCCTGAGCATGCTGGTGGTGGCCACGCTCATAGTTGTGCTTTCCCTGCTGATGCTGGCATAACAGATGTTGCAATTGGCCTTTTTGGGTTAAAAGCACCAGATTCACGAACATCAAAGCCTTGGCCTGGCAACTACACTCATGTTGGTGCTCTGGGGAACAGTTGAGCCTTGTGTCTGGCCACTCCACTGCCTCTTCCTGCCTGTTGTGGTGCTGCAGATACCTCCCGCTCTGTGCTGTTGTCCTCACTCTGCATTTCACCTTCCCAAGATGGGACAGTGACTTCATCGTCCACCACCTCATCTTCCACTTCTGCACCCTGGTCCTCTTCCTGACTTGTTGACTTAACAACATCACTTGTTGGCAATTGTGTCTCATCATCTTCCACCTCTTGTGAAGTAATTGCATTTTTCCACAGTCGCCTTCTTGTGATCGTGGCTGCTCAAATATTTGGGCATTGGGCTCTGGGTACTCGGCATGGTGGGAAGAAGGCACTCCAGGGTGAGGACTATGTGGTCCAGAATCACAACTACTAAGACTGGACTGTGTGGAAGATAGGGTGGTGCTAGCAAAGTGACTGGAAGTATTATATGCTATCCATCCAACAACCTTTTCACAATGGACTGGCTGCAAGAGTGGTTTTCCACAAACCCCTACAAAGTGGGACAGGAAGATAGCTGGACAACCTGTCTATGTTTGTTGTGTTCCTACAGCTGGCACGGTTTCACCTTGCCCATGGTCTCAGCCTCTTTGCTAACCATCAACATTATGTCCACTTCCCTGTCCCTTATCACACACCTTAACCATTTTAAATAAAGTTTGATACATCCCTTTTAAGAAAACTTTTCAGGATTAGTATTGCAGGAAAATTTGAACACCTCAGATGGACTTGTTACAGTGCAGGAGCAATATAACAATGCTATTGATGATCAACTAAAACTGGCTATATGCTTTTCACGCACAACTGGCACAGGAAAAATGGTGTATAATATTTCCCTTTTAAAAAAACTTTGCAGGATTACTATCACAGGAAAATTAGCCAACCTCAGATGGATTTGTTACAGTGCAGCAACAATATAGCAATGCTATTTATAACCAACAAAATCTGACTGTATGTTTTTTGACACACATCTCATGCAGTATAAATGGTGTATAATGTTTCCCTGCTGAAAAAACTTTGCAGGATTAGTATCACAGGAAAACTTGCCCACATCAGATGGACTTGTTACACTGCAGTTGCAATATAGTGATACTATTGATAACCAACCAAATCTGACTGTATGCTTTTGATGCACAACTGGGGCAGTATAAATGCTGTATATTTCTCTGCTCAGAGAAATCTGTAGGATAAAAAGAAAAAAGAATATTATTAGCCCTGAAAAGGGATTTTGGAATGAGTTGAGGCAGAAAGAAAGTGCAAATAACCCTATCCTGTCCTACACTATCCCTTCGGCACAATCTCTCCCTAAGTGCTGCTATTAGCAGTATGAATATTGATTATAATTAGCCCTAATAAGGGCTGTTGTTACAATTGAAAGAAATATTAATGATGTCTAATCTCTCCTTTTACACAGTTAAAACACTGTCGCTAGCTCAGCAGTGCAGCATCTCTCCCTGCTCTACCTATTTCTGTTGGTACACTGTGCCGAGCATGGCTGCACAGGTCTTATATACAGTAGACCCATTGACACTATGCAGCCAGCCAATCACAGTAATGCCACAACCAAGATGGCTACAGAATTACAGTGACTGGAAGGTGTCACGATTCACACCGTGACTGTCACCAATTGTCAAGGTCCCTTAGCCGCTGCCCACAATATGTCACGGATTGGGGTGACTTTAGACCAGCAGACGGCTATCACATGTGCAGGGGCTTATCCTAGTTATCCCTCCACTGCCACAATGTGATGAAAAAAACACCCACGAGGCTATTGACCTCTTAGTTTACAGCAGGGGCTTATTTTAGGTATCCCACTGCTCTTCAGTATACCATGAACTGCAGGGATTTGTGTCTATCCCGCTTACAGTTCCACTTAACACTTGCAGCTCTCTGGCGCCCCCCTTACTCTCAGGTCAGATTAGGTACTGCACCTGGGGTAATTAGTCGCCAGAAAGGCTGCCTGCTATGTACTGGCTATTGGGCGCACTGCAGCAACGCGATAACTACTCCCACTCAGGCAGGAACAATAATTATCAAGCCGCAGTCGCTACAGTGACCCCCCCAAAAAGCCGGCACACGGTAAGCTGCCACCAGCGCCGATTAAACGGGTTCGGCTGCTAACCCAAAACAGTAGCGTAAATTCCCTTCAAAGACAGGGTACGTTTTTAGAGCATGGAGAACGAACTAGTAATAACTATGATACCCCATAAATGATTTTTAGGCAGTGTTTATAAAATATTTTACAAAGATGTTACAAATGAGACAATTGCAAATATGTACAAGGTAATTATGAAAATAAAAGGATTAAAGGAAGAAACGGTAACACTCACATATTCTCAGATCATTGCATTGCAGGCTAGGCTAGGAGAGCTTTCCATCTATCCCAGTGCATTGGCACTCGCAGTCTGGTCGCTTCAGGTAAAAACTCCCAACTCTCCTCTCTTGGATGCCTGCCAGCACTTAAAACCTACAGTCTGTGACCTCACAGAAAGGGCTTGGTTTTCCAACTCCTCCTACCTCTTCGGTTTCACTAACTGGGCATTAAATATATCTGATGCCCGTAACTTCGCCACCGAACATAAAATAATCGCACCATACCCATCGTTCATCTCATAGTATCGTGGGCATTCCGATGAGATCAAATATGTCCTATTTGTCACGCACACTGACAGAGAAATCCCTACCTCTGTACCAGATGGAGCTACAAGCCTGTGATTAGAGTGATGCGTAGATCCTCCGAGTGTGATTATGACGATATATTTTGGTGTTCGTAACTTAAACGGTTTGCATAATATCTTCCCAGAACAGAACAAAGACCTTCTATGCGTTCTAGAAGTTTCTCTAACAGTTCCTGCTAACACAAATTTCTCTTGCAGCTATGCTAGTCGTAAATACCTTTCGTCAATAAAACTCCCCCCACAAGGCAAGCTCTTCTACACAGACAGATAGAAACACAGGAAAGGAAAGAGAACCAGAGAGAGGGGGGGGGGGTTTAGCCCCCGCATGCTAGCAAGAAAACTAACTTATGATATTTCATACCATATCGTGACACCTCCCCCTTTTGGCGTGCGCTACGGCGGCAGGACCTCTCGGTATGCCTCCATGCGCACCTCCGTGGGTTCACCCTGGCGGGAGAGTCCATCTGCATTACCATGCTCTTTGCCCGCTTTGTGTTTAACGGTGAAGTCAAATTGCTGAAGGGCAAGGCTCCAGCGTAGCAACCTGCCATTGGTTCCACACATGGTGCTTAGCCAGCGCAGAGGGTTGTGGTCGGTCACCACGGTGAAGGTGCGACCGTACAAGTAGGGCTGCAAGCGCTGCAGGGCCCAGACTATGGCCAGGCACTCCTTCTCGATGGTGGAGTAGGCCACTTCCCTCGGCAAAAGTTTCCGGCTCAGGTACAGCACGGGGTGCTCTTGGTCCTCCGAGTCAACCTGGCTGAGCACAGCACCAAGGCCAAACTCACTGGCGTCGGTCTGTACCAAGAACGGTCGACTGCTGTCGACGGCTTTCAACACAGGGGCGTTGCACAGTGCTGTTTTCAACGCCTGGAAGGCCCCCTCACAGCCATCTGTCCAGTTGACGATGTGGGGTAGCTTCTTCCTGGTGAGGTCCGTCAAAGGTTTTGCCAGGCTACTATAGTGCTGCACGAAGCGCCTATAGTACCCTGCAGTGCCCAGGAAGGACATCACCTGTTTCTTGTTCCTGGGAGTGGGCCAGTTCACGATCACGCCCACTTTGTCAGGCTCTGGCTTTAGGGTGTTTCCACCTACCCGGTGCCCCAGGTAGTGAACCTCCCTCATGCCCATCTGGCACTTTCCCGGCTTGATAGTCAGTCCTGCTCGGTGAATTCGCCCGAGCACCTCTTCGAGATGCTGCAGGTGTTCATCCCAGGAGGGACTGAAGATGGCAATGTCATCTAAGTACGCCACAGCGTACTTCTCCAGTCCCTGAAGCAGGAGATTGACCATCCGCTGGAAAGTGGCAGGGGCATTCTTCATGCCGAAGGGCATGACCGTGGACTCGTACAGTCCAAAGGGTGTGATAAAGGCGGACTTCTCCTGCGCCTCGGGGCTCAGGGGAATCTGCCAGTATCCGCGACTCAGATCCATTATTGTCAGGTATTCTGCGCCAGCTAACTTCTCAAGCAGCTCCTCGATGCGCGGCATTGGGTGCGCGTCAGAGGCTGTAATGGCGTTGAGCCCCCTGTAGTCCACGCAGAACCGGGTGGTCCGGTCCTTCTTTGGCACGAGAACTACAGGTGAGGCCCACGCGCTCTTTGACCGTCGAATCACCCCCAACTGTAACATCTCATCGATCTCCTGGCGCATAATCTGCTGCACCTGGTCAGAGATTCGATAGGGTGTTCGCCGTAGTGGGGCGTGGTTCCCGGTGTCCACCTCATGGACCGCTAACTCAGACCTTCCAGGCCGGTTGGAGAACACGACCCGGAAGGGTTCCAGTGTGGTTTGCAACTGCAACCGCTGTGGTTCATCTAGCGAGGCGCTTACCTCCACGTCCTCAATGGACCCACGGGCCTTGGCTTGGGCCAGCATGTCCAGGAGGGCGTCTTCCTCCCCGTCCTCGGGTGCGCTGCAGACCGGTAGGATGAAAGGTTCACGTTCGTGATGAGCCTTCATCATGTTGACGTGAAAGGCCTTTCGCCTACCCCGAGTGTGGTCAAGGGTGACCACGTAGGTGACCGGGTTGAGCTGTTGGTGGACAACGTACGGGCCGTCCCAGGCTGCCTGAAGCTTATCCGTTGGTACCGGAACCAGCACCCACACCTTTTGACCCACGTGGTAGGTCCGCTCCCGGGCGTTCTGGTCGTACCAGTGCTTCTGATCAGCCTGAGCCTGCGTCATGTTGTCATGCACCAACTGCGTCAAGGTCTGCATCTTGTCACGGAAGCGCATGACATACTCCACTATGGACACTTCGGAAGGGTTCGGCTCCTCTTCCCAGGATTCTCTTACCAACCCAAGGGGTCCCCGGACTCGCCTGCCGTACAGGAGCTCGAAGGGTGAGAACCCCGTCGAGGCCTGCGGAACCTCTCTGTAAGCGAATAGCAGGTGTGGGAGGTACCGCTCCCAGTCGCGCCCTTGTGTCTCAACCAGCATGCGTAGCATCTGTTTGAGGGTACCATTGAAGCGTTCACACAAGCCATTGGTCTGTGGGTGATACGCACTCGATACCAGGTGCTTCACCTGCATTTTCTTACAGAGAGCCTCCATTAGGTGAGACATAAATTGGGTCCCTCGATCAGTAAGCATTTCCCTGGGAAATCCTACACGTGAAAAGATGGCCAACAGGGCATCCGCCACCTTATCTGCCCTAATTGATGACAGAGCTACTGCCTCTGGGTACCGGGTAGCGTAGTCTACCACAGTAAGAATATATTGCTTTCCAGAGCTGCTGGTGACGGCCAGCGGGCCCACAATGTCCACCGCAATCCTCTGGAAAGGCTCCTCTATCACTGGCAAAGGGATCAGGGGAGCCTTAAGAGCAGGCCCCGCCTTCCCCACTCTTTGGCAGGTGACACAAGAGCGGCAGTAGTTTGACACATCTGTCCCCATCTTAGGCCAATAGAAGTGTTGAGACAGCCGGGCCTTAGTTTTGCTGATCCCCAAGTGTCCAGCTAGCGGGATCTCATGGGCAATCCGCAACAACTCACCCCGGAATTGCTGCGGGACGACCAGCTGTCTTTCCCTCAACCACTCCTTTTGTGATTCTCCGGGTACTGTCTCCCGGTACAACCTTCCTCCTTCCCAGAACACCTTCTCCTTATCAGTCTCGGAGAAGCGCGTCTCGGCGAGTTGTCTCAAACTCTCTAGGCTCGCATCTGTGTGCAGAGCGGCCTGAAACTCCTGGCTAGGGGAAGCCAGAAGCGACGTCAGGGTCCCTTCCCCACGGGAGCCCTCTGGGACCTGCACTGGGTCCACCTCTGGTTCAGTCATACTGATGACTGAGGAGGGTCCGGAAGGCAGACAGGTATCTGTGTTCCGGGCACTCTGACTGCGGGTGACAGCAGCTACGTAGGCTGTCTCCCCGGGGATTTCTACAGACCCAACAGCCGACGCTGCTATGGGCTCTACCTCCCCATCCACCCCCGTTACCTCAGGAGCATTGCTACTTATGGGCCAGTTACCTTCCTCGGTGGCACTGGTCAATTTCATGGCGTCACCTGTCTCACGGTTCCCATGTATCTCCCCATTTCTTGTAGCACCGACACTTGCCCCTGCTAGGGGTTCCTCAGCCATCTCACTCCGCAGAGCAACGTGGCTGAGCACTCCTGTACCTATGGACACATCAACTTTTACAGAAACATCATTATCAGATACAGTTGGCACAGGTACAACATTTTCACCATCAATCCTAGGGAAAAAATGGTTAGCAGATGCATCACTACAAGATAAAGCATGGTCAGGTAACACATGCGATTTCCCATCATCATCATCATCATCATCATCCCCAGGGTTAACTTTACCCTCATTAGTAGATTGGGGAGGAGGGTCATCCACGAAGTATGCAACCAACCTCCCCAAATCAGTCCCCAACAAAACATCAGTGGGCAAATTATCAGACAGCCCCACTTCCTTCACCCCGCTCCCAGCACCCCAATCAATAAAAACCCGGGCCATCGGTAAGGGACAGCTGATGCCCCCAATCCCAGTGACAGTTAGGGTTTTCCCCGGAATGATTTCTTCAGGGGCCGCCAGTTCGGGTCGGATGAGGGTTCGTTCAGCCCCGGTGTCCTTGAGGCCTGTAGCAACACGACCTCCCACAGTGACATGCTGTACGTTATCACACCCCCTCCCAACCACACCACCCACCAAAAGAACGGCTGCATTAGGCCCTGGGGCCTGGGATGAGGGGTTCTTCTGCCTGGCTGGACATTGGTGACTGAGGTGTCCAGTCTGCCTGCAGTGGTAACACTGGCGAAGTTCGGTGGTAGGTCTGGTGCTGTTGGCCACGGGGACAGGACCTCTGGTGTGTTGGCTGGCAGGGGTACTGGCGTTGGCTGCAGGCTTACCCCCTCTCCAGCTGGTGGTGACTGGCTTCCGCACTTCCGATCTACGGTTGGCCTCATAGGCATCGGCAATCTGCGCTGCTTTCGTCACATCGTTGGGTTCTCTGTCCATCACGAACTGTCGCACTTCAGTTGGGCAAAGACGGAAGAACTGGTCTTTGATCATCAGGTCTCGCAGCTGTGTAAAGGTGGTCACTGACAGTCCTTGGGTCCACTGGTCAAAGTGGGTCCCCAGTCTATGCACCACATCACTGTAACTGTCGTGTGGGCCACGTAGGAGGGTCCGAAACTTTTTACGGTACACCTCGGGTGTAAGCTGGTACTTAGCTATGAGAGCCTGCTTGATGGCCTCATAGTCACCATCTTGTTCTTGAGGGAGTGCAGCAAACGCCTCCAGAGCTTTTCCTCTCAGCCCTGGTGTCAGGTATCGTGCCCATTCTTGCTTAGGCAGCTGGTACTGTCTGCAGGCTTTCTCAAAGGCCCGCAGAAAAGTGTCCAAGTCCCCATCCTTTTCCATAACAGGAAAGTGGTCGGGCCGGGGCTTTGGTGTCTGAGCGCTGCTGGGCTCACGGCTCTGGGCAGTGGAAGGGTTCCCCCCCCGCCGGAGCATCTCCAGTTCATGTTCTCGCTGGGCTTGGCGCTCGGCTCGCTGGGCCTGGGCCTCTCGCTCGGCTCGCTGTGCCTCTCGCTCGGCTCTCTCTGCCTCTCGCTGGGCCTCTCGCTCGGCTTGCTCCTGGTATTGCTGGATCAGCTGCAGACGTCTCTCTAGGTCATCTGCAGAGCATTGTTGCAGAGCCAGCTGCAGGCGGAGGTCTGCGCCCCCCTGGTTGCCAGTAGGGCCCGTATTCTGTGGTTGGACCTCGGCTGCAGCACCATGCTCGCTTGTGCCGGCTTCAGCGGCCTCTGGGCTCTGTGGCCTGGCTTGGTCTGCTTCAAATTGCACCAGTTCAGCGACCATTTGAGCCTTGGACTTGTCCTGGGGTTTCAGGCCATGGTACATGCATATCACAGCAAGAGTGTCCCTCTTCTGCTGGGTGTACCAGGCTTCTCCTTTCGTTGCCATGGTTGCCAAATAAAAGATAGGATAGAAAAACGAAGAAAAAGGGAGGGGATAATCACCAGTACACACAATTGTCTCAAGACTAATAAACACTGAGTTCGTTCTCCAAACTTATTTGCGCAGAGTTCTCGCAAGAACTTCCTGCAAGTTTTTAGTGAGAGGAATGATTACTCAAACCAAATCACTAATGCTCTAATATCCCACCGCCTTGCCACCAATTTGTCACGATTCACACCGTGACTGTCACCAATTGTCAAGGTCCCTTAGCCGCTGCCCACAATATGTCACGGATTGGGGTGACTTTAGACCAGCAGACGGCTATCACATGTGCAGGGGCTTATCCTAGTTATCCCTCCACTGCCACAATGTGATGAAAAAAACACCCACGAGGCTATTGACCTCTTAGTTTACAGCAGGGGCTTATTTTAGGTATCCCACTGTTCTTCAGTATACCATGAACTGCAGGGATTTGTGTCTATCCCGCTTACAGTTCCACTTAACACTTGCAGCTCTCTGGCGCCCCCCTTACTCTCAGGTCAGATTAGGTACTGCACCTGGGGTAATTAGTCGCCAGAAAGGCTGCCTGCTATGTACTGGCTATTGGGCGCACTGCAGCAACGCGATAACTACTCCCACTCAGGCAGGAACAATAATTATCAAGCCGCAGTCGCTACAGTGACCCCCCCAAAAAGCCGGCACACGGTAAGCTGCCACCAGCGCCGATTAAACGGGTTCGGCTGCTAACCCAAAACAGTAGCGTAAATTCCCTTCAAAGACAGGGTACGTTTTTAGAGCATGGAGAACGAACTAGTAATAACTATGATACCCCATAAATGATTTTTAGGCAGTGTTTATAAAATATTTTACAAAGATGTTACAAATGAGACAATTGCAAATATGTACAAGGTAATTATGAAAATAAAAGGATTAAAGGAAGAAACGGTAACACTCACATATTCTCAGATCATTGCATTGCAGGCTAGGCTAGGAGAGCTTTCCATCTATCCCAGTGCATTGGCACTCGCAGTCTGGTCGCTTCAGGTAAAAACTCCCAACTCTCCTCTCTTGGATGCCTGCCAGCACTTAAAACCTACAGTCTGTGACCTCACAGAAAGGGCTTGGTTTTCCAACTCCTCCTACCTCTTCGGTTTCACTAACTGGGCATTAAATATATCTGATGCCCGTAACTTCGCCACCGAACATAAAATAATCGCACCATACCCATCGTTCATCTCATAGTATCGTGGGCATTCCGATGAGATCAAATATGTCCTATTTGTCACGCACACTGACAGAGAAATCCCTACCTCTGTACCAGATGGAGCTACAAGCCTGTGATTAGAGTGATGCGTAGATCCTCCGAGTGTGATTATGACGATATATTTTGGTGTTCGTAACTTAAACGGTTTGCATAATATCTTCCCAGAACAGAACAAAGACCTTCTATGCGTTCTAGAAGTTTCTCTAACAGTTCCTGCTAACACAAATTTCTCTTGCAGCTATGCTAGTCGTAAATACCTTTCGTCAATAAAACTCCCCCCACAAGGCAAGCTCTTCTACACAGACAGATAGAAACACAGGAAAGGAAAGAGAACCAGAGAGAGGGGGGGGGGGGGTTTAGCCCCCGCATGCTAGCAAGAAAACTAACTTATGATATTTCATACCATATCGTGACAGAAGGCAATTCCAGCATTTTTATTTTCTGCCTAACAAGCACCAAACATGCGGGGGAGGGACACGAGCTTGTGCAAGCATTCAAAAATACTTGCCAAGCATCTCAAGCACACTGATGTTCAAATGAGTAGCGATCAGTAACGAGCATGCTTGCTCAACAAAGTAATATTGCTAAGTATGAACTTTTGATCTGTAGTACAATAATGTACCTATCTGCCATACTAACATGCCGGTATAATGTACTAGTGGTGATAAGATGCAGATCATCTGTCATCCATATATTAAAGCATTCTTGAAGCCATATAGACCCTGTTACCCCATTATCATTTAGCAAACCTAAAATGATATTATCTAAAGCTAGAAATTAAAAAATTGTCACCAAAAGAAAACAAAATGTGAAAAATTGAAGGTCTGCTTTACAACTGCACCTCAGTCATCTAGAGACATGAGAAAGTACTTGTAGGAAGCTTATTCAATCCATCCACATAATCAAAAGTAAATATCTAACTTCCATTTAGCCCAAAGGCCCACATCTTTCAGCTTGATCATTCCTTACAGGCAGCGATGGAGCAGCATATGAATAATGTTCTGCCTTTAGTGTAATGCAAAAGCCAAATATAAATTCTCTTTATATCCATTTCTATTTTGCAAGTATTGAAAAATAAATTGACAGACTATTTTATTCTACGACTTTGCTCTAATATTTACAGTGAAAGTGTATGAGAGTGTGATAACAGGGGATTTGATGATATCACAAGCATGTTTCAAGACAAATATATATTGACAGGCAAGGCAATTAGTTTGCATTATATTTTATTACTTATAGTTGTTGGTTAGAAGTCAACATGGGCTAATAAAAATAGCAGTAAAAATAGAAAAAAAAAAAGCAGAACTATAGGACGCAATCTTCTAAAATGTTGCTAACTGAGTGTAGTAAATGTAATTTAGCCAATCACTGCATTTACCTAAAGGAATAGGCCCTTACCTATGTATAGTTTTTTTGAGCCACTCAATATCAAATACCCTAGAATACATTATAGAGCAAGTGTCATACACACGTAAACATATATACTGTGTATACAGTTGACTCCAGAAGTTTATATACACTGTATAAAAAGACACCCATGCATGTTTTTCTCAATATCTGATATGAAATCAGAATACATTTTTCCCGTTTTAGGTCAATTAGGATTACCATAATAATTAATATTTGCCAAATGCCAGAATAATGAGAGAGAGATAATGTTTAAGGCACATTTATTACTTACTGCAAAGTCAAAATTTTACATACATTTCATTACCCTTAAACTGAATGACTTGGGTCAAATGTTTGGGATATCCTCCCACAAGCTTCACACAATAGTTGGTCGGAATTTGGTCCCATTCCTCCTGACAAAACTGGTGTAAAGGTACCTTCACACGAAACGACTTTACAACGAGAACGACAACGATCCGTGACGTTGCAGCGTCCTGGATAGCGATATCGTTGTGTTTGACACGCAGCAGCGATCTGGATCCTGCTGTGATATCGCTGGTCAGAGCTAGAAGTCCAGAACTTTATTTGGTCGTCAGATCGGCGTGTATCGTCGTGTTTGACAGCAAAAGCAACGATGCCAGCAATGTTAAACATGGAGCTAACGACCTGTGAGAACGATAAGTGCGTCACCGCTACGTCACAGGATCGCTCCTGCGTCGATCTGGAGCTGCTGTGTTTGACATCTCTACAGCGATGTAAACAGCGACGCTGCAGCGATCAGATCGTTGTCGTTCTCGTTGTAGAGTCGTTTCGTGTGAAGGTACCTTTACTGATCCGGGTTTGTACGTCGCATTGCTCGCACCTGCCTTTTCAGCTTTGCCCATAAATTTTCAATAGGATTGAGATCAGGGCTTTGTGATGGCCACTCCAAAACATAGGCTTTGTTATCCTTAAGCCACTTTGTTACCATTTTGGCAGTATGCTTCGGGTCATTGTCCATGTGGAAAACCCATTTCCGCCCAAGCTTTTCTTTACTGGCTGATGTCTTGAAATGTTGCTTCAGTATTGCCACATAATCTTCTTTTCTCATGATGCCATCTATTTTGTGAAGAGCACCAGTTCCTCCTGCAGCAAAACAACCCCTCAACATGACGCTGCCACCCCCCGTGTTTCAGAAATACTTGTGTGGTATTTCCTGATGAAGAAGTAACTGAGACTTTGAAACGCGTTGAATAAACCACCATTCCCTTTATGAAACATCTTTGGATTCATCATCATAACCCTTTCATTCATCGTGCTTCAGAGTTGGGATGGTGTTCTTAGGCTTCTCTCCCTTTTTCCTCTAAACATAACGATTAGTGATGAGCGAATATACTCATTACTCGAGATTTCTCGAGCATGCTCAGGGGTTCTCCGAGTATTTTTTAGTGCTCAGAGTTTTAGTTTTTCTTGCCACAGCTGAATGATTTACATCTGATAGCCAGCATAAGTACATGTGGGAGTTGCCTGGTTGCAAGGGAATCCCCACATGTACTTATGCTGGCTAATAGATGTAAATCATTCAGCTGTGGCAAGAAAAACTAAAACTCAAAGCACTAAAAAATACTCGGAGGACCCCCGAGCATGCTCGAGAAATCTCGAGTAACGCGTATTTTCACTCATCACTAGTAACGATGGTCATTATACCCAAAAAGTTCAATTTTAGTTTCATCAGACCACAGAACATTTCTCCAAACATTAAGGTCTTTATTTCTGTGTGCATTTGCAAACATTAATCTGGCTTTTTTATATTTCTTTTGGAGTTATGGCTTTTTCCTGGCAGAGTGGCCTTTCAGCCCATGTTGATACAGTACTCGTTTCAATGTGGATATTGGCACAATCTTACCTGCTTCCGCCATCATGGATATGCACATGTCCGACCAAAGCATGTTCATCTCTGGGACACCGAACCTGTCTCCTTACTGAGCGGAATGATGGCTGGACATTCCCATCTTGTTTGTACTTGCATAGAATTGTTTGTACAGATGAACAATCTTCAGGTATCTTCAAATTGTACCGAATGATGAGCCAGATACAGTGGGGCAAAAAAGTATTTAGTCATTCAGCAATAGTGCAAGTTCCACCACTTAAAAAGATGAGAGGCGTCTGTAATTTACATCATAGGTAGACCTCAACTATGGGAGACAAACTGAGGGAAAAAAAATCCAGAAAATCACATTGTCTGTTTTTTTATCATTTTATTTGCATATTATGGTGGAAAATAAGTATTTGGTCAGAAACAAAATTTCATCTCAATACTTTGTAATATATCCTTTGTTGGCAATGACAGAGGTCAAACGTTTTCTGTAAGTCTTCACAAGGTTGCCACACACTGTTGTTGGTATGTTGGCCCATTCCTCCATGCAGATCTCCTCTAGAGCAGTGATGTTTTTGGCTTTTCGCTTGGCAACACGGACTTTCAACTCCCTCCAAAGGTTTTCTATAGGGTTGAGATCTGGAGACTGGCTAGGCCACTCCAGGACCTTGAAATGCTTCTTATGAAGCCACTCCTTCGTTGCCCTGGCGGTGTGCTTTGGATCATTGTCATGTTGAAAGACCCAACCACGTTTCATCTTCAATGCCCTTGCTGATGGAAGGAGGTTTGCACTCAAAATCTCACGATACATGGCCCCATTCATTCTTTCATGTACCCGGATGAGTCGTCCTGGCCCCTTTGCAGAGAAACAGCCCCAAAGCATGATGTTTCCACCACCATGCTTTACAGTAGGTATGGTGTTTGATGGATGCAACTCAGTATTCTTTTTCCTCCAAACACGACAAGTTGTGTTTCTACCAAACAGTTCCAGTTTGGTTTCATCAGACCATAGGACATTCTCCCAAAACTCCTCTGGATCATCCAAATGCTCTCTAGCAAACTTCAGACGGGCCCGGACATGTACTGGCTTAAGCAGTGGGACACGTCTGGCACTGCAGGATCTGAGTCCATGGTGGCGTAGTGTGTTACTTATGGTAGGCCTTGTTACATTGGTCCCAGCTCTCTGCAGTTCATTCACTAGGTCCCCCCGCGTGGTTCTGGGATTTTTGCTCACCGTTCTTGTGATCATTCTGACCCCACGGGGTGGGATTTTGCGTGGAGCCCCAGATCGAGGGAGATTATCAGTGGTCTTGTATGTCTTCCATTTTCTAATTATTGCTCCCACTGTTGATTTCTTCACTCCAAGCTGGTTGGCTATTGCAGATTCAGTCTTCCCAGCCTGGTGCAGGGCTACAATTTTGTTTCTGGTGTCCTTTGACAGCTCTTTGGTCTTCACCATAGTGGAGTTTGGAGTCAGACTGTTTGAGGGTGTGCACAGGTGTCTTTTTATACTGATAACAAGTTTAAACAGGTGCCATTACTACAGGTAATGAGTGGAGGAAAGAGGAGACTCTTAAAGAAGTTACAGGTCTGTGAGAGCCAGAAATCTTGATTGTTTGTTTCTGACCAAATACTTATTTTCCACCATAATATGCAAATAAAATGATAAAAAAAACAGACAATGTGATTTTCTGGATTTTTTTTTCTCAGTTTGTCTCCCATAGTTGAGGTCTACCTATGATGTAAATTACAGACGCCTCTCATCTTTTTAAGTGGTGGAACTTGCACTATTGCTGAATGACTAAATACTTTTTTGCCCCACTGTATGTGCAAGTCCACAATTATCTTCTTGATATCTTGGCTGATTTCTTGAGACTTTCCCATGATGCTGCACAAACAAGCAGTGTGTTTCAGGTTAAAACACATCCACAGATGTGTCTCTAATTAACTCAGATGCTGCCAAAAAAAGTAGAAGCTTCCAAACACATGACATCATCATAAGGGCAGTCCACAATTATTATCATTAGTATTATTATTTATTTATATAGCACCATTGATTCCATGGTGCCATACATGAGAAGGGGTTACATACAAATTACAATAACAGACTAACAATAACAGACTGATACAGAGGGGAGAGGACCCTGCCCTGGCGGGCTTACATTCTACAGGATGGTGGGGAAGGAGACAGTAGGTTGGTAGGTTTCAGCAGTTCCGGAGCTGGTGAGGTGGTAGCTCCGGTAGTGGTGAGGGGTCATTGCAGGCTGTAGGCTTTCTTGAAGAGTTGGGTTTTCAGGTTCCATCTGAAGGATCCGAATGTGGTTGATAGTTGGACGTGTTGGAGCACGGGGAGAAATCTTGGAGGCGATTAGGTGAGGAGCAAATAGGTGTGGATGAGAGAAGGAGGTCTTCAGAGGACCGGAGATTACGTGAGGGAAGATATCGGGAGATTAGTTCAAAGATATATGGAGGAGACAGGTTATGGATGGCTTTGTAGGTCAGTATTAGGCTAGTTTCACACTAGCATTTACCTGATCTGCGGCGGGCTGCGGACTTCCTCTGTGAAGCCCCGCCCCCACCGCACCTCCACCGCTAGCTCCGCCTACTTCTGCATGCGGCCTGTGTACCTATATTTAACATTAGGTACGCAGGTCGTGCCGCAGTATGCGGATGGTGCCACATGCGTCGTTTTGACGATGCGGAAAAAAAAAATGCTACATGGCTGCGTCTACGATGGTCGCCGCATCGTCAAAACGACGCATGCGGCACCATCCGCATACTGCGGCACGACCTGCATACCTAATGTTAAATATAAGTACACAGGCCGCATGCAGAAGTAGGCGGAGCTAGCGCGGAGGTGCAGCGGGGGCGGGGCTTCACGGAGGAAGTCCGCAGCCCGCCACAGATCAGGTAAATGCTAGTGTGAAACTAGCCTTAGTAATTTGAACTGGATACGCTGAGGGAATGGGAGCCAGTAAAGAGATTTTTAGAGGGGAGAAGCAGAGGAGTAGCGAGGAGAGAGATGAATTAGTCGGGCAGCAGAGTTAAGGATGGACTGGAAAGGGGCGAGAGTGTTAGCAGGGAATTGTTTAAAGGCATAGTAATCTTAGTGTATGTAAACTTTTGATTTTGCAGTATTAAAAATGCCTTAAAACATTCTCTCTCTCTCCTTTTTTTTGGAATTTGGCAAATATTAATAGTTATGGTAATCCTAATTGACATAAAACAGGAAAGTTTTATTCTGATTTCATGTCAGAAATTGAGAAAAACATGCATATGTGTATTTTTATATAGTGTATGTAAACTTCTGGTTTCAACTGTAATATATGCAGTGGGGGAAATAAGTATTTGATCCCTTGCTGACTTTTTAAGTTTGCCCACTGACAAAGACATGAACAGTCTATAATTTTAAGAGTAGGTTAATTTTAACATTGAGAGATAGAATATCATAAATAAAATCCAGAAAATCACACTGTATACATTATATAAATGTATATGCTCAGCGCAGAGACACTAATGGAGTATATTAACTATATATCAAATTGATTTTGACATTTCTGGCCAAATACTTCCTTTTTTAGTACTGTATATACCCACCTTATAGAACACGCTTGGTGGTATCTTATAAGTTATAGTTACAGCCGCTGCTCACTATACACAGAGCGCTGACTGAACCCACATCGGCACCACCCTGATGACGGAAATCCGAAAGCTGCATTTAATTTCCTCCTGGCAGCGAAGCCCAAAGTGCCAGCGCCGGCAGGTTCAGGACATTATTAACCTGCAGATTAACCCCATATCTGCTAATAGTGTTTTTTTGTCAAGTTCCCTTTAATACACAATACATTTTACTGCATCTAAAGCATTTGCACACTAATTTTAAATCTCAGCCATATAATACACAGCTGATGCAAGTCGAGCATTATATTCCATGTGAATATACATTGTCTACTCTCTTCATTTACCTTGTATTGGCTGTTGTTCTTTCTTGGTATAAATACAAAAACTTCTTCATCTATTCTTCATTTTCTTTTTTGTAACTTGCAATTTGTCTTTTACCAATGAAATCATTTTACTCACTTCCTTTAACAGCTATTTAAATATACAATAATATATTTGATTAAAAATATCAATATTAAATGAGAACTACTCATTTGTTATAGTAAATTCTATAATTTCTCTTTATTATCATCTTGAACACGGAGTTTATTGCAAACTACATTTTATATATTTGCAAATTACTGATGCTTGAACATTTCCATATACAATAACTGTGAATATTAATGCTCCTTACAGTGAGTCAGAGGGAAGAGTGAGTTACTGCAGCTCGCAATGAAAACTTTAAATGGCTATGGGACCACTGGGTTCAGCTTAGTAAAGTATTCATGAAGTAGTTGCATTTGCCTGCTTTCCTGATATGATTTTCTCTGCCTGGAGCTTATTTTCTGCGTCAAGTCTGGCCTCTGTAACTGCTGAAATTGATCTATACTTGTGATCTCAGCTTTAGGCACTAAGTTTGAATCCAATGTTGATGACCAGCCTTGAAGTAACAACAATGCCTGTCTCTCAAACTGATGAGTTCAACTTTTGATTTTAAAAAGTGGATGGTAATGATAAATGTGTAAAAAAAAAAAAAATAAATATGTCATGAATTATTGAAACTAGAAATGCATCAATGCCAGAAAGTAACTGCTGGCAGAAGTCAAAACAAAGAGGTAACGATAGTCTTGAAAGGAAAATGACCTTTACATTCAATAATTCATCGTTGCCAATAGCTACACTACATATTAAATCATGCAAATCTTGAGATCTTGAAAACTGTTTTGTAGAGATCATTTACAGAAGATAACAAATTATCATCATCACAGGATTAAAATGATAGGTAATGCCTCTACAGCAAAATTTAAAGGAAATCTGTTACCAGCGGACTGGTACAGACCTTGACTCCAAGTACGTATCACTTACTAGGCTGCTAAGTGTAGTTTTTTATAAAATCACTGATTTATCATTTGAAGATTATTACTATAGGACTACTAAGCCTTCTGCCATATAGTCTCCCATATTCATGAGCTCTGTGTAAACCCACCCCCACACCTGATTGTCAACTTTCTGCCTATGCACAGTGTACACAGAAAGCTACCAATCAGTAGTATGGGTGGGGTCAGGCAGAGTTCAGCTGATAGAGCTGTAGCAAGTAAAATAGTTTTTAAGCAAAACTGTAGGATGTATCCCAGTAAGTGATGCATCACTGGAATCAAGGTGTATGCCCCTATATAATTCTGCTCTCAGACAGGGTAGCACAAACCTCGTGACAGATTCACTTTAAAGCGAACCTGTCAGTGCTATTTAGGTATCTACATTCATGGGCATGACACGGAACACTAAAGTGATACCATTCTCAACCTGCATTACTTAACTGATAAGCATTAGTGGAAGAAGAAAAATAAAATTGCCACTCGATGCATGTGAAGTGTGTTGGGTGACACCTTAATCAAAGCTAAGTGGTCGCACTAGAAGCAAGGAGACCATGAATAGTTCCAGCTGTGGCATGTCCTATTTGACTAGAGGAAGCAGTGCATAGATATTGTCAAAGTCATATTTCCCACTCATATGAATTCTTATGTACGGTATTGGCATTACTAGGTTACCCCCCAGATTTTGGTACCTAACGGTGCTGACAGATTGTATAGGGTCACGTCCCTGGTAATATGTGTATAATGTGGACCGCTCAGGTCCTTTTCCTTCTTCCCCTCCAACAGTGACCTTTGAACACGTCACGGAGCATACCTAAATCTTTATCATAGGTCAGTAAGATGTCTTAAGGTTTCTTACGGCCTTGTGGCTGTTGTAGGGCAAATCTCTGAACTGCTCGTTCCCAAAGCAAATGAGAAGATGTCTGTTTTCATAACAATGGGCAGAAAATAAAAGAATCCACAATTTAAAAAATAAGAACAGATAACGCAGAATATTTTTACTCTAAATTTTAATTAATAAAAGGTGATAAACTCAATTAATATACATACATGCAAAGAAAAAAACCCATAAATCTTGAAGCACAATCTTTAAAAGAGATAAGCACTACAATTTCCGATATGAAATTAGAAGTAGCTGATATTGGTTCATCCACTATATTCAGCTCAAAAAAATCAAATCACAAAGTCATTCATTTTCCTGCTTCTCTTTGGGCTCTGACGGACCCCCTGCTGGGCTTAATTTCCATTTTTCTTTCCAGTCTGCTTACTCTACTTCCACCTTGCTGTCTTTCCTAGTCATTTTCTGCAGGTTACAGTACATTTATGGTTGTGTGCTTGATAGGAATGTTCTGGTCTTTCTGGTCATTTACAATGATTAGCAGCTTTAAGCAGCAACATCTTTCTGCCTTCTTTTTAGCAACTATCTTTATTTTTCGCCTTTTTTGGCATACACAATTTATTGAGATTATTTTTGCGCATCTTAGTTCTTACCGAACTATTCCCCATTCGTTTTACACAAACATTTTGCATAATTACATAGCAAATGCCAAGCCGAAAGTATAATTGAATCCACCAAATGAGGAGGAGGAAGAAAGCATTATAATTATGTACATGTCTTCTTTCAAAGAACCTACCTGCATTATAGTTTAACTTCTGCAGGCGAACAATAGGTTTTTAAGGAAGGGAAGGAAATTTACAATTGCTGCAAAGAATTGTCTTCATAGCCTAGATGAATGCTGCAAAAGAATCTGTTTAAATTACTTGAAGTAACAGCCTTTTATGTATACGGTAATTATTGTTTATTAAAAAAAATGTCCTTCACATGTCAAGGTCATTTGGAAATTTAAGGCGCCTGAAAAGACTTAGATACATTTTAAGCATTATCATTTCTATTCCATCAAACTCTTGATTCTATTTGAGGTTTTCATTGCTTTTAAAATTCTTTTGAACTAACACTGTGCATTTCATTTCAAAGTCTATTGTATGGGAGGAAAAAACGTCATGTTTTGTTTTATTTAATGAGTGAATGTAAAATACAGCTTCTGTTGCCGGAGAAGTTGATTATAATTCTGCGGAGAGAATGCAAATAATTGATCCATTTATTTTCCTAGACAAAATAAGAAGGTAATTGTAAGATAAAAAGGCTTTTCTGAGATTTTACAATAAATTATTAAGAAAAATGTCTATTTAATAATGTGTTATGTTTGAAAAAAGTTGACTTAGTATCTACAATCTAACTAAATCATACAAATTCAATAACTATGCACATACTGTATATTGCAAAAGTGAGTACACCCCTCATATTTTTGTAAATATTTTATTATATCTATTCATGGGACAACACTGAAGATCTGACATTGCTACAATGTAAAGTAGTCAGTGTACAGCTTGTATAACAGTGTAAACTTGGTGTGCCCTCTAAGTAACTCAACACAGCCATTAATGTTTAAACCGCTGGCAACAAGTGATATACTGTATATACTGTATATATATATATATATATATATATATATATATATATATATATACATACTGTAATTCAGCGGTGTCCACGCAGTGCAGTGATGAGACAGTGACCCAGGAAAGTTCAAGGTTTAATGTCCAAAACTTACAAACAAAAGAAACGGTATCCTGCGGAGTGCAGCCAGGAAACAAAACAGTCCATAAATGCATCTGGTTGCCTAGGGAGGCTGCACCACCGTTTTACACTGCGGAGTGCCAGGAGTTTGCTCCGCTGGGCTCTGTGTTCTCTCACACAGGCAGAGCTTTTGCAGAGCTGTCTGCTCTACACCATGCAAACTCCACACTGACACACCCAAATCCTTCCTGCATGGTTTTTCTCTCAAACTGCAATCTGTGACCATATGCCACCTGCAAGACCCAGCCTGGAGTAAACAGAACAGCCCCACTTCCTTCATGCAGTCCATTTCAAAAATTAAAGCCCATAACCGCTTTTCCTGAACAATGCCCAGACCAAATAGCTTGACCAGGCCCACACTTACTTTCATTTTGCCCTGTGACTCACAGTCATCCTGCTGTGACCACAAGGCACTCCAGGGGGTCTAATAGGACTCCAACCGCATCCGGGGGATACATATTGACCTTCGCATATGACACCGGTCACCGGCTCACAATATATATATATTGTGACTGGATCACTGGCACTCTATGTGAGGGGAGATATGTATCACAGAGATTGTTTTCTTCCGTGAACTCAAAACCCATAAGTTTCTCTCCAGTATGCTAAGGGTTTACCAGCCATTATGAGGGTTTTTGATTTTCTTTGAGTAATTGGGAGATGGGCAGGACGCCTACTCCCCATATCTCCACCTCAGGGGTGTGGCTGGGGAAGTTAGGTATTCAGCCACTGTTTTTTTTCTGTCTGTTGTTTTTCTAGAGAGGAAAGTCTCCAGTCAGTAGCACCAGGGGGAGCTGCAGACTTTGAGTGTTCCCTGCAGGCGAATCTCACAAAATTAAGGACTCTGTTAGACTTTATCTTTTTGTTTTGCCTTTAGGCCAGGAAAGGCCATGTTTATTTCATTCAACCCCGGTATGGTTTATGCTGTGTTCTAACAAACCAGCAGGTGATTTACCCTAGAAGCGGTCCTGTGTTTACCTCTGCAAGCAGCCGAGTGAGTCAACCCCTCACAATATACACTCACCGGCCACTTTATTAGGTACACCATGCTAGTAACGGGTTGGACCCCCTTTTGCCTTCAGAACTGCCTCAATTCTTCGTGGCATAGATTCAACAAGGTGCTGGAAGCATTCCTCAGAGATTTTGGTCCATATTGACATGATGGCATCACACAGTTGCCGCAGATTTGTCGGCTGCACATCCCAAAGATGCTCCATACAAGGCAGGATGGATCCATGCTTTCATGTTGTTTACGCCAAATTCTGACCCTACCATCCGAATGTCGCAGCAGAAATCGAGACTCATCAGACCAAGCAACGTTTTTCCAATCTTCTACTGTCCAATTTCGATGAGCTTGTACAAATTGTAGCCTCAGTTTCCTGTTCTTAGCTGAAAGGAGTGGTACCCGGTGTGGTCTTCTGCTGCTGTAGCCCATCTGCCTCAAAGTTCGACGCACTGTGCGTTCAGAGATGCTCTTAGGCCTACCTTGGTTGTAACGGGTGGCGATTTGAGTCACTGTTGCCTTTCTATCAGCTCGAACCAGTCTGCCCATTCTCCTCTGACCTCTGGCATCAACAAGGCATTTCCGCCCACAGAACTGCCGCTCACTGGATTTTTTTTCTTTTTCGGACCATTCTCTGTAAACCCTAGAGATGGTTGTGCGTGAAAATCCCAGTAGATCAGCAGTTTCTGAAATACTCAGACCAGCCCTTCTGGCACCAACAACCATGCCACGTTCAAAGGCACTCAAATCACCTTTCTTCCCCATACTGATGCTCGGTTTGAACTGCAGGAGATTGTCTTGACCATGTCTACATGCCTAAATGCACTGAGTTGCCGCCATGTGATTGGCTGATTAGAAATTAAGTGTTAACAAGAAGTTGGACAGGTGTACCTAATAAAGTGGCCAGTGAGTGTATATATATATATATATATATATATATATATACACTCACTGGCCACTTTATTAGGTACACCTGTCCAACTTCTTGTTAACACTTAATTTCTAATCAGCCAATCACATGGCGGCAACTCAGTGCATTTAGGCATGTAGACATGGTCAAGACAATCTCCTGCAGTTCAAACCAAGCATCAGTATGGGGAAGAAAGGTGATTTGAGTGCCTTTGAACGTGGCATGGTTGTTGGTGCCAGAAGGGCTGGTCTGAGTATTTCAGAAACTGCTGATCTACTGGGATTTTCACGCACAACCATCTCTAGGGTTTACAGAGAATGGTCCGAAAAAAAAAAAATCCAGTGAGCGGCAGTTCTGTGGGCGGAAATGCCTTGTTGATGCCAGAGGTCAGAGGAGAATGGGCAGACTGGTTCGAGCTGATAGAAAGGCAACAGTGACTCAAATCGCCACCCGTTACAACCAAGGTAGGCCTAAGAGCATCTCTGAACGCACAGTGCGTCGAACTTTGAGGCAGATGGGCTACAGCAGCAGAAGACCACACCGGGTACCACTCCTTTCAGCTAAGAACAGGAAACTGAGGCTACAATTTGTACAAGCTCATCGAAATTGGACAGTAGAAGATTGGAAAAACGTTGCTTGGTCTGATGAGTCTCGATTTCTGCTGCGACATTCGGATGGTAGGGTCAGAATTTGGCGTAAACAACATGAAAGCATGGATCCATCCTGCCTTGTATGGAGCATCTTAGGGATGTGCAGCCGACAAATCTGCGGCAACTGTGTGATGCCATCATGTCAATATGGACCAAAATCTCTGAGGAATGCTTCCAGCACCTTGTTGAATCTATGCCACGAAGAATTGAGGCAGTTCTGAAGGCAAAAGGGGGTCCAACCCATTACTAGCATGGTGTACCTAATAAAGTGGCCGGTGAGTGTATATATATATGTAAATATTTCTATCTATCTATTGATACATTAGCTAATGAATGAACCCAGTCTACATTTATACAGTGTCCAATAAAATGTCACCGGAGATCGCGGTATGAGCACTCGCTGACACACGTAATAGTTCAACAATTCTTCAATAAAATGGTGCCAGAGTCAACACATTCGCATCCTGTGATATCTGGCGCCATTTTGTTGAAGACACTATGTCTGCGAATACGCTTACACGGTTTCTTCAATAAAATCGGGCCATAGTGCAGTACGCGCACGAACTGATTCCAGCTCTATGCTCTCGCGCTACCCATCCCAGCTTCGAACAAAAGGCCACAGCCACCATTATATCTAAGATACTGTATACAACACTACAGGAGGGGTGATGCTTCGAAAAAAAAACTTGACACATTCCATATAATCAAGTATCCCATGTAAAGTCATCTTTCCGCTTTTAAAGGGAAGATGTCATATAAAATAACACTATTAACCTGCAGATATGGGAATAATCTGCAGGTTAATGGCATTCTGACACTGTACGACTGTTACTCTGAAAGTCCCGCTTCCGGGAGGAAATTAATTTTATACTCTTGCTTTTTCAGTCACTGACAGCCGACTCAGCATTAGGACTGGCTGTTAGTCCACATTAGGACTGGCAGCTGCACAGTTTCAAAACACTATTAACATGCAGATTAATCCCATATCTGCAGTTTAATAGCATTATTTTACATGACATGTTGCCTTTAAAGAGGGAAGATGCAGGGTTAATCTCTAGGTAAATAGCATTACAATCCTACTTGGCCACCTTATTGAAAGTGCTACTACCGAAGAAAATGAACTTATTAACTTTCATGGGCAAGTGCACGGAGAGGCTACAGTCATCGCTCACTGTACTGTGAATGGCAGCTATAAGCACGTTTCAACACATTGATTGATAGCCAGCTCAGCAGATCATCTGTGCAGTGTGTATTTGCAGAGCTGGCTGTCAATCAAAATGCTGGGTCATGCTTACAGTCACAGCTCACTGTAGTGAGTGTTGTGAGTGGTCAATAGAACCACGCCATGCATGACCAAATGAATGAAAGCTGTTGATTCTCTGGAGAAAAGAAGCTCATTTCCTCCTGTTAGCTGCACTACCAGTAAGAAGGACAGAAAGCATTTTAATTCTTTGTACTATCCTCAGGTAAATAAATTTCCTTAGGTGACAGATCCTTTTAATTTGACTTCTGAATAACTGGATAGTTTAAGAAGCATTTATTCCATAGAGATTATGTTTTGATACATTTTCTTACCATTTTCCTTCCGTACATTTTCTCTTGACTCAACATATCTATATATATAAGAGGCATCGTGATTACTCGCTAATCCCGCCCCCTGCACAGTAGCTCCCCCCCCCACCACATTCCACACATAATCCCGCCCCCCACCCCATTACCACACACAATCCCGCCCCCCACCACATTACCACACACAATCCCGCCCCCACCACATTACCACACTCAATCCCGCCCCCCACCACATTACCACACACAATCCCGCCCCCACATTACACACACACAATCCCGCCCCCCACCACATTACCACACACATTCCCGCCCCCACCACATTACCACACATAATCCCGCCCCCCACCACATCACCACACACAATCCCGCCCCCCACCTCATCACCAAACACAATCCTGCCCCCCACCACATCACCACACCCAATCCCACCCCACCACATTACACACACACACAATCCCGCCCCCCACCACATTAACACACATAATCCCACCCCCCACCACATTACCACACACAATCCTGCTCCCCCACCACATTACCACACACAATCCCTCCCCCCACCACATCACCACACACAATCCCGCCCCCACCACATTAACACACATAATCCCGCCCCCACCACATTACCACACACAATCCCGCCCCCCACATTACACACATACAATCCCGCCCCACACCACATTACCACACACAATCCCGCCCCCCACATTACCACACACAATCCCGCCCCCCACCACATTACCACACATAATCGCACCCCTCACCACATTACCACACACAATCCTGCCCCCCACATTACACACACACAATCCCCGCCCCCCCACCACATTACCACATACAATCCTGCCCCCCACCACATTACCACACACAATCCCGCCCCCCACCACATTACCACACACAATCCCGCCCCCCACCACATCACCACACACAATCCCGCCCCCCACCACATCACCACACACAATCCTGCCCCCACCACATTACTACACCTAATCCCGCCCCCCACCACATTACCACACACAATACTGCCCCCCACCACATTACCACACACATTCCCACCCCCCACCACATCACCACACACAATCCCGCCCCCCACCACATCACCACACACAATCCCGCCCCCCACCCCATTAACACACACAATCCCACCCCCCACCCCATTAACATACACAATCCCGCCCCCCACCCCATTAACACACACAATCCCGCCACCCACCACATTACAACACACAATCCTGCCCCACCACATTACCACACACAATTCCGCCCCCCACCACATTACCACACATAATCTTGCCCCCCACCAAATTACCGCCCCCACCACATCACCACATAATCCCCCCCACCACATCACCACACATAATCCCACCCCCCACCACATCACCACACATAATCCCGCCCCCGCACCACATTACCACAGATAATCATGCCCCCCCACCACATTACCACACATAATCCCACCCTCCCACCACATTACCATGCATAATCCCAACCCCCCACATTACCACACGAGGCTCCATCCCAACACATTACCACACGAGGCTCCATCCCAACACATTACCACACGAGGCTCCATCCCCACACATTACCACTTGAGGCTCCGTCCCCACACATTACCCAGCAGTGTTAATTAGATAGCATTGAGTGTGCCGAGCATTAGCTGGCTGGAAACAGCTGGTTCTCAAATGTGTGTTGTGAGATGGCCAATTCTTAAAAAACATACCGTAATTTTGCGATGCTCTGTCAATAGATGTCTATTGTCTATGCTGTAAGTGTGTATGTTTGACCACATGTTGTGAGTGTGAATTTTATCCTGTTTTTGCTACAGTACTGAATATGTATTATGAAAGATTGGAGTCCTTAACAAAATTTTAGCAACTAAAATCCTATTTTGGATTGAAGAAAGTGAATTCTCAAATTTTCGATTGTGATTACGAATGTGTTCATAGTGAGTTAATTCCTTTAGAATATTGTATATTGTTGATCATTTTTATCAACTGTACAAAACATAACTTAAAACAACTGTCCAAAAGTACAGAAAAAGTTTTCTGTAACTACTACCTGTCTTATAATACTTATTTAGTGTTTGAATCCTACCAAAACATTTTATGGACTTCAGATGAAAAAAAATCCATATTATTTCAAGAAGCTGTAAATTTTGTATTTATTCATGGAGTGAATTATGCATTGTCAAAGTGAATTACTAAGCTATAATGCTCTTGAGCTCAGCAAAACATCTACTGGGACATACCGTATACACTATATGTCTTTTAAAAAGTGTCCTTGTTGCCCACAACCAATCAGAGTTTTCATTGCTCAGGAGCACTTTAAGAAATATAATCTACAATATGATTGGTTATTATAGGCAGAAA
Source organism: Ranitomeya variabilis (assembly GCF_051348905.1). Classification (NCBI taxonomy): domain Eukaryota; kingdom Metazoa; phylum Chordata; class Amphibia; order Anura; family Dendrobatidae; genus Ranitomeya; species Ranitomeya variabilis. The sequence goes on from NC_135237.1 coordinate 364,239,288, forward strand.
ATACAGTGTCTCTGTTTTCCAGATTTCTTCCTAGCTGAATTGAGTTATTTTTCTTTGTAAATTCTGCAAGCACAAATGATCAATAACTAAAGGCAAGAGAGGCACACTTTATTTTTCCCTGATGTTCAGTATCCATCTCAGCCTTAATAGAACAAAAACTAATTCAAATGAAATATAAAACTATAAAAATATGAAAACCTACATCATTCTCCCAAATTAGACATATTGGTATATACCTAACAGTATGACTGTTCCATAGTAACCCATTACATTCCAGGTTTTGAATTTCTATAGTAGTTGAATAAGTTAAGTGATCTCTGATTGGTTGCCATAAAAAAAGTAAAGCTAATTTTACTGTTAGATTTGATAACTGAAGCCCAAACGGTAATGGAGAAAGTCCTGGATCCATACCATCATCGCTTATTTTTGAGAATCATTATTATTTCCAGAGTCACAAGTGCAAGCAATAATGATGCTCATGAAAAAAAAAACCATGAATTTTGAAAATTGAATGAAAAACTTGTGGCACTCGAACATAAATTGAATGTAAATGCAATAATTCTAGATAAATGAAAAATGAGGCCCAAAGTTTGTAAACATCATGTTTTAGCTATATGGAGTTTAATGGGTTTTGGGCTCTCAAGAATGTCTCGTGTAGGAATCTCTGCAGGTTTTCTCATATGACTTTAAGATAAAAGAGATCAAAATCTGGATGGCTTAAGAAGAAAGGACATATTCAACCAGGCATTCTTACGAAGCTATTCTGTTTTGCTGCTGCCCATGTTCCCACAGATGTGCTTTATCTTGTAAATGCTAAGGGTCTATTTGCACCATTCTTTAGACTCCGATCTCCTGTTCGCATTTTCCAATTTTAGTAGGCATTGCCTTTTATCCCACAGTAACCAGGAAGGTGAATATTGTCAGTACGTTGAATAAATGCAGCTTACTGTAACCTCATTGAAGGAACAATCACCTGGCAGGGGCGCTCACTACCTGCTCATGTCTCTGACCATACTGAAAACTAAAATTGGTACTTTGTTCTTGAGTAAAACAACTACTACACAATCCATTGCTAACAAGTTATGATAGAAATTAAACCCTTACAAAAAACATTAAAAAATCATCAGTATTCTGACTTAAATCAGAAGAAATTGATCTATTGATATGTTTATCTATCTTATCTGCAAAAATCAAGCAATATGTTTCTCGTAAATTAGCTAACATGAGTCTCTATGATTTTGTTCCATATAGACAGTAATAAACTGGATTTCAAACTTTGTGATTTGGGAGACAATGTAAAAAGAAGGTGTGATGAAAAGTGTTTCAAAGGCACAAATTGTTAAATTTGATTTATAGGCATCAAAGTTATTCTTTGGAGAAAAAAAACAGAACATTGATAATCTTAAGATTTCTTACATTTTCTATTTGCTAAAAATGGGAACATTTTCAAAAACAAGCTACAATTTGAGAAAATATGCTTGTGCTAAGAAAGCAGTAACCTAAAATTAGGTCAGGTGTTTAGTTTAAGGGGGAACTCTGGCTCTATTTGTAAGAGTAATATTATTTCTCTGTTTATGTTGGCAATCTGGCAGTAAACATAAGAACATAAGGATCTGATTTTGGGGGATAATGATCTCTGAGGATGTTCCCAGGTTATTTTTCCCATTAGTTTGAATTGATAACTAGCTATCATGCTTTAGATACATGATTTTTGTAACTATCATTATTTAGTAATATTTGGAAATGTCTATGGGAGCAACCTTCTGTTTATTTGGTACTGTGTGAGAGGCTTTACGGCTGTTGGAATACACATGATACTGCATCTAAGATTACTGAAAAGCTACTCTTAAAAGTTACTGATCCTGCTAGAAATTTTGTTCTTCATCCCATTGCATGAAAAAGGTTTTAAACATTCTAGCAACACAAAGTTGTGAAGCAAAGAGAAAATAAAGAAATCACTTACATGTTTTCAATAAATTGCGCATAAACATAATAAACGGTGGATTTTCGGATTGTTTGCAGGTTTTCCAACCTAACGGAGGGTTGTACCAAGTCTGCACAGGACACAAAGTGGTGCATGGGATATAACTTTATAAATGTAAGTGTTCGCCATTTATTCTGTCTGCACACTTTCATCTTCTTTCATCCTTCATATTGTATTTTTAGTATGGCAAATGAACGCCCTGTCACCCATTTCTTTGCGTACACTGAAGAGGATGCCAACAGGATCTTGCAGGGTGTGACACACAAGGTTTCCTATTTGTCCAAACATTCTATGGAAAAAGCAGATATTGATTGGAATAATGAAAAGAAGAGGTTGCAGTCACTGCTACTACACCTCTCTGGAAGGGGCCAAATGCCTTGCAGGGTCTAGATTCGTTCTAGTTTCCCAGGTTAGGGAGAAACACTGAACGGCTAGTAGAAGCCAGGTAGTGAAACAGTGTTTGGTCTCCAAGAGTAACAGGGGTCTGGCTGGAGCCAATGGCACCAGAACCACTGCCCTATGACCTTCAGTTGAGAATTTATGATTTTTCATAGGATTTGTGAGTTTTAGCTACAAAATCCCACTAGATGTGGGATAAGGACAATCCCCAGGGGCAGAACAGGTAGTAACAGACCAAGGGGTTAAATACTTGTACAAGGCTCTGTTTTTTCTCTCCCTCTTTGTGATGCTTGCTGTTCACTTCTAAAGGGGGTCACATCAACTAGTGTCCTGGAAGGAGCTAAGACCAGCTGGCAGCCCCATGCCCCCATGTGGTCGAGTACACATGTCCGAACATAAAACTGGTAACTGACATGTTTCCATCTGCTTACGTCTTTTGTACTACCTCCTGTATTTTCATATCTGACCATTACATATGTATAACCATTTTGAATATAGCGCATTGTCTAATGTGCCCTTAATGCGATTAAATATACAATTTAACCTTGGGCTGCTCTTGTATCTCAATCCATGAATCTACACATCTCTACATCCGCTTTCTCGGGTTTTTACTTCACATGCTACCAGGGCTAGTTTCTGGCCCAGTATTGTCATGTAATGTGTAGGAAAGGCTAAGTGCAACACGAAGGGATAATGGAAAGGGAACCAAACACTAGGGAAGGGGGAGTGGAAACACCTAGATAGATCTAACATCACCATGATTGCCCTATAGTCCCTATATAGGTTCCACACCTATCACCGAGCAGGATACCTAATCCCTGCCTGACCCTGGTGAAAAGCCCTGCACCAAGAAAGAACAGGATGTGCGCTAGTCAATCCCCACTACCGCTAAAGATAGCTAGGATACACAAAACAAGGGGAACACGTAGCTTCAGTAATCTCAGAGAGAAACACCAACAGCCTCCAAACTCCAAAGAAGATTCTAGCCAACTGCTGCAGCTCCAAGTCTCAACAGGGAAGTGCAAACAGAAAATATCCCCTGCGCTTGTCTGCAGCAAGCAGGAAGTATATCAACACTCAGGTGCAAGTGTGGCGATTATCACCGGGAAATGTGGGCCCTCGTCTACAAAGCAAGCAAACTACTGAGACCTTCTGCAGACAGATGCAGTGCAACGGTCTGCAGCCTCTGACACATCCATGATAGATATAATCCTGTTAACATATTGAGTTTATATCTAATGAGAAACTGGTGGCAGTTCTACCAGGATGGCAGGGCTTGGTTTCATTGGTGCTGGTCAAAGGGGCCTCTCAGCCTGTCAGAGTTGTGAGCAAGTGTGGTGCCAGGTTATCGGCTGTGTAGTCCACCTTCTCTTACTCCCCGTGCCTCCCTGGGCCCCTGTGATCAGGGGGTGTCTCTGTAAAACAGTGCCAAGCTGACATTTCATGTCCCCAGGGATTTTCTAGTCTCCTTTTATTAATGTAGCTTGCATTGCTTTATTATGAAAGTGGGATGGAAACTATGCAAACTATTGTAACACAATCCTATATGCCAGAGAGACACTTTAAATTGTCCTCACTTAAGATTATACTTTATAGGAATTATTTCCTATTTCAGGATTAATGTTTTGAACAGCAGCAAGGTAACACAATGGAGCCAATGTGGTCCCTACCTATGCTAATCTTTTTATGGCAGAATTTGAAAAACCTTTTGTGTTTCACAGCCAATACATTCAACATTGATGTAGGGTCTGACTGAGATATATAGACAACATTTTCACTATTTGGACTGGAGATGAGTTAACACTGAATAATTTCCTAAGGAACATAATTCTAGACACAATCAAATTTACCATACTCTACTCCAGTATGTAATTGATTTTTCTGGACACGTTGGTGTATATCACCAATGAGCGACTTTTGACTGATTTATTCACTAAATTCACTAACGACAGGAATTCCATGTTACAATATTATACTTTCCACACATCAGTATTTTTAGGTATATTTGATTTTAAAACACAACAATCTATCAACATAGTTATCCCATGCATTACTCATAAGGCGCACGACTAGAGGGAACCATATGTTGCTTAATCTGAAAATTCTTCTAAAAACTAACTTCAGACTTCCAGTTCTGTGGTCACGATGAGAGATTACAGTTTCTGAAACCTGCTATGATCAGGTGAGAATATTTTGTTTGCAGCCAAATCTAACTGACAAAAACCTGACAAATCTTACACCCGTGGATAGGGGAAGTTGTGCCACTCTGTAATGACTGGTTCTTATGTAAAGTAGGCCCAAAGAACATAGCTTAACATCTATCAAATATGGATGGACACTCACCACCAGTCACCTAAGCTACATCACCAGCTACAACAGAAAGTTGAGATTCAGAAAGTGATACAGTGGAAGATGGACAGATTGTTTACAAGCATCTTGCTGTTAAAGAAACTAAAAAGCTGACTTGGGCTTTTACAAGAACACTCTGTAGCACATCCAAGAAGAAGTGGCTTTAACTGGCATTCCAGAAAGATGAAGTGAAATACACTGCTCAAGGTCTGGATGACACAACAATGAAATTCCTTTCCCAATGACATGAAATGCTAAAAAAAAATAGGCTCAGGGCCAAATTCGAAAACTTTAAAAACATGCTGTTACGCAATAACTTAGGCATAATAGGCAGGGTTGCACTGGCCTAGCGGGACATCAATCAATGCTCTGGTGGGCCCTAGTCATCGGTAGCCCCCTCGAATAGAATAGTAAAAATGGCCACCGGGTTATCAATGGCCGGCAGCTAATGTCAGCACGTGGCAAGGAGGTATGGCAGGGACATAACTGCCATGTGCTGATGCCAGTGCCTAGCCTCTAACAGGACAGTGGCCATCTTAATTTAGGATATGAAGTAGCAAGATGACACAGGATGAGAGCGATAAAGTAAGAAGATTTTTTTTTCTTCTGTGGATGTGACAGAATAGTGAACATAGGGGCCCAGGATTGGAGGAAATAGGGTCCAAGCTTGGAGGCAAAATAGGGTCCAGGATACGGCAACACAGGGAACAAGATGGGGCAATATAGGGGCCCAGGATGGAGGAAATTATTAAATAAAGAGGCCTAGGATGGGAGACATTATTAAATAAAGGGGCCCAGGATGAGGAACAGAATTATTGTCTGGGGGCCAGGATAGGGGACATTATTTAACAAAAATGGCCAGGATGGGGTCTTTACTAAGTAAATGGGCCCAAGATAATAAATAAATGGGGCCAGGAAGGGGTACATTATTAAATAAAGGGGTCCATGATGGGGGATATTATTACATAAATGGAGCCAGGAAGGGGGACGTTATTAAATAAAGGGGCCTAGGATGAGGAACCTTATTAAACAAAAGGAACAGAATGGGGACATTATTAAATAAAGGGGGCCAGGATGGAGGACATAATTACTGTATGGGTTATAGATCGCTTTTTTCTTCATCTGATGAAGTATAGAAGTCAGGGGAAAAAGTGGAGAATGTGCTCTACAGTGATCACCTATAGATGACTGTGTGTTATTTACTGCAGAGGCAAGTCCTGGCTGGAAGATGTAACAGTGGTCTGCGCTGGATGAAGAAGAAAAGCGAAGATGGATGACTTCAACTTGACTCATTACTGGTAAGTCACTGTATTATGTGTACACTATACACTATATACTATCTACACAGCTCCTGTGTATAATGTCATCTGTGATCATTGTATTACCTGCACATTATATACAGAGCTTCTGTGTATAATGTCATTAGTGATCACTGTATTACCTGAATATTATATATAAAGGAGCTTTGTATATAGTCTATAGTGTACAGTTAATACAGTGGTCACCAGTGACATTATACAGAGGAGCTCCATACATAGTGTAATGTAGTGTACATAGTGTAATGTCTTTGGTGTTCACTGCATTACCTATACACAATACACTATGGAACTATAGTACAGAGCTCATGTCTATAATGTCACCCGAGGTAATATTAGTTTTATTATTATTATGGTTTTCTTTAAAGATCATTATTGTAGCATTATGTGTTCACTATGTGGTGGTAATATGTGGTCTAGTCATGGCACGGTGGTATTTGTTCCTCGTATGGAATGTGGAACTTTTTGCCCCATTAGAATGGAGCGGTATGTTCCACTCGACCACTGATTCATTCAGTCCCTAAGTGGCAGCCGAGCACTGTGGCTTTTTCTGGAAGCCCCAAAGAGGATAAATGGACCTGTAGTCAGACACCTGACTTGTAGCTCCATTTTAAAATGAAGAAAAAAATGACCTGTTGGGGATAAAAGTTCCCCAAAAATTGGAAAGGGACCCTCAATTTACACAGAATATTATGTTCAGTGATGAAGCAAACTTTTTTGTGAATGATGAAGTTAGCAAACAAAACCACCGCTATTGGTCTGACATTAACCCACAGTGGATAGATCCCTCCAAGACTGTTGGAACACAAAAATTGATGTTATGGTGTGGTATATGGGGTACAAAAATAATGGGGCCATTCTTCATCAATGGAAATCTCAATGCCACTGGATATCTGAAATTGCTACATGATGATGTGTTGGAATATAAGCAATACAACCACCCAGAAAGTCTACTCTGAATGTCTCTGACTCAAAATATCAAACAAATACAGCAAAGTCAGCCCTTTAAATCCTAGTTAAAACTTAGCATTTATTAATATACCTAGAATAAAAATATATATAAATAGAAATTGTGTACATAAAGTGCTCGTGATTAACAGTGCACTAGATAAAAAATGGCACAATCTCACCCAAATTTTCAGCTGGCCCTCGGAATTCTGCTCCATGTACCATGAGATCAGATGATGGGGAGAAAGGACATCAAGACCAAACAAACGACATAGGGGGGAGTGGGGAACACGGGGTCCTCTTTACCCTGTCGTGCCCTCTGCAATTAGCTCCCGCCCTTACAAGGGCAGTACCCAAGTGTGAGTCTATTTTTCAGTGCCCCTGGTAAGTATAGCCACCCTGAAAAAAAGTGTGTATCTTCCCTACGCGTTTCCCCACCCGTTTGGGGGGTTCATCAGGGGAAGTTTATCCGGGCTAAAGAAAAACGGACGAAGTCACCTGCAGTGGCAGGGTGTGACCTCTCTGTATGCCGAGATCCTGTGTATAAGAAAAAAATGGTCTCTCACCTGTTCAATGTTAGCCGCCATTATATAGAGAGGGGAGATGGGTTGGAGGGTGGTGCTAAAATTTAGCGTCTGACATCACTTCCTCCTTTTATTCCAAGAAGAAATATATTTCTTTCTTTATGCTTAATCTTATGTTTTCAATACATTTATTTCATACCCCTTATTTTCGCTTACTTCTCTCATACCTTCCAGCATATTCTTTTTTATCTGTTTCTACATATTTTCCTTATTCTTTTTTTACAGCTTGTGCAGGTACTATAGCAAACGTACCATGTGACCTAAGGTCCTGGTCGGCGCTAGTTTACTACTGCGCATGCATTCTGAATAGAAAAAAAGATCCCGTAGGCTCATCTAAGTTACTGAGCATTACACATTCTTGACGGTTTCCTTTATTATTTGCTGGACTTTGCGCAAGCGCTGTGACAGTCTTACTGACCATGTGACTTCAGGTCCTGGTCAGTGCTATTTCACTTATGCGCGTGCGTTCTAGAATTAGTACAGGACATGCGGTCAGCTGATCACAGGTACTGACCGTGAATCGTTCATTATTTGCTAGACCTTGCGCAAGCGTAATGACCACCATACAGACCATGTGACCCCAGGTCCTGGTCAGTACTAGTTTGCTATTGCGCGTACGTTCTCAAAACAATACCCGACACCCAGTCAGCTGATCACAGGTACTGATAGTGGTGCTTTCTGTCGGTACATGTGCGCGCCCCTATTACCTTTTCCCTGGTGTATCATTGGAATTACCAGGGTGTACTCTGTGGATAGTTGCGGCGCTCCCGGTCATATGAACATCAGATCTCACTGTACCACCCATAGGTTATTGCGCTTGCGCTCTCTCTAGATGTAACTCAGCATGTTTGTATACATTTATATTGAACTAGGGGTGTCAAACTAGATATATAAGCATATTTCCTCTCAGAAACCAATTACTCCGTTTCATATTCCCTTCAATCCCCTTCAATCAGCCAAGGTTTAGTATTTAGGATCATAAATAGATCTGTATATAGGTTGCCTCTCTTGGCCCTGTTCAGCTACCATCATAGTACAGACACAGCATCGCCAGATGAGGGGACACTCTCAAAAATGATTAATTGGAGGGGGGGGACGCTTTAAGAGAGAGATTTCATAGGAGGGGCTACCCGGATGGGGTCCTGAGACAATCATTTCAATTTGCACAAACTCAATCAAGAGAAGCCTTATTGAAACCCAAAAAGAGAAATGAGGAAAATGTGGGGCCTATTCGTTTAATTACTACATTTGACAATGGGACAGCGGCAGTTCGTGATGTCCTGAGGAAACACTGGAATGTTCTCCTAATGGATCAGGACCTGGCGAAGGTAATCGGAGCGACTCCCCAAATTACATACAAAAGGGGAAGATCTCTTAGGGATAGACTGGTACACAGTCACCTACAGAGACCTGAGGTTAGAGGAACATGGCTCCCGGTAAAACCTACTGGGTGCTATAGGTGTGGGCAGTGCGTGGCATGCGATGTCATACAAACTGGAAAATGTTTTGTGAATGATACCACTCAGGAGAGTTTCACAATTAGACAGTTTATTAACTGTAAAACAACAGGAATAATTTATAAGGCCTCATGTATTTGTGGAAAATCGTATGTGGGAAAGACAATCAGAGAATTTAGACGCAGAGTGGGAGAACATCTAGGAGACATACGTAATGATAGAGACACGCCATTGGCAAAACATGTAAACAATTGCCATGGCGGGAACTGTGGAGTCATCAAATTTATGGGTATTGACCAAGTGAGAACACCCAAGAGAGGGGGGAATTATGATAGACTGATTTTACAGAGGGAGTGCCGCTGGATATACCGGCTGGACACCCAGTGGCCCCTAGGATTAAATGAACAACTTAATTACAGCTGCTTTTTATAAGCGTCCCCCCCCCCTCCAATTAATCATTTTTGAGAGTGTTCCCTCATCTGGCGATGCTGTGTCTGTACTATGATGGTAGCTGAACAGGGCCAAGAGAGGCAACCTATATACAGATCTATTTATGATCCTAAATACTAAACCTTGGCTGCATCAAGCAGCATACATAGGGGTGTATACTTTCACTGTTGTACTTTGTACTATGGCGCTACATAATTAGATATATTTGTAAACTGTAGCCCTATGATAACAGAGAAGTACCGTATAAAGTATACCTAATATTAAAGGGGATTGAAGGGAATATGAAACGGAGTAATTGGTTTCTGAGAGGAAATATGCTTATATATCTAGTTTGACACCCCTAGTTCAATATAAATGTATACAAACATGCTGAGTTACATCTAGAGAGAGCGCAAGCGCAATAACCTATGGGTAGTACAGTGAGATCTGATGTTCATATGACCGGGAGCGCCGCAACTATCCACAGAGTACACCCTGGTAATTCCAATGATACACCAGGGAAAAGGTAATAGGGGCGCGCACATGTACCGACAGAAAGCACCACTATCAGTACCTGTGATCAGCTGACTGGGTGTTGGGTATTGTTTTGAGAACGTACGCGCAATAGCAAACTAGTACTGACCAGGACCTGGGGTCACATGGTCTGTATGGTGGTCATTACGCTTGCGCAAGGTCTAGCAAATAATGAATGATTCACGGTCAGTACCTGTGATCAGCTGACCGCATGTCCTGTACTAATTCTAGAACGCACGCGCATAAGTGAAATAGCACTGACCAGGACCTGAAGTCACATGGTCAGTAAGATTGTCACAGCGCTTGCGCAAAGTCCAGCAAATAATAAAGGAAACCGTCAAGAATGTGTAATGCTCAGTAACTTAGATGAGCCTACGGGATCTTTTTTTCTATTCAGAACGCATGCGCAGTAGTAAACTAGCGCCGACCAGGACCTTAGGTCACATGGTACGGTTGCTATAGTACCTGCACAAGCTGTAAAAAAAGAATAAGGAAAATATGTAGAAACAGATAAAAAAGAATATGCTGGAAGGTATGAGAGAAGTAAGCGAAAATAAGGGGTATGAAATAAATGTATTGAAAACATAAGATTAAGCATAAAGAAAGAAATATATTTCTTCTTGGAATAAAAGGAGGAAGTGATGTCAGACGCTAAATTTTAGCACCACCCTCCAACCCATCTCCCCTCTCTATATAATGGCGGCTAACATTGAACAGGTGAGAGACCATTTTTTTCTTATACACAGGATCTCGGCATACAGAGAGGTCACACCCTGCCACTGCAGGTGACTTCGTCCGTTTTTCTTTAGCCCGGATAAACTTCCCCTGATGAACCCCCCAAACGGGTGGGGAAACGCGTAGGGAAGATACACACTTTTTTTCAGGGTGGCTATACTTACCAGGGGCACTGAAAAATAGACTCACACTTGGGTACTGCCCTTGTAAGGGCGGGAGCTAATTGCAGAGGGCACGACAGGGTAAAGAGGACCCCGTGTTCCCCACTCCCCCCTATGTCGTTTGTTTGGTCTTGATGTCCTTTCTCCCCATCATCTGATCTCATGGTACATGGAGCAGAATTCCGAGGGCCAGCTGAAAATTTGGGTGAGATTGTGCCATTTTTTATCTAGTGCACTGTTAATCACGAGCACTTTATGTACACAATTTCTATTTATATATATTTTTATTCTAGGTATATTAATAAATGCTAAGTTTTAACTAGGATTTAAAGGGCTGACTTTGCTGTATTTGTATGATGATGTGTTGCCCTCTTTATGCACTGAAGATGGCACGTTCCCTGAGTTTTTCCAGCAAGATGGTGGACCACCACATTATCGGTGTCAGGTCCGAGCATTCCTACATGAACAGTTTCCTTGAAAGTGGATTGGTTGTCGTGGGCCAGTTGAATGGCCACAAAGGTTTCCCGATCTGACCACCTTAGACTTTTATCTTTGGGGTCATCTGAAGGCAATTGTCTATGTTGTGAAGATACGAGATGTGCAGAATCTGAAACAATGGATACTGCTAGCATTTCTTCTGCGTTGTTGCTATCAGTGTGTCAAGAGTGGGAGAAGATAGTTGCATTGAAAATCCAACACAATGGACAGCACTTTGAACACATTTTATAAGTGGTCATAAACTTGTAAATAACTCATGAAAGAATAAAATTACGTTAAAACCAAGCACACTATTGTTTATTTTTTGTGAAATTCTCAATAAGTTTGATGTGTCACATGACCCTCTTCCCATTGGAAAAAATAAAGTTGGATCCAAATGACCAACTTCAAAATGGCCACTGTGGTGAAATATGTGTATATATATATATATATATATATATATATATACTAGCTGAAGAGCCTGGCGTTGCCCAGGCATAGAAACTGTTAGTATAGCACCTCACTTCTCTCATTTTCCCATCACGCCTCTCATTTTCCCCCTCACATTTCTCATTTTCCCCCTCACGTCTCTCATTTTCTCCTCACTCCTCTCATTTTCCCCCACACCTCATTTTCCCCCTCACACCTAATTTTCCCCCTCACACCTCTCATTTTCTCCCCTCACTTCTCTCATTTCCCCCTAACACCTGTCATTTTGACCTCACACCTGTCTTTTTCCAATCACTCCACTATTTTCCCCTCACTCCTCTCCTTTTGCACTCACACCTCTTCATTTTCACCTCACACCTCTTATTTTCCCCTCGGTATATACCTGTATGTCATCTGCTCCTGTATATAGTATATACCTCTATGTCATCTCCTCCTGTATATAGTATATACCTGTATGTCATTTCCCCTGTATATGGATAGCCCCCACGTAAGGGCAATGTGGTACTCGGCACTGGGTCCTTCGGTTCGGGGGATGACACGGTGGCTGACCCGGTCCATGGCCCTCAGGGGTGTCCAGTAAAAGAGTTTATATATGGGCAAGGTGCAGTAAAGAACGAGGAGATGGGTTTGCAGTCTTTTACCTTGTTTACTGAGGACTTCAGATGGCTTCCTCAGCCCAGAGTGCCAGATGACAGGGCAGACAGAGTCCGGTCGGTCAGAAGGCAAATCCAGAGTCCCCTTATCCAGGTGGAAATCAGTAGCCTTCCTCTAGTGCCTGTGTGTTATAGTACCTCCCTGCTGAGCTTCTCGGTAAGGTCCTCACAACTATTGTAGATGTTCTAGATGTTATGTCTTCCTCTCTGTCCCCCAGATGGTATGGATAGGACAAACCCATATAACTGACGGCCTGAGGCTTTTTACAGGGACCCTAGAGACGCCCCGGCCCCCACAGTTGCCACCGTGCCTCCTGGATATATGGTCGGGCAGCCAACGTGGAATTAACTGTCCTGCCAGTCTCTGAAGCAAGGCTTGGAGACGATTTTTTCCTCGGTATCCTGGCTACCGGCTCTTGCACCTCAGAAAGGAGCAGCTTGTTCCTGGCTGATCTCCCTCTGGCATTTCTCTCCTGTGCTCTGCTTTCGTGCACACTCTCTGCAGTATGTTCACATTTTAGTGTCTTTTCCCAGGAGTTGCAGCACTTCATGCCAGCAGAGCTCCTCTCCTTCTGTCTGCCTGACAGGAACTAAACTCTGAACCCCTTTTCCCTCCAGATCAGGATGTTAAATAGGGGAGTTCACCCTAAACATGCTTAGAGCTCTCCCTTCTGGTCTGTAGTGTGAACATGTTGCATGTGTGTGATACCTGAATGTGGTTGTCTTTCATTGCCTTCAGACATGACATCACTTCTCCCCTGAAAGGATGACATCACTGTGACGACCAGGACACTGGGGCGCTGCACTCCCCCCTGTTAAATCCGGTACTCCGGGACTGGGAAAAGAAGAACAACAATACATATTAACAAAAGACATGCAAAATTTTGAAATGCCATAAAACAGGATAATATAACAATGCTTCCCTTTCTGGGAGGTGAGAACACTTGAACGTTACGAAAATCTTGGTCATGCACAGTTCATGACTCCCAGTTCAGTGAGTGCAAACTTGAAACAGCAAGGATCCTGGGTAAACAAAGGGATCCCTTTTAAAAGTATAATGAAAGTTTTTGAGTAATTCACTGTCTATTACTCCATTGTCCATTTTAAACCTGTAACAAAGATATATACAGACATTTTCAAACAAACAGCAGCAACCGTTAATATTTCCAAGTTTTGAAGCGAATTGGGGTTTGATTTTTAGTGCTACGTGTAGACCTCTGCAGTACAGGGGTTGCTAGTGACCTAATAGGGTCTGCTGTGCTTGCTATCGCTGGTGTAGTGCACTGTCTTTTGGCTACACTTCTAGTGAGTCTAGGTAGCACTGGTATGCTGGAGCTTTCAGGACCACTTCTACTAACTGTAGGCATGGCAGATTCACCGACAGCAGAGGGTGGACTTGCCGATTCAATGGTTGGCATGGTGTCCTCTGTTGGAGTCTGCTGTTGTTGAGTTACGGCTGGGATCGCATTGGCTGTTGGAATCTGTTGGTGCAGAGTCTCTTTTGGCTCAAGATGATCTGGTATCACATTTGGTTCTGGAGGTTTCGGCTGATGAAACGTCAAAACAGGTACCACGATGGCCTGATTTATTTGAGTCCACGACTGGGGAAAGTCTCCAAGAACAGTGTGTATCACCCTCTCCTCTTCCACGGGTGGAATCTGGATCTGTTTCTCTATCTCTCAACTTGTCAGGGCATACTTTGAGGTGGTCCCTGGATATTGCTGTTGAAGTTTCTCCCCCATCTTTGCTGATGGGACAGACCTTTGTATTGTCAAAGTTGGATGGCAGGATGGTATATGGTTCTGCTTCCCATTGGTCATCAAGTTTGTGTAGCCTCCTTTTCTGTTTGAGTACTTGTTCACCTGGTGACAAGGGAATTGCAGGAGCATGCTGGTTGTAGTCCCTTTCTTGTTTTTGTCTGGCTTGTGCTAGACTTCTTTCCACGCATTCCTGTACTTTGCAATACCTTTGCTGTCTTTCCGTATCCCAATCTGCATCTGGTGAGTTATCCTCTGGGGTTAGGACTCCCATGTCTAGATCAACAGGTAACTTGCTGGATCTTCCTCTCATCAGGTATGCTGGGGTACAGTTGGTGGAATTCACTGGGATGTGGTTGTACATGTCTACCAAGCAGGGCAACTTTGCTGGCCACAAGTTCCGTTCCTCCACAGGCAAGGTCTTCAGTAAGTCGATTACCACTTGGTTCATCTTTTCGCACATCCCGTTGGTTTGTGGGTGATACGGTGTCGTTCTGATCTTTTTACACCTGTATAAATTGCGGAATTCCTGGAGCACATCCACTTCAAAGGCTGGTCCTTGATCAGTCAGTACCTTTTCTGGGTACCCGTGTGGTCTACAGAAGTACTGCTGGAAGGCTTTAGCTGCTGTCCTTGCTGTCAGATCTTTGACAGGCACAATTACCAGAAATCTAGAGTAGTGGTCCACGATGGTTAGGGCGTAGACATAGCCTGACCAGCTGGGTGTTAGCTTCACATGATCTAGCGCGACCAGTTCAAGCGGTCGTTTGGTGATGATGGGCTGTAGGGGAGCCCTTTGGCTGTCACGGTCCTTCCTGCGTAGGCTACATGGGCCACACTCTCGGCACCACTTTTTGATGGATTTCTTCATGCCAACCCAGTAGAACCTTCCACAAAGTAGACTCTCCAACTTCCTCCATCCGAAGTGTTCTGCTCCATCGTGGTACGCTTCCAGAACCATTGGTGCATCTTGCTTTGGGACTACTATCTGCCATACCAACTCATGGGTGCGTGGGATGATGCTTCTTCGGCACAGCTTACCATCGTAGATAAACAGTTTGCCTCTCCCCTTCCACAGTTGTTGCGTCTCTTGTGGATAATCCAGGCCAGGGTGTGAACCTGCCTGCGTCAAGAGCTCTTTCACCCGATGGACCATGGGGTCACTGTCCTGGGTCTCTGCCCATCCATGGTGGGGCAGGGGATTCAGCGTGGCATCCTGTTTGTTCTTGCGCCTGTTCCTCACATGATGCGAATACTGAGTGGCCTTGGGGCGATGGAAAGCTGGCAACTCTATTTCTTCGAGTGCTTCCGAGTCCTCTCCCATTTCTGGCAAGTTGGGCATCCTGGACAATGCATCGGCATTCGCATTCTTGTGCCCTGCCCGGTACTTGATGGTGAAATCATAATTGGACAACCGGGCCATCCACCGCTGCTCCAAGGCACCAAGTTTTGCTGTGTCCAAGTGTGTCAGTGGATTGTTGTCCGTGAATACGGTGAATTTTGCTGAGGCCAGGTAGTGGTTGAACCTCTCCGTCACTGCCCAAACGATGGCGAGGAACTCCAGCTTAAAGGAACTGTAGTTGTCAGGGTTCCTGTCAGTGGGACGAAGTTTCCTGCTGGCGTAAGCAATTACCCTCTCTTTGCCTTTCTGGACCTGGGACAATACGGCTCCCAGTCCCATGTTGCTGGCAGCAACAATACAGCACAAACGGTTGGTCCTATTCAGGGTAGGCCAGTACCTCTTCTCCCATCAGCGTCAACTTCAAACAAGTGAAGGATCCCTC
The DNA here is from genome assembly GCF_051348905.1 of Ranitomeya variabilis. NCBI lineage: Eukaryota > Metazoa > Chordata > Amphibia > Anura > Dendrobatidae > Ranitomeya > Ranitomeya variabilis. The sequence continues at coordinate 364,255,305 of NC_135237.1, forward strand.
CAGTCCGTCGTTCCAGTCAAATGGGGTATTCTTACCCTTGGGTTTCTTGGACTGGCCCACTAACAGGTCTTGCAATGGCGCGGCTTTCTTGGTGAAGTCCTTGATGAATCTTCTGTAGTAGCCTACCAACCCAAGGAACTGTCGGACTTCATGGAGGTTGCTGGGCTTCCGCCAGTCTCTGATCACAGTGACCTTGTCAGGGTCTGGGGCCACTCCTTCAGCACTCACCACATGGCCCAGGTACTGCACTTTGGGCTTTAATAGATGACATTTGGACAGTTATACCTTTAGGCCAAAGTTGGACAGAGCTTCGAACACCTCTGCCAGGTGCTTCAGATGGTCCTCATAGGTTTTGGAGAAGACGATGACATCATCCAAGTACAGCAGGACGGTTTTGAAATTCTTATGTCCAAGACAGCACTCTATCATCCTCTGGAACGTTCCTGGGGAGTTGCACAGTCTGAATGGCATGTAGTTGAATTCACAGAGACCCATCGGTGTGGTGAAGGCCGTCTTTTCCTTGTCCACCTCTGCTACGGGAACCTGCTAGTACCCACTGGTGAGATCCAAGGTAGAGAAGTAGTTAGCAGATTTTAAAGCAGCCAAGGACTCTTCTATTCTGGGCAGTGGGTATGCATCTTTATGTGTAATGCGGTTTATCTGCCTATAATCAACACACATCCTCATTGTGCCATCCTTCTTCCTGATGAGGACTAATGGAGCTGCCCAGGGGCTACAACTGTCTCTAACTACCCCAGCCTCCTTCATCTCTCGCAACATGTCTTTGGCACACTGATAATGAGCTGGGGGTACAGGACGGTATCTCTCTTTAATGGGTGGATGATTTCCCATGGGGATATGATGTTGAAACCGTTTTACCTGCCCAAAATCTAGGGGGTGCTTGCGGAATACCCGCTTATACTCATGAACCACCCTGTAAGCCCCTTGCTTTTGGTGCGATGGGGTAGAGTCAGTGCCCACGTGTAATTTCTGACACCAGTCTTCCATTTGTCCTGCAGAGCCATTGTCCTCCACCTGGTTGGATGGGACCAAGGGTTCTGTTGCCTGTATCATATTATTATAAACAGCAAACAATTTGGCAAGTGTGGCATATTTGGTTAGGTGGACCTCTTCCTCTCCACAGTTAAGGACACGTACTGGCACCCTCCCCTTGTGGACTTCAACCACCCCTCTGGCTGTCAGGAGGGTGGGCCTACTATCTGAATACACAGGTTCTACCAGGGCTTGATAGTCTTTACCTCTGAGGCCTATTGCTGCCCGACACCATATTAACATTTCGCTCCTGGGGGGTATTGCAATGGGGATTGAATCACTCACTGTGAGACGGCCAATTTCTCCACTAGTCAATTCTACCTGCTGTCTCTGCATCAGAGCTCGGATTTCTTTCTGCAGGGCACGTTGTTCACTGTAACCAGCTGTTTCTGCCACCTGCTGTAACAAGACAATAACCTCTGCAAGACAATTTTCTATGACATTAGTACCAAAGGTCATCATGGGGTTGCATTCATGTCGGTCAATATAAACAATTACAATTCCTTGGGCCTTCAATTCTACCCACCCCACTTTAATGGTGACTAGTGTTGAGCGATACCTTCTGATATTTGAAAGTATCGGTATCGGATGGTATCGGCCGATATCCGAAAAATATCGGATATCGCCGATACCCGATACCAATACAAGTCAATGGGACACAAGTATCGGAAGGTATCCTGGATGGTTCCCAGGGTCTGAAGGAGAGGAAACTCTCCTTCAGGCCCTGGGATCCATATTCATGTGTAAAATAAAGAATAAAAATAAAAAATAGGGATATACTCACCCTCTGACGCGCCCTGGTAGTAACCGCTGTAACCGGCAGCCTCCGTTCCTAAGAATGAGCGAGTGAAAGACCTGCGATGACGTCGCGGCTTGTGATTGGTCGCGTGACCGCTCATGTGACCGCTCACGCGACTAATCACAAGCCGTGATGTCTTCGCAGGTCCTTCACTCGCTCATTCTTAGGAACGGAGGCTGCCGGTTGCACGTCTGAGGTCCAGGCTCCGTCGGAGGGGTGAGTATATCCATATTTTTTATTTTTATTCTTTATTTTTTACATGAATATGGATCCCAGGGCCTGAAGGAGAGTCTCCACTCCTCCAGACCCTGGGAATCATACACTGGGAACTTCCGATTCCGATTTCCGATATCACAAAAATATCGGAACTCGGTATCGGAATTCCGATACCGCAAATATCGGCTGATACCCGATACTTGCGGTATCGGAATGCTCAACACTAATGGTGACATCTTTGTACCCCACTTGTGGCAATGGCTGACCGTTACTGGCTACTATGGTGAAATCATCATCAGGGCCACGAGAAATGTCGTTGTCTTCTCAATAACATTTATAAAGGATGTAAGGCATAGTTGTCACCTGAGAACCGGTGTCCAACAGAGTGTTCATGGGGATACCGTCGATCACAATGGGGAGAACAGGTCATCCTCCAATGTACTTGGCTCTCCAGTTTTGCGGGCCTGGTCGTCCTACTCCTGGGGGTTGGCCCTCTGCCCCAGGGGTTGCTCGTTTAAATGACAGTACCTTGCAATGTGGCCTGCCTGGTTGCAGCGGCGGCAGATGGGTCGTCCTTCCTGATGAAAGCGATCATCGTCTCTGCCTCTGGTCGGCGGCATCCTCCTCTATTGTCGCCAGGGAACATCCTCCAGTCTGGAAGCCAGCTTGATCTTCTCCTTGGGGGCCTCCTGTAGGGACTGCACGGTCTGAGCTAAGGCAGCAACTCTCTTGGTCAGCTCCTGCATCTGGAGGCGTAGTCCTGTAGAGGAATTGTCTTCCAGGATCTGGGCATCAGCCTCAGCAGAAACTTGAGGATCTGGCGCCGCCTCCTGGTGGTACGTGAGGGCTTGATGCCTAGGAAGTACTGCACGGCTGGCTGTCGCTCCTGTAGCACTTGGATGGCCTTGTCTTTAAATTGCGCAAAGGTCAGGTCAGGATTCTGCATGGCCAGGAGGTGCAGTTGGGCCCTTTGGTGATTGTACAGGAGTCCCTCGATGAACCGCTCCTTTAAGAGTTTATCTTCATCTTGCATGCTGTTTGGATCAACCTGCTTGATTGCCCGCAATGCCTCCTGGAGATTAAGGGCATAGTCCCATAAGCTATCCTGCGGCCTCTGCTTGCACAAATAGAATGTCAATTTAATTTCTGTAGCGGTGCGGGTGTCAAAGGTGGTTTTAAGCTTTGCAAAGACCTGCTGCACAGTTCTTTTATCCACAGCGGGCCAGGACTTCACTTCTCTCAGAGCCGCTCAAAACAGTTGGCCCGATACCATGTGAACTTTCTGAGGCTCTGCCAGGGGATAAAACTCAAGCAGGCTGCAGATCCCTTCTTTAAAGTCAGTTAATGTATGTGATTCTCCAGAGTATCGCGGGAGCCAGGCTGCTCCAGGTGTGTATGGTATGGAGAAGGGCATTATGGCAGTGTCCGGCTGGCTGATGGAAGCAGCAAGCTCTGCGGGACCCGGCGGCGGTACAAGGCCTGCGGCTATGCCTATTGCGAGGCCTGGAGGCACTTCTAAGTCTGCGGCTGCGACCGCCGGTACTTCCCTTCCCGGATCAGACATTGCCATTCCTCCCCTCTGCTAACCTTGTGGAAGTTGGGGCTACTCTCCGGAATCGGCACTTTGCAGCGTCTCTTCTGGCGGCTCTGCTGCATGGCGTCTCCACTTTCGGCTTTCCAGACAGCAGCACGGCACCTGTCTTCTTGCTTTGAGCTCTTTTCGGCTGGCTCCGCCCACGAAGGTATGGCTCCTCCCCCTCACGCTCCACACGGCGCGGCAATGGCGGATTTTGGCGGCAAATTGCAACACACAGTCTTTAAGCAAATCACAGTTCAAATACAGTTCTGGCACAGTTCTTAGGCGCACATGACCCCATTTTCAGGCTTAAGTAGATCCTGTTCGTGATGCCAAAATGGATTGCCCCCACGTAAGGGCAATGTGGTACTCGGCAGCGGGTCCTTCGGTTCGGAGATGTCACGATGGCTGACCCGGTCCATGGCCCTCAGGGGTGTCCAGTAAAAGAGTTTATATATGGGCAAGGTGCAGTTAAGAACGAGGAGACGGGTTTGCAGTCTTTTACCTTGTTTACTGAGGACTTCAGATGGCTTCCTCAGCCCAGAGCGCCAGATGACAGGGCAGACAGAGTCCGGTCGGTCTGAAGGCAAATCCAGAGTCCCCTTATCCAGGTGGAAATCAGTAGCCTTCCTCTAGCGCCTGTGTGTTGTAGTACCTCCCTGTTGAGCTTCTCGGTAAGGTCCTCACAACTATTGTAGATGTTCTAGATGTTATGTCTTCCTTTCTGTCCCCAAGATGGTATGGATAGGACAAACCCATATGACTGATGGCCTGAGGCTTTTTACAGGGACCCTAGAGATGCCCCGGCCCCCACAGTTGCCACCGTGCCTCTTGGGTATATGGTCAGGCAGCCAATGTGGAATTAACTGTCCTGCCAGTCTCTGAAGCAAGGCTTGGAGACGATTGCTTCCTCGGTATCCTGGCTACCGGCTCTTGCGCCTCAGAAAGGAGAAGCTTGTTCCTGGCTGATCTCCCTCTGGTATTTCTCTCCTGTGCTCTGCTTTCCTGCACACTCTCTGCAGTATGTTCACCTTTTAGTGTCTTTTCCCAGGAGTTGCAGCACTTCATGCCAGCAGAGCTCCTCTCCTTCTGTCTGCCTGACAGGAACTAAACTCTGAACCCCCTTTTCCCTCCAGATCAGGATGTTAAATAGGGGAGTTCACCCTAAGCAGGCTTAGAGCTCCCCCTTCTGGTCTGGAGTGTGAACATGTTGCATGTGTGTGATACCTGAATGTGGTTGTCTTTCATTGCCTTCAGACATGACATCACTTTTCCCCTGAAAGGATAATAACATCACTGCGACGACCAGGACACTGGGGTGCCGCATATATAGTATAGAACTGTATGTCATCTCCTTCTGTATAGAGTATATACATGTAAGTCATCTCCTCCTGTATATAGTATATACCTGTATGTCATCCCCCTGTATATAGTATATACCTGTATGACACCTCCTGTATATAGTATATACCTGTATGTCACCTCCTGTTTATAGTATATACCTGTATGTCATCTATCCTGTATATAGTATATACCTGTGTGTCATCTCCCCTGTATATAGTATATACCTGTATGTCATCCCCTTGTATATAGTATATACCTGTATGTCACCTCCTGTATATAGTATATACCTGTATGTCACCTCCTGTATATAGTATATACCTGTATGTCATCTATCCTTTATATAGTATATACCTGTGTGTCATCTACCCTGTATATAGTATATACCTTTGTGTCATCCTCCTGTATATAGTATATACCTGTATGTCACCTCCTGTATATAGTATATACCTGTATGTCACCTCCTGTATATAGTATATACCTGTATGTCATTTCCCTTGTATATAGTATATAACTGTATGTCATCTCCTCCTGTATAGAGTATATACCTGTATGTCATCTCCCCTGTGTATAGTATATACCTGTATGTCATCCTCTATATATAGTATATACTTGTATGTCACCTCCTGTATTTAGTATATACCTGTATGTCATCTATTTCTGTATATAGGATATACCTGTATGTCATCTCCTGTATATACCTGCACGTCATCTCCCCTGTATATAGTATATACCTGTATGTCATCTCCTGTATATAGTATATACCTGTATCTCATCTCCTGTATATAGTATATACCTGTATGTTGTCTCCTGTATATAGTATATACCTGTATGTCATCTTCTCTGTATATAGTATTTACCTGTATGTCATCTCCTGTATATAGTATATACCTGTAAGTCATCTCCTCTGTATATAGTATATACCTGTATGTCATCTCCCCTGTATATAGTATATACCTGTATGTCATTTCCCCTGTATATAGTATATACCTGTATGTAATCTCCTCCTGTATATAATATATAGCTGTATGTCATCTCCTCCTGTATATAGTATATACGTGTATGTCAACTTCCCTGTATATAGTATATACCTGTATGTCATCTCCTGTATATAGTATATACCTGTATGTCATCTATCCTGTATATAGCATATACCTGTATGTCATCTCCTGTATATACCTGTACATCACCCCCCCTGTATATAGTGTATACCTGTATGTCATCTCCTGTATATAGTATATACCTCTATGTCATCTCCTGTATATAGTATATACCTGTATGTCACCTCCTGTATATAGTATATACCTGTATGTCATCTCCCCTGTATATAGTATATACCTGTATGTCATTTCCCCTGTATATAGTATATACCTGTATGTCATCTACTCCTGTATATAATATACAGCTGTATGTCATCTCCTCCTGTATATAGTATATATACGTGTATGTCAACTTCCCTGTATATAGTATATACTTGTATGTCATCTCCTGTATATAGTATATACCTGTATGTCATCTATCCTGTATATAGCATATACCTGTATGTCATCTCTTTTATATACCTGTACGTCATCTCCCCTGTATATAGTGTATACCTGTATGTCATCTCCTGTATAAAGTATATACCTCTATGTCATCTCCTGTATATAGTATATACCTGTATGTCACCTCCTGTATATAGTATATACCTGTATGTCATCTATCCTGTATATAGCATATACCTGTATGTCATCTCCTGTATATACCTGTATGTCATCTCCCCTGTATATAGTATATACCTGTATGTCATCTCCTGTATATAGTATTTACCTGTATGTCATCTCCTGTATATAGTATATACCTGTATGTCATCTTCTCTGTATATAGTATATACCTGTATGTCATCCCCTGTATATAGTATATACCAGTAAGTCATCTCCCCTGTATATAGTATATTGTTATGATCCTTAATGGCTGAGGATCACAAATAGACCAGCAAGTGAATAAACTAAGGACGAGCTCTAGGGAGATGGTAACTGGACTGATCGCAAATCTGAACCTATCCAAAACAACTAGAGGTAGCCGGTGAACGTGCCTAAAAAATTCCTAGACGTCTCGAGCCAGCCTGAGGAACTAGCTACCCCGAAAGAGAAAGAAAGACCTCGCTTGCCTCCAGAGAAATAATCCCCAAAGATATAGAAGCCCCCAACAAATATTAACGGTGAAGTAAGAAGAAGGCACATACATAGGGATGAAATCAGATTCAGCAAAAGAGGCCCACTAGTACTAGAAAGCAGAAAATAGAGCAGGGGTCTATGCGATCAATAAAAAACCCTTACAATATATCCATCCTGAGATTTCAAGAACCCACACACCAACTAACGGTGTGTGGAGAGAAACTCAGCCCACTAGAGCAACCAGCAAGCGAGAGAATTACATTTTAGCAAGCTGGAACAGAAAACATGAAAAACACTGCTGATCAAAAAATGAGCAAACAAAACTTAGCTTGAGCTGGATGGACTGGGAGCAAGGTAGTCAGAAGGAATCTGAGTAGCACTGATTACATCGACAGCCGGCAACAAATGGAAGTAAAACAGAGCTATATAGGAACCTCCCAGAGGATAACGAACCAGCTGATAGCCAGAGACAAGCAGGATAACAGACAAAGCCACCATGGGGAGCCCAAAGCAAAAGTCACACCATACCACCAGTGACCACAAGAGGGAGCCTGAACACAGAGTTCACAACAGTACCCCCCCCTTGACGAGGGGTCACCAAACCCTCATGAAAACCGCCAGGGGGATCAGGATGAGCCACATGGAAGGCACGAACCAAATCGGCCGCATGAACATCAGAGGCGACAACCCAAGAATTATCCTCCTGACCATAGCCCTTCCATTTAACCAAATACTGGAGCCTCCGTCTAGAAATACGAGAATCCAAGATCTTCTCCACCACGTATTCCATTTCTCCCTCAACCAGCACCGGGGCAGGAGGCTCAATCGGAGGAACCACAGGCACCACATACGTCCGCAACAACGAGCGATGGAACACATTATGAATAGCAAATGATGCTGGGAGGTCCAGATGAAAAGACACAGGGCCAAGGACTTCCAGAATCTTATAAGGACCGATAAACTGAGGCTTGAACTTAGGAGTGGAGACCTTCATAGGAACGAAGCGAGAAGACAACCACACCAAGTCCCCAACGCGAAGTCGGGGACCCACACAGCGACGGCGGTTGGCAAAGAGCTGAGCCTTCTCTTGAGACAGCTTCAAATTGTCCACCACATGATTCCAAATCTGATACAACCTATCAACCACAACATCCACTCCAGGACAGTCAGAAGGCTCCACCTGACCCGAGGAAAAATGGGGATGAAACCCCGAATTACAAAAAAAAGGAGAAACCAAAGTAGCAGAACTAGCCCGATTATTAAGGGCAAACTCGGCCAACGGCAAAAAAGTAACCCAGTCGTCCTGATCAGCAGAAACAAAACATCTTAAATAAGTCTCCAAGGTCTGATTAGTTCGCTCGGTTTGGCAATTCATCTGAGGATGGAAGGCTGACGAAAAAGACAAATCAATGCCCAATTTAGCACAAAAGGTCCGCCAAAATCTAGGCACAAACTGGGATCCTCTGTCAGAAACAATGTTCTCAGGAATCCCGTGCAAACGAACCACATTTTGAAAAAACAGTGGAACCAACTCGGAGGAGGAAGGCAACTTAGGCAAGGGCACCAAATGGACCATCTTAGAAAAACGATCACACACCACCCAGATGACAGACATTCTCTGAGAGACAGGGAGATAAGAAATAAAATCCATGGAAATGTGCGTCCAAGGCCTCTTCGGGACAGGCAAAGGTAACAGCAAACCACTGGCTCGAGAACAGCAAGGCTTAGCCCGAGCACAAATTCCACAAGACTGCACAAAGGAACACACATCCCGCGAAAAGGAAGGCCACCAAAAAGACCTGGCCACCAAGTCTCTGGTACCAAATATTCCAGGATGGCCCGCCAACACCGAAGAGTGAACCTCGGAGATGACTCTGTTGGTCCATCTATCCAGGACAAACAGTCTCTCCGGTGGACAGCGATCAGGTCTATCCGCCTGAAACTCTTGCAGCACACGTCGCAAATCTGGGGAGATGGCAGACAAAATCACCCCCTCTCTAAGGATACCAGCCGGCTCCAAATCTCCAGGAGAGTCAGGCACAAAACTCCTAGAAAGAGCATCAGCCTTCACATTCTTCGAACCAGGCAGGTACGAAACTACGAAATCAAAACGAGAGAAAAACAACGACCAACGAGCCTGTCTGGGATTCAGCTGCTTGGCCGACTCGAGGTAAATCAAATTCTTGTGATCAGTCAAGACCACCACACGATGCTTAGCTCCCTCGAGCCAATGTCGCCACTCCTCAAATGCCCACTTCATAGCCAACAACTCCCGATTACCGACATCATAATTCCGCTCGGCAGGCGAAAACTTTCTTGAAAAGAAAGCACATGGCTTCATCACAGAGTCATCGGAGCTTCTCTGCGACAAAACAGCCCCCGCTCCAATCTCGGAAGCATCAACCTCCACCTGGAAGGGAAGTGAGACATCTGGCTGACATAAGACCGGAGCCGAAGAAAACCGGCGCTTCAGCTCCCGAAAGGCCTCCACAGCCGCAGAGGACCAATTAGTCACATCAGAACCTTTCTTGGTCAAATCCGTCAAAGGCTTAACAACACCAGAAAAATTAGCTATGAAGCGACGGTAAAAATTAGCAAAACCCAAGAACTTCTGAAGACTCTTAACAGATGTAGGCTGCGTCCAGTCATGAATAGCCTGAACCTTGACTGGGTCCATCTCAATAGTAGAAGGAGAAAAAAATGAAACCCAAAAAAGAAATCTTCTGGACTCCAAAAAGACATTTTGAGCCCTTCACAAATAAAGCATTGTCACGCAGGACCTGAAAGACCATCCTGACCTGCTTAACATGAGACTCCCAATCATCCGAAAAAAACAGAATATCATCCAGATACACAATCATAAACTTATCCAGATATTCACGGAATATGTCGTGCATAAAGGACTGAAAGACTGAAGGAGCATTAGAAAGTCCAAAAGGCATCACCAGGTACTCAAAATGGCCTTCAGGCGTATTAAATGCAGTTTTCCATTCATCACCCTGTTTTATATGCACAAAGTTATACGCACCACGAAGATCTATCTTGGTGAACCAACTAGACCCCCTAATGCGAGCAAACAAATCAGTTAACAATGGCAAAGGATACTGAAATTTGACCGTGATTTTATTCAAAAGGCGATAATCAATACAAGGTCTCAGGGAACCATCCTTCTTAGCCACAAAAAAGAATCCTGCACCAAGAGGGGAAGAGGATGGGCGAATATGTCCCTTCTCCAAAGACTCCTTTATATAATTCCACATGGCAGCATGCTCTGGCACAGATAAATTGAAAAGTCGTCCCTTAGGAAACTTACTACCAGGAATCAAATTTATAGCACAATCACAGTCCCTATGAGGAGGTACAGAATTGAGTTTGGGCTCCTCAAATACATCCTGGTAGTCTGACAAAAACGTAGGGACTTCAGAAGGAGTGGACGAAGCAATTGACACCACAGGAGCGTCACCATGAATTCCCTGACAACCCCAACTTGACACAGACATAGCTTTCCAATCCAAGACTGGATTATGAGTCTGCAACCATGGTAGGCCCAACACGACGACATCATGCAAATTATGCAATACAAGAAAGCGAATCACCTCCTGATGAACAGGAGTCATGCACATGGTCACTTGTGTCCAGTACTGAGGTCTATTCGTAGCCAATGGTGTGGAGTCAATTCCCCTTAGTGGAATAGGGAATTTTAAAGGCTCCAAATCAAAACCACAGCGCCTGGCAAATGACCAATCCATCAGACTCAGGGCAGCACCTGAATCTACAAAGGCATTAACCGGGTAAGATGACAGGGAACAAATCAGGGTAACAGACAAAATGAACTTAGGCTGTAAAGTACCAATGGTGACAGATTTATCAACCTTTTTTTTGCGCTTAAAGCATGCTGAGATAACATGAGCTGAGTCACCACAGTAAAAGCACAACACATTTTGCCGTCTATAATTTTGCCGTTCACTTCTGGTCAAAATTCTGTCACATTACATAGATTCAGGTGTCTGTTCAGAAGACACCGCCAAATGGTGCACAGGTTTGCGCTCCCGCAACCGCCGATCAATCTGAATGGCCAGAGTCATTGACTCATTCAGACCTGCAGGCGTAGGGAACCCCACCATGACATTCTTAATGACTTCAGAAAGACCTTCTCTGAAATTAGCAGCCAGGGCACACTCATTCCACTGAGTAAGCACCGACCATTTCCGAAATTTCTGGCAGTACACCTCTGCTTCATCTTGCCCCTGCGAGAGGGCCAATAACACATTCTCAGCCTGGTTCTCAAGATTAGGTTCCTCATAGAGCAATCCAAGGGCCAGAAAAAATGCATCTACACTAAGCAATGCAGGATCCCCTGGCGCCAATGCGAAGGCCCAATCTTGTGGGTCACCACGCAAAAAGGTAATGATAATCTTAACTTGCTGAACGGCATCACCAGAGGAACGAGGTTTCAAAGAAAGAAACAACTTACAATTGTTCTTAAAATTCAGGAACCTAGATCTATCTCCAGAAAACAACTCCGGAATAGGTATTCTAGGCTCAGACATAGGACTGTGAACAACAAAATCCTGAATACTTTGAACCCTAGCAGCAAGATGATCCAGACTGGAAGCCAAGCTGTGGACATCCATGTCAGCAGCTGAACTCAGAGCCACACCAAGATTAAGAGGAGAGAAGCTAGCACAGCAGCTAGACACACGGCAACAACAAGAAAAAAAAAAAAATTCTCAAGGCTTCTTTTCTCCTACTTCTGCCATGCAATTAACACTTTGTTGGCCGGCTGTACTGTTATGATCCTTAATGGCTGAGGATCACAAATAGACCAGCAAGTGAATAAACTAAGGACGAGCTCTAGGGAGATGGTAACTGGACTGATCGCAAATCTGAACCTATCCAAAACAACTAGAGGTAGCCGGTGAACGTGCCTAAAAAATTCCTAGACGTCTCGAGCCAGCCTGAGGAACTAGCTACCCCTAAAGAGAAAGAAAGACCTCACTTGCCTCCAGAGAAATAATCCCCAAAGATATAGAAGCCCCCAACAAATATTAACGGTGAAGTAAGAAGAAGGCACATACATAGGGATGAAATCAGATTCAGCAAAAGAGGCCCACTAGTACTAGAAAGCAGAAAATAGAGCAGGGGTCTATGCGATCAATAAAAAACCCTTACAAAATATCCATCCTGAGATTTCAAGAACCCACACACCAACTAACGGTGTGTGGGGAGAAACTCAGCCCACTAGAGCAACCAGCAAGCGAGAGAATTACATTTTAGCAAGCTGGAACAGAAAACATGAAAAACACTGCTGATAAAAAATGAGCAAACAAAACTTAGCTTGAGCTGGATGGACTGGGAGCAAGGTAGTCAGAAGGAATCTGAGTAGCACTGATTACATCGACAGCCGGCAACAAATGGAAGTAAAACAGAGCTATATAGGAACCTCCCAGAGGATAACGAACCAGCTGATAGCCAGAGACAAGCAGGATAACAGACAAAGCCACCAGGGGGAGCCCAAAGCAAAAGTCACACCATACCACCAGTGACCACAAGAGGGAGCCTGAACACAGAGTTCACAACAGTATATACCTGTATGTCATCTCCCCTGTGTATAATATATTCCTGTATGTCATCTCCCCTGAATATAGTATATACTTGTATGGCATCTCCTCCTGTATATAAAATATAGCTGTATGTCATCTCCTCCTGTATATAGTATATACGTGTATGTCATCTCCCCTGTATATAGTATATACCTGTATGTCATCTCCTCCTGTATATAGTATATACATGTATATCATCTCCCCTGTATACAGTATATACCTGTATGCCATCTCCTCCTGGCTGTCAATTTGCCTCCAACACTTTTCCTTTCACTTTTTCCCATTATGTAGATAGGGGCAAAATTGTTTGGTAAATTGGAACGCGCGAGGTTAAAATTTTGCCTCACAACATAGCCTATGACTCTCGGGGTCCAGATGTGTGACTCTGCAAAATTTTGTGGATGTAGCTGCGACGGTGCAGATGCCAATCCCAGACATACACACATACACACACACATTCAGCTTTATATATTAGATGTGTGCAGTGACCTTATGTATAGGTATTGTGTGACTAGGAACATCTGTCCTGAAAGCTGTAGGTTTGCACCCAGGTGTTAATACAGTATGCATTTTCCTGGGACAAGTAGAAATCTGTCTCCAATCTCATCAGGGGGTCCTGCTGGAAGCCAAGAAGAAAGGTAACATTTGACACCTCCTAGCTCTCGGGAAGAGAGATGTTAATTACGGCCTGATAGTATCTCTGTGATAGCTGTTACACAAATGATCTCAAGAGAAAATAATATATTCATTGAGGTCATGGCCGTTGTCCAATCAAAAACCAAGCAATTATGATATTAACCTGAGGGGCTGGTCTTGAAACCTGACCTCCAGACCAAAGCTATAAATTAGACCTGTATACAGAGAAACGTGTTCACATGTGAGGGCAGCCGACGCTGATGTGTTCCACCAACTTCATTCACCCCCCCTCAGGGAGCAGATAGCAAACTACCAGTTAGATGATTTCTGTAAGTTTTCTCCTGTTATTTTATGCATAAGTTGTATGTCTTTTTATTATCATATTTTTATAACTTTTTCTTACTGTAAGCACTGAACCTTTTCTGTATTAAAGTATAAAACTTTAACAAGTTGAACCTTGAATGTTCTAAAAGAATCCATAGCCTAAGGTGTGTGAGCCTTATGAGTGGTAGACATTATTATTACTAATATTTCCGGGACTCATCGCCTGTGTATTCGGTGAGTGGTGGCAGCGTGTATGAGTGGGTGTGTGATTTATGCTCCCATTACAGCATAGGACAGAGGTTGGATGCTGGACTGAGAGTGGGGAGATAGATTAACACTTGCAAGCACAACCGAAGTCACGGGCTGAGAGCGGGCATGTGACCATGGTCACTACCCATCTTGAAAAGTTTTCCCCTCCCATATACTAATGTGCCACAAACAGGAAGTTGATATCACCAACCATTCCCATTTTATTTAGGTGCATCCATATAAATGGCCCACCCTGTGTATATGTATATATATATGTTTCACAAAAGAATGGTGAAAGAAGAGTAAAGTTAAAATTTTGGAATGGTCAAGTCAAAGTGCTGACCTTATTCCTATAGAAATGTTATGAAAGACCTAAAGTGACAGTTCATATGAAAACTGTTTTGTAAGGATGAATGAGCTAAATTTGCTACAAGAAGATGTGCAGGAGTAGTCAATAATTGCATTAATTGCAACTCTGCTGCACAAGAGGGTCACACCAGATATGATAAGTAAAGGTTCACAAACTTCTGCCACTGACAGACATGCAATATTGAATAATTTTCCTCAATAAAAAAGCAGGGCCAGATCAGGTAGGGGGCTGAATTGGCCCGCAAAACTTTTAACGGTATAGGTGGCAGGACACTGATAATGTTAACAGTTGTGGTGAAGCTCAGAGCTATAGCCACTTTGCTCAGCCACTTACTCTGACAGGATAACGGCTTCTTACGATACGATATGATACACTTTATTGATCCCGGGGGGAATTACGGTATTACAGCAGCATTACAAACAGCAGTATATAAAATATTAGGACACAAATCTTGCAAAAGTAACCCAACATTACATAACAAATAAATGTGGGTAGTTCAGGTATATAAGTAATTGTTAATTGACATTAGTACACCTGCAATCAGTCATTGTGGTCTACCACCCTTAGGAAATTATTATACATCCCCATAGCAGTAGTTACAAACAATTTCCTGAATTTCCCCTTCTTACACCTTAGTTGGATTAGACGGCTGCTTAATGTGCTCTTCTGCTTCAAGAGCAGCTTGTATAGTGGGTGTGTATTATTGATCATTATAGCCCTACACTTCTTCTGAATCCTATCCTCCAATACCTCCTCAAAAGAGTCCAGATGGAGGCCAACAACCGCGCTTGCCTTCTTAATAAGTTTGTTGAGCTTATTAGCGTCGCACACTACTTCCCCAGCATATGATAGCAAGAAAAAATGGCGCTTGCCACAACGGACTGGTAGAACATTTCCAGCATTTTACTGCACACATTGAATGGCCTGAGTTTCCAAAGAAAGTGCAGTCTGCTCATTCCATTCTAGTAAACCTTTTCTGTATGACACCCTCAATCGAGTTTACTGTCAATGTGAACCCCCAAATATTTGTAGCTCTCAACAATCTCAACCTCCTGGCCAGCAATATTATACGGTAAGTAATCCTCTTTTTTCCTTCTATAACTCACCACCAACTCCTTTGTTTTCTTTACATTTACTTCTAGACAGTTAGTCTGGAACCAATCCACAAAATCAGAAACCACCCTTCTATATTCCTCCTCCCCCGGCCCCCCCAAAATGCCCCCTACAATCATCACTGAGTCACCTGAGAATTTTTGGAGGTTATATAAATCTGATTTATACTGAAAGTCAGCTGCATACAATGTGAAGAGGAAGGGCGACAGCACTGTACCCTGAGGGGCTCCAGCACTGCTCCGTACACTGCCAGATACCACCTCCCCCATCCTTACAAACTGCGGCCTGTCCGTCAAATAGTCGCTTATCCAGTTCACCATCCCCTCATCCACTGCCATATCAGTGCGTTCTAAAAGTGTGGATTACATTAAAACCTGAATTGAACCTGAAGGGAACTGAAGGTAACTGGCCAGTCACTGTAAACAATGTTTCTGTTTGTTGTCACTTTTACCCCTATATTCTTTCACTTTCTGCTACCTCCCCCAATCCCCACACCAAGTAAGGAACTGTTCATCTCCTCTTCAATCCTCCCCATCCATCTCACCTCCTCCTCAGAACTGTTCCTTAACATACAATCCTCTGTCTCAAAGCACAGGCAGCCCCCCCACGCCCTCTCCTGCTCCCATCTGCTAACACTTTCTCTGCTACTTCTCACTGCTGGTGATATCTCTCCAAATCCTGGTCCTCCTCACCATATTCCCACAGTCATTTCTACCTCCCACCCACGCTCTATCACAAACTTCCGTAACCTCTCTAACCTTATACCCATTCACCCAGCCCCCACTTCCCCAGTCCCACTAACAGGAGCTCTGTGGAACGCTCGCTCTGTCTGTAACAAGCTTCCCTACATCCATGATCTTTTTGTTACTACCAAACTTTCCTTCCTCGCCATCGCCGAAACCTGGCTCACCCCTCCTGACACAGCCTCCCCTGCTGCACTCTCTTACGGTGGCTTCCACCTTTCTCACACACCCTGCCCCAGCAGCAAGCATGGCGGAGGAGTTGGTTTTCTCCTGTCAGATAACTGCTCCTTCACCCCAATCCCACTGCCACCCTCTGTTACCCTCCCTTCCTTTGAGGTGCACTCTGTGCGCATCTACTCCCCCTCCAACCTCCAACTGGCTGTCATTTACCGCCCCCCAGGGCCAGCCACCATCTTCTTTGACCACTTCACCACCTGGCTACTTCATTTCCTTTCTGCAGACATCCCCACTATCATCATGGGCGATTTCAACATCCCCATTGACACTTCCCTCTCAGCTGCCACTAAACTTCTATCTCTCACTTCCTCCTTCGGCCTCACTCAATGGTCTTCTGCAGCCACTCACAAAGATGGTCACACACTGGACCTTATCTTCACCCGCCTCTGCTCCCTATCTAACCTCTCTAACTCACCTCTTCCTCTCTCTGACCACAACCTTCTCACATTCTCATCTCTCTCCACTCCATGTCTACAATCCCCACCCCACAAACTTTCATACCTTCGCAGAAATCTTAAACATCTTGACCTACATTCATTCTCTGAATCCCTCCTCCCTCTCACAGACATAAGTTCCATACACAATGCGGATGACGCTGCCACTCTATATAACACCACAATAGCTGTAGCTTTGGAATCTGCTGCCCCATTTACACATACCAAAGCTCGCAAAATCAACAGACAGCCCTGGCACACCAGCCTGACCAAAGAACTGAGGCGAGCTTCCAGGGCTGCTGAGCGCAGATGGAAAAGATCCCACTCCAACGACCACTTCATCGCATTCAAACAGTCCCTCACTACTTTCAAGACCACACTCGCCACAACGAAACAAACCTACTTCTCATCTCTCATATCCTCCCTGTCTCACAACCCTAAATAGTTATTCAACACCTTCAATTCTCTCCTCCGTCCCCCAGCACCTCCTCCCTCCCCACTTATCTCCGCTGAAGACTTTGCCTCATTCTTCAAGCAGAAGATTGATAACATCAGAGACAGTTTTGGTCAACAAGCCCCAGAGCCCTTCCTCCCAACTTCCCTACCCTCCACCTCCAAAACCAACTTCTCCACCATTACAGAAGATCAACTCGCCACTCTACTCTCAAGATCGCACCTCACCACCTGTGCACTTGACCCGCTCCCATCCCACCTCATCCCAAACCTCACCAAAATCTTCATCCCAACCCTAACCCATCTCTTCAACCTATCACTAACAACTGGTGTTTTCCCCTCAAGCTTTAAACATGCCTCCATCACACCTATCCTCAAAAAGCCCTCTCTTGACCCATCCTCTGTATCTAGCTATCGCCCTATATCACTTCTCCCCTATGCCTCAAAACTACTGGAACAACACTTCTACCTTGAACTGTCCTCCCATCTCTCTTCTTGCTCCCTCTTTGACCGCTTACAATCTGGCTTCCGGTCACACCATTCCACTGAAACTGCCCTAACTAAGGTCACCAATGACCTCTTAACCGCCAAGAGCAAGCGACACTACTCCGTTCTCCTCCTCCTTGACCTGTCGGCTGCCTTTGACACAGTGGACCATTCCCTATTATTACAGACGCTCTCATCCCTTGGCATCACAGACTTGGCCCTATCCTGGATCTCCTCATACCTAACAGACCGGACATTCAGCATCTCCCACTCACACACCACCTCCTCACCTCACCCCCTATCTGTCGGAGTCCCACAAGGTTCAGTCCTTGGGCCCCTGCTCTTCTCCATTTACACCTTTGGCCTGGGACAGCTCATAGAATCTCATGGCTTTCAGTATCACCTCTATGCTGATGACACACAGATCTACATCTCTGGACCAGATATCACCTCCCTACTACCAGAATCCCTCAATGTCTGTCCACTATTTCATCCTTCTTCTCCGCTAGATTTCTCAAACTTAACATGGACAAAACAGAATTCATCATCTTTCCCCCATCTCACGCGACCCCCCCAACGAACCTATCCATTACAGTAAATGGCTGCCCACTCTCCCCAGTCCCACAAGCTCGCTGCCTCGGGGTAATCCTTGACGCTGATCTCTCCTTCAAACCACATATCCAAGCCCTTTCCACTTCCTGCCGACTTCAACTCAAAAATATTTCACAAATCCATTCATTCCGCAACCAAGAATCTGCAAAAACCCTAGTCCATGCCCTGATCATCTCTCGCCTTGACTACTGGAACCTCCTGCTCTGTGGCCTCCCCTCGAACACTCTCGCACCCCTCCAATCTATTCTAAACTCTGCTGGCCGACTAATCCACCTGTCCCCCCGCTATTCTCCGGCCTCTCCCCTCTGTCAATCCCTTCACTGGCTCCCCATTTCCCAGAGACTCCAGTACAAAACCCTAACGATGACATACAAAGCCATCCACAACCTGTCTCCTCCATACATCTGTGACCTCGTCTCCCGGTACTTAACTACACACAACCTCCGATCCTCACACGATCTCCTTCTCTACTCCCCGCTTATCTCCTCTTCCCACAATCGTATACAAGATTTCTCTCGCGTATCACCCCTACTCTGGAACCTTCTACCACAACACATCAGACTCTCGCCTACCATCAGAATCTTCAAAAAGAATCTGAAGACCCACCTCTTCCGACAAGCCTACAACCCGCCAGTAACTACCGATCAACCAACCGCTGCACGATCAGCTCTATCCTCACCTACTGTATTCTCACCCATCCCTTGTAGATTGTGAGCCTTCGTGGGCAGGGTCCTCACTCCTCCTGTACCAGTTATGACTAGTGTTGAGCGATACCGTCCGATACTTGAAAGTATCGGTATCGGAAAGTATCGGCCGATACCGGCAAAGTATTGGATCTAATCCGATACCGATACCCGATACCAATACAAGTCAATGGGACTCAAGTATCGGACGGTATTCCTGATGGTTCCCTGGGTCTGAAGGAGAGGAAACTCTCCTTCAGGCCCTGGGAACCATATTAATGTGTAAAATAAAGAATTAAAATAAAAAATATTGCTATACTCACCTCACCGAGGGAACCGGCAGCGTTGTTTGCTTAAAATGCGCGCTTTTCCTTCCTTCCGTGACGTCACGGCTTCTGATTGGTCGCGTGCCGCCCATGTGGCCGCGACGCGCCAATCACAGCAAGCTGTGACATAATTTTCAGGTCCTTCTAGGCATTCAGTATTTTAAAATGCGCGCGTGTCCAGCCTCCCGTGACGTCACGGCTTGTGATTGGTCGCGTCACCCATGTGACCGCGACGCGACCAATCACAAGCCAGAACGTAATTTTAAAATCCTGAAGGACCTGAAATTACGTCACGGCTTGCTGTGATTGGTCACGTCGCGGCCACATGGGCGACGCGACCAATCACAAGCCGTGACGTCACGGGAGGCTGGACACGCGCGCATTTTAAAATGCGCGTGTCTCCTGCCTCCACTGACGTCACGGCTTGTGATTGGTCGCATCGCCCATGTGACCGCGACGCGACCAATCACAAAGCCGGAACGTAATTTTAAAATACTGAATGCCTAGAAGGACCTGAAAATTACGTCACGGCTTGCTGTGATTGGTCGCGTCGCGGCCACATGGGCGGCACGCGACCAATCAGAAGCCGTGACGTCACGGAAGGAAGGAAAAGCGCACATTTTAAGCAAACAACGCTGCCGGTTCCCTCGGTGAGGTCCAGGCTGCGCCAGAGAGGTGAGTATAGCAATATTTTTTATTTTAATTCTTTCTTTTACACATTAATGTTGTTTCGATACTGATACCCGATACCACAAAAGTATCGGATCTCGGTATCGGAATTCCGATACAGCAAATATCGGCCGATACCCGATACTTGCGGTATCGGAATGCTCAACACTAGTTATGACTTGTATTGTTTAAGATTATTGTACTTGTTTTTATTATGTATACCCCTCCTCACTTGTAAAGCGCCATGGAATAAATGGCGCTATAACAATAAATAATAATAATAATAATAATAATAATATCAGTCAACTTATTACATAGTAAGAGCGGCTGTAAGGTATTGAAAGCACTTGAGAAGTAAAAGAACATGGTGCGCACTACAGTTCCATCATTGTCCAAGAATGAATGTACTGTATGTAGCAGAGACACTATCACATCATTCACCCCCAATCTCTGCTGGTACGCAAACTGAAGGGGGTCAGTAAAAGCCCTCACCCTCGGACACAAGTAGGCGAGTATTATTCTCTCCAAGGACTTCATAGCATGTAATGTTAAGGCCACTGGACGATAGTCTTGTATGGAAGCTGGAAAAGTGGTCTTAGGAACCGGCGCCATGCAGGTGGTCTTCCACAGTTCTGGTACACCCTGTGGTGGAAGGCTCCAGTTAAAAAGGTGCTCGAAGACAGTGCACAGTTGGTTTGCAAACGCTCTTAGGACACGTGGGCTGAGGCCATCAGGCCCAGCTGCTTTGCCAATAACCAGTCTACTAAACTGTTTTCTCACATCGCTTTGGGAGACAGTGAAAGCAGGTAGTTTATCTCCCAATGTCAATGCTGTTAATCGTTTCCCAGCTCCATCCCCAATTCCTGATGATGCTATGCTTGTGTTGGGGAATCTGTTGAAAAACTCATTCATTTCATTAGGCAAGGGCAGATCCACTTCCCCACGCTCCGGCCTTACCTTAAACCCAGTCAGTTAGCTGTTTCATGACAGACCACACCTTTTTCCAGTTAGACAACTGCTAGACAGGCCAGAACAGGTGATGGAGGCTTCAGTGGATGGAGAACCCGGATGTGGTGAACATAATTTATTTTTCAATCAATTTCACTGTGTATCGATGCCTAAGAGGCGTCATACTGTATTTTGGAGGCTATGAGCTATCATTCTGTGAATAGGGGCTATGGGACAGCATACTGTATACAAGGGGTTATTGGGTATCATACTGTATATAAACGGATATGGATATCATACTGGATATAGGGGACTTTGGTGCCATCTCTCTATCTATAATGGAGTTATCATCACATCATGCTGTGAGTGGGGGGTGTGAGACTATCCTACTGTGTGTTAAGCTTTGGGGACATCATTCTGTCTATGGAAAGTTGTAGGGGGCATCATACTGTGTTTGATCGACTGCAGGAGCCATCATACTACACTCCCTGACAGAAGTTATGTCGCTTATCCATGTTATGTAAATAAAAGCTTATAACACGGCGTTAAATTCATCCATTGGTTGCATAAATTATTCTTTTGAAAGCTGAAACCCTCTGAAATGTGGTTTAGGCTAAGAAAATAAATTGGCATCAATGCAGAAATATTGATCAGTTAATGGACACAGAATGGTCAGATTTTGGCAAGACAAAAGCTTTGTCACCTGGTCATATAATGCACCCAATCCTAGTTTACATCCTCACCTGTGCACAGTAAATGATCAGTTCATTAGTGTGTGTGTATAAAAAGAAACCCAGCACCCCAGATCTTCACTTGAACTGCAACTTGAGCTCTGACAACATGCCAAAAATCCACCCTGTGACCAAAGCCTGGATTATCAAGAGGCTGAAGACCAGATCCACAGCAGAGATGGCTGGCACCTTTAATGTGTCTCAGCGTCAAGTACAAAGAATAAAAAAAACACCAAATGAGTATGCTACTAACTGATACCGTGCTAGGGTGATACAGATAATACACTGGAGTGCACTGTTACTTGGTAGACACCACGCACTGTGGACAGTAATAAAATCAATTGTAGGCTGATGTGCTGGCTGTCCAACTTCCTGATAGTAGCGTTATGTCCTTTATATAAAGGAAGTTGGACAGCCAGCACATCAGCCTACAATTGATTTTATTACTGTCCACAGTGCGTGGTGTCTACCAAGTATCAGTGCACTCCAGTGTATTATCTGTATCACCCTAGCGCGGTATCAGTTAATAGCATACTCATTTGGTGGTTTTTACAGAAAGTGGCACATTTCTGAGGATACCAGCAGCTGGGTGATTTCACCAGACAGTCCCACCCACATGGTGGGCTTCAGTGCCGAGCGCCAGTGATATTGTTGTATTCCTTAAGAATTAAAAAAAGATTTGACGACACTGGAGATGTGTTTGACAAGCCCAGATCCAGCAGACCCTGCAAGACAACTGCTCAGGAGGAACATTTGTTGGTTAGAAAATCCAAAGCAAGCCCCTCTTCCACTGTAGCAGAGCTGCAACAGGCCTGGTCACCTCAAGTCCCTGTGTCAATTACAACAGTTTGCAGGATTCTGTCTCAAAGTGGCCTCCATGGTCAAATCAGTGCCCAGAAGCCAGTACTAAACAAAAGGCAAATAAAAAACCGTGTGGCATTTGCAAAGTCCCACAGCCTGCTAAACAGATGGACGCTGGAAAATTGGCAGAAGGTGGATTTATCTGATGAATCTTCAGTAGAATTACACCACAGCCACCGCAAACACTTCAGGAGACCTACTGGAGCCCGTATGGATCCAAAATACACCCAGAAAACAGTGAAATTTGGTAGTGGAAAGATCATGATCTGGGGTTTCATTCAGTATGGGGTGTGCAAAATATTTGCAAGGTGGAAGGCAATATCAATAGCCTTAAATATCAAGAAGTATTAGCAACCTCTTATATTCCAAATCATAAAAGGGGTAAAATTCTGCAGCAGGATGGTGCTCCATCTCATACGTCCATCTCTACAACAGAGTTCCTCCAGGCAAAAAAGATCATGTACATCACTGAGCATGTTTGGGGTAGCATGAAAGAGGAAGCTTGGAAGACAAAACCAAAGAATCTAGATGAACTCTGGGAGGCATGTAAGACTGCATTATTTGCTATTCCTGATGACTTCATTAATAAATTGTATGAATCATTGTTGAACCGCATGGATGCAGTCCTTCAAGCTCATGGAAGTCACACAAAATATTAAATATGACTCTAATAGAACCACAACTTCATTCACCAATGTTATGCAACATATATTTGTACTTTAAGTTAATTATTTCTTTCAATATCACATTACTTTCTGTGGGCGACAAAACTTTTGTCTTGCCAAAATCTGACCATTCTGTGTCCATTAACTGATCAATATTTCTTCATTGATGCCAATTTACTTTCTTAACCTAAACCACATTTCGGAGGGTTTCAGCTTTCAAAAGAATAACACTGGTCTACAAAAAAAAAAGAAATTTCTGGCATGGACTTTAAGAACAGTTTTAGACTAATTTGAGGGTGCTGAATTCAAATCTGATCTTATAATTTCTCTATCACATCACGTTTGCGCTACAGGTATATAGCCCATTTTCAAGAATTCCATGATAAATATAAGTAGTGTATGAAAAGTGCCGGTTTATACGGTTCACTAAGGTAAATTTAGTTTTCATTTAGTATCCCAATAAATGTGAGAATATCTTTGTTTTCTTTGAACATGCATAATTCCCATTTGTTATGATAACACCCTTGTTTTCTGTGCTACTGGACAGTAGAGCTACAGCAGAGCATTGGGTGAAAACTGAATGTCCTCAGCGACAGAGTTTGGCATCTGGCGATAAGAATGTCATCCATGATCCTCTAGTGGATAGGAAGAACATTGTCTTTCCTCCCTTACACATAAAACTGATGAAGCAGTTCGTCAAAGATCTCAATCACAGTGGAGAATGATTAACTATATATGTTCAACTTTTCCTGGTCTTAGTGAAGAGAAGAAAAAGGCTGGAATATTTGATGGACCTCAAATAAGAACTCTTATGAGAGATCCAAATTTTATCACATCAATGAATGAGACAGAAGAAAGAGCTTGGAATGCATTCTGTAATGTGGTGCAGAATTTGCTAGGGAATAAGAAAGCAGACAACTATGAAGAGATTGTGGAAGAGCTACTAATGAGTCTGCAAAATCTTGGATGTGTGCAAAACTGTAAAGCGCTGTGGAATATGTTAGCGCTATAATAATAATAATAATAATAATTTTATTTATATAGCGGCAACATATTCCGCAGCGCTTTACAACTTATAGAGGGGACTTATACAGACAACAGACATTACAGCATAACAGAAATCACAGTTCAAAACAGATACCAGGAGGAATGAGGGCCCTGCTGCTCGCAAGCTTACAATCTATGAGGAAAAGGGGAGACACAAGAGGTGGATGGTAACAATTGCTTTAGTTATTTGGACCAGCCATAGTGTAAGGCTCGGGTGTTCATGTAAAGCTGCATGAACCAGTTAACTGCCTAAGTATGTAACAGTACAGACACAGAGGCTATTAACTGCATAAAGTGTATGAGAACATGATGGAGGAACGTGATTATGTTGTTGTTTTTTATTAATAGGCCACACAGGGATAATTAGGTTAATGCGTTGAGGCGGTAGGCCAATCTGAACAAATGAGTTTTTAGTGCACGCTTAAAACTGTGGGGATTGGGGATTAATTGTATTAACCTAGGTAGTGCATTCCAAAGAATCGGCGCCGCACGTGTAAAGTCTTGGAGACGGGAGTGGGAGGTTCTGATTATTGAGGATGCTAACCTGAGGTCATTAGCAGAGCGGAGGGCACGGGTAGGTTGGTAGATTGAGACCAGAGAGGAGATGTAGGGTGGTGCTGAGCCATGGAGTGCTTTGTGGATGAGGGTAGTAGTTTTGTACTGGATTCTGGATTGGATGGGAAGCCAGTGTAATGACTGGCACAAGGTAGAGGCATCGGTGTAACGGTTGGCGAGGAATATGATCCTGGCAGCAGCATTCAGGACAGATTGGAGCGGGGAGAGTCTGGTAAAAGGTAGGCCAATTAGTAGAGAGTTACAATAGTCCAGACGAGAATGAATAAGTGAGACACTAAGAGTTTTTGCAGAGTCAAAAGTAAGAAAAGGGCGAATTCTGGAAATGTTTTTGAGATGCAGATAAGAAGAGCGAGCCAGTGATCGGATGTGGGGGGTGAATGAAAGCTCGGAATCAAGGATGACTCCAAGGCAGCGGGCATGTTGCTTTGGAGTAATGGTGGAACCGCACACAGAGATGGCAATGTCGGGCAAAGGTAGGTTTGTAGAGGGAGAGAACACGAGGAGTTCAGTTTTATATAAAAAAAATAAAGAAGAAGAAGATTGGATGTAGAATGAATATCAAGATTCACTATTTACACAGGCATTTGGACTTTTTTCCAGAGAACCTTGGGGATGTGAACGAGGAACAAGGGGAGCGTTTTCATCAGGACAATAAAACAATGGAAGAACGGTATCAAGGCCGGTGGGACTCACATATGATGGCTGACTATTGCTGGAGCTTGATGAGAGACAACCCAGAAGCTGTACATCACAGATCAGCCAAGAAAAGAAAGTTCAAATAACTGCCATTTGTCATTCATCTGTGTGCCATATATGTGTTTTTATATTTTGTAGTAAGTATATTTGATTTGCTGTACATAGACTTTGTAATTTTTGTTATTCCTTGATTAAATATATACAATGTAGTATCAAAAATCATGTGTTTTTATCATAAAACATTAGATAGGAGTAATTTTCATCAAAAATTGAAAATCTCAAAATCCTGATGTGATACGGAAAACGGAGTTCATATTCGTAATCAACAGCCAAAATTGACTTAAAATATGTTTTAAAACCTTTTGCCAGAAAAATTGTGTTGACCAATGTAATTTATACAACTAATGGATGAATTTAACATCAGGAAAATCCCCAGTCAGGAAGCTGTACACGTCAGGACCTGCCCTGGAAAAGGGACAAGTAAAAAGACATTCACCTGCGTGAAAGAAAACGTTGTGAATATGTTAAATTGATGTTTTTCTTTACAGTTTAAATGGACAGTGATACCTGAGAACTGTTTTATATATGGTTTGGCACCTGTTCCGGTGCCCCTCTTTGATATTGCCACACGCTTTACAGATTTGGAGCAGAACTACCTAGCACAGTGGAGACCAGGACTGGTCAATGCGCCTTAATGTTTAAAAGTTGGCACTTTTCCCGTGTACAATTGCATAATGTTATTTTTGCAACGTTTAAGAAACCGCACCTCCCATAAAGGAATGTTCAAGTTTCACAAGTTTAACCTGTTGACATGCATGTCTAAAAATTGTCTTTAACCTGTATTGCCTGTTTTTCTTTTTCCAGTCCAGGAGTACTAGAGTTAACAGGGGGGAGTGTAACACCCCAGGTTACCAGTTGTTACAGTGATGTTGCCTTCCTTTCGGGGAGGGCGATATTATGCGTGGAGGCAAGGAGGATTCTCTTTACCAGGTACGCACACACATGCAACACATTCTGAATCCAGGCCAGGAGGGGGAGCTCAGGACCCAGATTCAGGGGAGCTTCCCTCAAATATGGATATATGTTCTGGTCTGGAGGAGGAGTTAGCCAGTTGGAGGGAGAGAGTGGAGGAAGTGAGTTGGTGCAGGGAAAACTAGGAGAAGGAACTCTGTGAGACAGACAGCAGAGCCATGCAGCCGGGACTGAGCTGCGGCTCCTGGGAAGAAAGAGAACCTGAAAGGTTGTCGCATGCAGTGGAGCATTGAGGAAAGGAGCACAGGAGTGATACAGGGCTCAGAGAGGAACTGTGACCGGTCACCCTCAGTGCCAGAGTGCAGAAACCAGGTACCGGGAGCCCGAGGCTTTTGTGAGACTCAGAGACACGAAGCAGAACCGGGGGGCACTAGACTACACATTAACTGCCCGCACCAAGCCTGAGGCACAGCAGTACTCTAAGAGCCCGGGTCATGGTAGAGACCCTATAAAAAGGCTCAAACTGCCTACCGTGCAGGCAACTGTCCCAGGACAGGGGAGAGAGGATACCTTGCCAGCAAGCTACAAGCAGCAGGGACCTCACCATCTTAGCACAAGTAGGAAACGCTTACAGACCTCACCTGGGAGAGGGATCACCTTTGCCTCCAAGCCAGCCGTACCACATCACCACATGTGCCTGGTACCCTGGACTGTGGCCTGCTAATGACAGTAAACCAGGTAAAGACTTACAACTTGTGTCCTCCACTTATTCATAGTCATACACCATCTTTGCCATACACCTTGGGAGCCCTGGAGACCCCTCTTCACCTGTGGGAGGCATCACCATCTACCCACCATATCCTCACCCCAGAGGACCCCTTTAAGTGGTGTCGGTCCCTACTGAACGAGAACCACAGGTGGCGTCATGACAGACTTTATCACAATTCCCTTTAAAGACCGTTCCCCTTTAAGTGAGCGCCCAGGGCCACGGACCGGGTTGCAGCCACCTTGACATCCCCTTTAAGAGCGACCAGACCCTGTACCGAGTACCCCATGGCCCAGGCGGGCGACTCATGTAGCGCTGAGCTGTGTGAGATAGGTCACCGGACTTCAAAGCTGATGAACCCCGATCAGTTCACTTACGGCACCGCAGACTGTCTGTGTGAGCCGGCTGGCATGGATAGCGGTCGCATCACTGATGTGACCGCTATCCAAATCATCTAAATCTTCGTGGGACAGATATGGATTATCTTATCTTCCCCTTCTACAGGGGATATGGGCATTGAAGGATTATCTTCACATCGGAAAGCTGAGGAATATGGTGTTTTATTATTTTCTGTCTTTTACAGGGGACATGGGCTTCAGTGGAATAGGCGTAAAGGTGAGTAGAACTTTGCTTTTTTATTTCAAATAAGGTGTCAGTGTCTTTATTTCAATTACAGGACTTGTGACCTGGAGTAACCTTTTTGGTAACTGGTATCTAACTTAAGACCAATCAGAACCACTACTGTTTCTCGTGCTGTCACACAAATGACAGAGTGGAAAACAGCCAATGTTTGGGGTGCCAAACCCAAACAGTAACACAGAGTTCCTGGAGAAGTACCTGTTTGGGGTCCGTGCATGGACACTTGGTATTCGGTACAGATCCTGAGCTTTAATGGTCCGGTTCACTAATCACTAATGTTAAGGACATACTAGGAGTGGTAGGTTTATGTGATACCATGTATATTGTGGGGACTGACTTGACATTGCAAATATTCGCCGTAAGCTTGGTGCAGTATTCATGTGCTGATATTGGTGTTAGTGATTTATTCATGTACTGATCATGGTTCTGGTTCTGTATTCCTGTAGATATGATGGCTCTGGTAATGCATTTATGTACTGATGACAGTTGTAGCACAGTATTCATGCACTGATGATAGTTCTGATGCTTTATTCATGCACTGATGATGGTTCTGGTGATGGAAAGCAAACAAAAAACAATGATGGAATTTTACTTGTTCATTGCAGGTTTAAATTGCACTTTGCAAAGGGATGTCATTTAAACATTAGCCTTAGGCAGCAGAAAAGCTAGCATTGTAAATGGGGGCAGAGTGGGACCAGAGCCCAACTGTTCAGATAAACACCAAGCCTTAGGCTGCTATATAAATGAATTTCCTAGCTCAAAAATGAGGACCCATGCCCGTTTGTACAAAATACAAGAAACTAAAGCCAAAAAAAAATCAGATCAGCATGTTCACAATGTGACCATTTAGCTGACAGAACCTAAGATAGAAACAAAATGAGCATATACTCTGCTGTAACTTAGTAAATAGTAACAGTACTTGTAAATAACATAGGGAGCTTAGTAGACACTGTTTTTGATCATAAAAGGATAAAAGCCATCCTACCTCGACAAGGTGTACCTCAATCCTATCCTCTAAAATTAAAACCTCTCCTTCTGTTAGATTACATCAATGAAGGGCAGAGGACGACCACAGCCCAACTTTCCAGGCACCTAGCCATGGGAAGCTACTGTATATATACTCTGGCTCATGTTTTTGTTTTGCTTTAAAATTGTAAAATTCAAGTTGAATTCCATTTTACTCGAATTAATTCGCCCATCTCAAGTCATAACTTTTTTTATATTAAGACTTTTATTATCTTCTACATATAGCGGTAATTGGGTTGTTTTTATGATACCTCTGTATTTTTGTGCTGGTACACTCCTTAGTTGAGGTTTTTACTTTTTAAATGTCTATGTCTTGTTTTCTTATACTATAATAAAGTAGGGCAGCACGGTGGCTCAGTGGTTAGCACTGCAGCACGGGGGTCCTGGGTTCAAATCCCACCAAGGACAACATCTGCAAGGAGTTTGTATGTTCTCCCCATGTTTGCGTGGGTTTCCTCCGAGTTCTCTGGTTTCCTCTCACACTCCAAAGACATACTGATAGGGAATTTAGATTGTGAGGACCATTGGGGACCGCGATGATAAAGTATGTAAAGTGCTGCAGAATATGATAGCGCCATATAAGTAAAGTATAATAATAAATAAAGTGTGTTGCCTTTTTTACAAGTCATATTGCCTTGGGATGTCATATTCTGTAAGAGCCAGAGTCACAACACCGCAAGTCTCCCTTATATACAGTATTATTGGAGGAGTAATAAAGCTAGACTTTACATGTTTGAGTATATCCCATTAATTATTCATTACTTTTTTAAATGAAAATGTAACCTTCTTTATTCTACATTAAAGATGGTGTACTGAAAAGCTTGTACACAAATGTATTTTCGACTCTCCTTCCTTGATATTTTACATATGTATCTGGAAAAGCATCTTGCAATATAAATAACATGCGCTGTGGCTTTATTTTACTTTGAATGTACGTGATGTGTTTACTGTGATATTTAGATTCACTTTTAGGAAGTGAGGTCAGATTGTGATCTTTTTACCTATATTAAATACAGCTTCGGCTAGATCAAAGCACGTTTACATAAAATACTACAAATATTTAGAAATACGTGATTATTTAGCAAAGTTTTCTATATGCAAAGTATGACTGCACATTCAATACTGTCAAAAACAACATTTTAAAAATTCCAGACTTTTAGTCTCACATTAAAAATCTGTATCTGCACATTTCTAAACACACATTGACCGCTACTTAAAATTATATGTCAGCTGCATTTTCTGAATGAACCTAATATTTTCCTAGAATATAAATGTGTGGGGGGAGGGGAGCAGAGCACTTTCTATATGATATTGCTGCCATCTAGTGTGGTGTCTGGGAAGTGACTATACCGAGAACAACTCGCAATGCTGTATCTCACAGGAGTGGTAATGTGAGCACATTTAGGGAGGGAACGTGGGCATAATCTCAGATTCAATTAACAGTCATCAGCTATTAATTAAAATTAATTAAAATAGGCTTCTTAATAGCAATCTGTAGTTGACTGGTATTATAATACAGTTACTATCACATTACTGTATAATTTAATGAGCCGGTATTTCATTTGTCGATATTCATTACTGCACATTCAGAGCAGTAAATAGCTGAAGAACTATATACCCTCTAAAGTGCAGTCTTCGCACATGAATTTTTCAACTATTCATAATGGGTAGTATATACTATATAAATACACCTTATATACTAAAGACCAAAATGTGTGTGAACTCTGAACTCTTAAAGCTAAGTATAAGAGGAGGAAGGCTGTACAGGAAAATCATTGTATGTGGCAACATTTCATAGTACAGACACTGTGCGTATGGCTATGCCATGTGTGGGAGGCCTTGTACAAAGTTTAAAGGAGCTTGTCTCATGTTATTAAAGGGGTTGTCAAGGGCTTTTATATTGATGGCAGTACCTGGCCATGGCTATTAAAGAGTTGACGGAGCTGTACTGCGTAAATCCATAATTGAGTACATTCAGCCACTGCCGACATCATGAACAGCTGATCGGCAAGTATGCCAAGTGACCCACCCTCACCAATCAGATATTGATCACCTATCGTAAAGCCAGCCATCAATACATAAGTCCTAGACAACCACATTAAAAAGATAAAATTGAAAAGTGCTTGTAAAAGAGTAAACATTTCTTATAATAAAGCAAATTTGCAATCTACCTCTTATGAAAAATCCACTCCAGTTTTCAAAATTGAAATATTTTTAATTCTACAATTTGCAGCTCATTGCCAAGGTTACCGGCCAACACTGCAGTCAGAGGCTGCTGGTTTCCAAGGCAAGGAGTTCACACTTGTTATCCAGCTTGCACAAGCGACGTTGCAGCTGGATAGATCCGATGGATGGGTCCGATGGATGGCTGAATCAGGCCAGCTTCAGTGCTTTGCACTCTCCTGATGCTGCTGAGGCAGAGATGCATCTGCTGGCATCATTGGAGAGGGCACAGTGTAGGTTAGCAGCTCAGCCATGTCCTGAACCTGTCAATCATCAGAAGTGCACCATCCTCCGGTAAGCATGAAGCTTGGAGGCAGTGTAGCAGTGACATTCTGGTGATAGGATCCTGAGATCACTCATTTAACTGCTTTTTAAAGGGTATTCCCATCTCAGCAAATCATGGCTACGATGGGGAAAAATATACATGTACAGTATATATAGGGTTTCATATACATGGAATGGCTCGGATTACAAAAACAGCTGTGCTGGCAGAGCTGTACTGCTTCCATAACAGTGAAGGCTAGCCTCAGAAAAAGCATCCCAAATCGGGCTTTGTTGCTCCTGAGATGTTAAGATGGAAATACTCCTCTAATTTATAAGGTTATTTCATATGTTAAAAGTTTTTTCATGTCCACAAGATATGTGATAATGATCGTTGGGGACCCCCATAGCTACCCAAGAAGAGGTCTCACAAATGCCCCTTTAAATTGGAGTGGAGGCTTCACACCTGCGCACATCCACTATATTCATTCTCTATGGGTCTGCTGGACAAAGCTGAGCACTGCTTTTCTCTATCTTTATCAGTCCTATGGAAAATGAATAGAGAGATGGCAAGCATGCGTGATTTCAGGTCTATTCTAATGGTGTATTTCAGAGCTGCCTTCTCCATTTCATTGGAGTTCCTAGCAGTCACACTTCCACTGAAAAGAAAGATATCAGCTATCCTGTGACATTGTTCAGTTGCTAGTGATAGATTTACATGGATCAGGATAGGAACCAGATAAGAAGACATGGTCAGGAACACAAGCAGTTTCACTGACAAACAGAACTGGAGCAAACACACAGAAATAAAA
This sequence comes from Ranitomeya variabilis, assembly GCF_051348905.1. Taxonomy (NCBI): domain Eukaryota; kingdom Metazoa; phylum Chordata; class Amphibia; order Anura; family Dendrobatidae; genus Ranitomeya; species Ranitomeya variabilis. The sequence goes on from NC_135237.1 coordinate 364,287,607, forward strand.
AATATCATATTATGCAAGTGCAGAGATTTGATGAAAGAGTTCCTTGGAAGCCTTGAGCATTGGCTGAAGGATAATTGCTGCATATTGCAAAAGTGACAAAGTACAGAGCCAACCCAATGGCCAGAAATTGAACACCAAACACCTAGAGAAGTAAGCCAGTGTAGAGTTACAAAAGCAGTAATATATTTATTACTTTGAGTTGCTCTGCTTATGTCATTGAAAATTGCATTGAAATTGAAGTTGTCTTCTGAAGTTGCTGCTTGGCATTGTTTGTCTCAGAGAGATGGGTCATAAAATCATAGAAACATTTTCCCATACAAATGTGTGCTCCCCAGTCTCTTTATCTTCAAGATCCATTCTGTTCCTCGACAGTAACATGAGATTAGCCAGTATCTAAGATATAAAGATACCTACCTCTTCCTAAGTTCTGTGATCTCGTATGTATTTTTTAGACTGTGCCGTCAATTGCTTTGTATAGGGTTTGTTTTTCAGAGCCAACAAAAGTAACTCCCAATCTGCACATGGATCCCGAACTACACTATACCCTTGTTATAAGACTTGTAGAAAATTCATGAGACACTTCCATGAATATGATCCATAGACAATGAGATCTTAAAACCTCAAGGTCTAAAGACTTTTTATTCTCTGCCAATAAAGCTGTCTCTTCCACAGAACTTAGTTTTGGCATGGTCATCCATTCATAACGATACAAAGTCACTTCACATAATTGTAGGGTGAAAGGAAAACCTAGAAGAAATATGATGAGAGAATATTCAATATGAATCTTCTTATGTGTGAAATCATTCATTGTACTTTAATTTAAATGATTTCGCCAACGTTTTCTCACCTTTGAGTTCTTTTTGTTCTCATCTCAATAGCACAGTTGCAGGCAAGTCTATAATATGTGCTTATTCTTTAATCTTCAAGAAAAAATACATCTATAGAATTTCTGAAAGTGTTCGCTTTACCATTACTACTGCCTGAACAATTATTTTTGATCATATATTCAGCTACAAAATCATTATATGCTGTGGCAAATTAATGTTAGAGGCACTTTGGGCTTATAGGACCAAGCAGTGACAGTTTTCACTGTGAAAAATCTAATTACTGAGATTTTCTTTTTTACTACATACTGCATATTGAAAATGCTCATGCAAGGTCAATGAGCGTTAGCTGACATAGTGAGGAGCAGATGCTAACAGCAAGCAGAAGTCACATTCATTTATTACTGCATCTGAATGAACTAATTATTTCTTTTAGTGTGGAAATCATTTAATTTTTCTCTCAAAGTGATAACTAAAACTTACCTCAACATAAATCTACTGATATCACAAATAGAGCTAAACGTTATGCCGCATTCACACATTCGTGTGTCACTGAGTAGGAACTATGATGCATGAACTGTCTGATTGTCTCATGGTCCGAACTTGAGAGCTTCATAGACATATGTAGAGAGATGGAAGGATAGATAGTAGAGATGAGAGAATATTTCAATGTTCACTTTGAATTACGATCGCCGAATTTCAAAATTTTCGCCAATTTATTCTTCGAATAGTCGCCGAACATAACCGAACACCATTACAGCCAATGGGAAGTAAAAACAAATGTATGCACAACACCTTCAAACGGCCCCAAAAGCTGCCAAAACACATCAAATGAGGGATAGACAGCAGGAAAGTGGCATCAATTCACCCACAGTGCAAATTGGAGCATGGCACTGCAACAATCAGCCATCCATGAGGTATCGTGGTCTGGGCCAGCATTTACAGCTTTCAATTGAATGTCAAAGTAAGATGAGGTGGGTGAGGGACTGATGTAGGCCTGCTTAGCTGGGTGCCCTGATAACACATACAACAGCTCAACTTGCTTTCATGCTGAACCACACTCAGGTGTCACAAATTTCAGTTTTGTTAACTACCATTGTCAGAAAAATCAAAGGATAGTAGTAACATGGGTAGTTGACTCCAATGAAGTGGAGGCCTGACATTCTCGGAGGTCTACTGCTACAGGCAACACACATGAAGGAGATTCAACCAGGAGTCTTCACAGTTTCAAACATTAGTGGCAGACACCAAAGTGCCATCAATTTCACCACAGTAAAAATAGTATAATAGGGACTGACAGGTCTTCCATTACACCCAATCCAGCAGATGGAGACCCAACCAGGAGTGTTCACATTTAAAAAAAATATTGGCAGACACCACCAACGTGGCATAAATTTCACCACAGTATAAATAGTATAATAGGGACCGACAGGTCTTCCACTACATCAAGCACAGCGATAGACACCCAAACAGGAGTGTTCACATTTCCAAAAGTTATTAGCAGACACTACCAAAGTGACATCAATTTTACCACAATATAAACAGTATAATAGAGACCCACAGGTCTTCCACCACACCCAATCCAGCAGATGGACACCCAACCAGAAGTGTTCGCATTTCCAAATATTATTGGCAGACAATACCAAAGTTGCATCACTTTCACCACAGTATAAATAGTATAATAGGGACTAACAGGTCTTCGACTATGCCCAATCCAGCAGATGGACACCCAACTAGGAGTGTTCACATTTTCAAAAATTATTGGCAGACACTACCAATGTGGCATCAATTTCACTATAGTAGAAATAGTATAATAGGGACCGACAGGTCTTCCACTACACCCAACCCTGCAAATGGACACCCAACCAGGAATGTTCCCATTTAAAAAACTGAAGGCCTGACACCACAAAAGTGGCATGAATTTCACGAGAGAAGAAATAGTATAATTGGGACCGACACGTCTTCCACTACAGCCAACCGAGCAGATGTAGACCAACCATAATTGTTCACATTTCCATAAATTTGTGCTAACATCTGCAGCAGCAGCAACAGCAGGCATAGAAGCCACACTAAAGATATCATAGACTGCAGTTATGCGACATTAATGCAGCATACTAAAAAATGCAATATCGCCTAATTTGTAAAGTCTGCGTTTGGGGTGAAAAAGTCCATTGAGATCCATGACTTGTTCATCTTGATGAAAGTTAGGCAGTCTTCACTTTCAGGGGACAGCTGGCTGCGCTTTTCAGTCAGGATACCACCAGCAGCGCTGAAGACACGTTCTGAGAGAACACTGACTGCCGGGCATGATAAAACCTCCAAGGCGTGTGAGGCAAGCTAAGGCCACTCATCCATTTTGGAAGACCAAAATGTGAGAGTCCAAACTCTCCCTGATGATATTGATATTCAGTTCTAGATAATCCAGCATCATCCTCTCCATTCGTTCACCACATGTAAGAATTGGACTCTGTTGTGCTGGTGCACGAGCTGGACTAAAAAAAGTGTCAAAGGACTCACAGAAATTTCTTCTTCCACTTATACTACTGCTGCTGCTGCTGCTTCTAATGTTTTGGCGTTGACGAATTGACGTGCCAGAGGATGGAAGTCAAGAGCTGCAATGCGTACTGTGTTCTTCACTGCTGTCTTAGGGAAAAGCTCTCTTAAGATTCCGTAAAAGCATGTCTCAATACTCCAGTATTCATGGGTCTCTTTCCAAAGCGGGAAGCATCTGGTAAAATTTGATTTTATAACGTGGATCTAACAGAGTGGCAACTCAGTAGTTAGCACTATTTCCAATCATAACTATACAGGGATCATGCTGCAGATAGTGCAGCAAGAAGGCAATCATATGTTGGGCTCTACCATGAGGTCCAAGCCCATGCTGTGTTGATAGCTGGGTAACACTGATGCTTGTTTCCTCCGTTCCCTCCAGCCAACCACGACCAACAGACAGAGGAGGATTATCCTCTTCACCTCCTGACAATTGCTCCCTCATCACCTCTTCCTCCTCCATTTGTTCCTTGGATCTTGCACCGTCACTAAAAGTTTTTCTGTTATCACCAGCCCCTCTTGATCGCAGTAATTCACCCTCCCTTGGCACCTGCGCTGTGACGACAGTTTGGAACTTTGACACAATATTATCCCTTCCGCATCCTCCTTTGCTTCCTCCTCTTCTTCTGGGACCACCATCTCCTCCCGCAGGCTATTCAAAGTCTGCTCCAGCATATAGATGACCAGAATAGTGATGTTGATGATGGCGTCACCAGCGCTAACCATTTTAGTAGCCATTTCAAAACTGTGCAGAAGTCCTTAATCTGTGCCCACTCCATAAACGTGATATGCACCACGGCCGTACTGCATTGGCCCAGGATATACAACATGACATACTGCATCAGGGCTCATTGCTGCTGCCACAGTCACTACAACATGTGCAGAGTGGAACTCAACCATGTCGGCACATCGCATATCAACCTGTTAACTGGCATAGACAAAGATCTCTATATCAATGCAAGTCGATGACCTGAGGGCTGTAAAAGTCAGAAGTAAGCACACAGCTTCCATGCTTTCTGCAGCAGCTCACCCAAGCCAGGATAGAGGTGGAGAAAACGCTGTACCACCAGGTTGAGGACGTGAGCCATGCAAGGCCCGTGTGTGAGCTTTCCTCACCTTAAGGTCGCCACCAGGTTTGCAACATTATCGGACACGGCCTTCCCTGGATGCAGGTTCATCAGAGACAGCCATTGCTCAAACTCAGCCTGGAGAGCTGTCCACAACTCTTCAGCTGTATGACTGCGATCTCCAAGGCATATCAATTTTAACACTGCATGATTGCGGTGAGCCCTGGCTGTGTAGTACAGAGGTGCTGGGAATTCACTCTGCACTGATTGAATGCGTGTCCCACTAAGGCAGAGGTTGAGGGTGCAGGTGGAGGCCGTAGAGGAGAAAGAGGAGGAGGCAGAAGCAGTAGAGGAAGTGTTAAATGTTGAGGTTTGTTCTGAAAGTCTTGGGGATTCCAAGACCTGTGAGCAGCGCCTGCCCCACAGCCACCATAGTCACCCAGTGCCCAGTCAGCGAGATGTATTGCCCTTGGCCATGCTTACTCGTCAAAGGGTCTGTGGTGAAATGCACTCTGGCAGACATAGATTTAGTCAAGGAATGGGTTATGCTGTCTGCAAAATGTTGGTGTAGTGCAGGCACAGCTTTCTTACAAAAGTAATGGCGACTGGGCAATTGGTACTGGGGGACTGCGATGGCCTTCAGCTTTCGAAAACTGTCGGTATCCACCAGGCAGAAAGGCAGCATTTCCGTGGCTGACAAATTGGAGACATGGAGTTCAACCTCTTAGCTTTCTGTGGTGACGTTTCGATCCCAAAGATCGCCTGCTTTTTTTACTCTGATGAGGATGCTATCAGGATAATTTCAGGTGCTGAGGTTGATAACTCACATCTGAGTCAACCTACCACCGAGATGCTGAAACTGAGATGGGAGACGGAGAGGAGAAAGCTGATTTCTTTGGAACTACATGTTGGCACATTGGTGGAGTACTTTAAGATTCGGAGGATCCCTAGAGGCCAAAGGTCGAATCTAAGTCTGACATTATTACCAAACAACACACAATTTTGTGCCAAATTTGAGGCTATAAGTAACAAATATGCTTTTGACATCATGCTGTCGAACATAGAGTTTCTGAAGAATGAGATAGAGACTCTGAAAACAAAGTGTGATGAGACATGACGCTTACTTACTAACAGCGCCTCTGTGGAGGTACTACAAGTTATTGATTCTAAGGTGGAGGATAATCTGCTGAAGTATAAGACTGATCTGGAAGATAATAAACGGTCCAAATGGTATAGAGTAGAGTTGAGCGACTTTTACTTTTTTAGGATAAAGTTGGGTTTCGCGAAACCCGACTTTGTCAAAAGTCGGGTCGGGTGAAATCGGCCGATTATTGCGAAAAGTCGGGGATCCGACTGAAACACGAAACTAAATGCAAGTCAATAGGGAAGCAAAGTCGGCAGTGAGTGGAGGACAGGAAAACACCTACAGTGCCCATTTTAATGCCAAAGACATCAATTCTTGTTACTTAAGCTTGTCAATCTTAATTTGCCTTATAATAATAGTTAGGCATTGAAAATTGAAGGTCATTTGGCTAAAGCTGTGGGGGGTAGGGCTGGTTCAAGTTTTTTGTGGGCCCAGGAAACGCAGACTACATAACAGCGGTGAAGCAGGGAGAGGTAAGTATTTAAACTTTGCAAGTGCTGTGATCCTGAGCAAGCATAGGGGGCCCACTCGTTTGCATTGGCACTGGCACAGGGCCCCTCAAAGTACGGTGGTGTGTTTGACGGCGGGGTGCCTCCCACCGGCAGAGACACTTTTGCGTACTATGAGGGGCCCTGTGCCAGTGATGTCGCCAACGAGTATGCCCCCCCACCTGATGAAGGAACCTGCACTTTCATCTGCACCTTCCTCTTTGTCTCCGTGTAAGGTGGTATAGTATACGGGAAGGGGAACCTGACTCTCAGCAGGGTCAGATTCTGGCTGTGTAGAGTGCAAGGGGAATGTAGTGGTCTGGGTCAATGTACCAGAAGACTCATCTAGCAGTGGCTGGGCAATGGGCAGGATGAGGAGGAAACACAGATATAGGCCCAAATAATAAAGTGGGCTAAATGCAGTTCAAAATTGGTAACAGGAGTAAACTGGCGGCATAGCTTTGTTCAGCGGAGGACAATTGTAAGGAGTGGCAGACACAGTTAGTAGGCCCAAAAAAGTACATAGGCTAAATGCAGTTCAAAATTGGTAACAGGAGTAAACAGGTTTGTTCAGTGGAGGAGAACAACAAGCAGCAGCAGACACCATTAGTAGGCCCAACCAAACAAGTAGGCCAAACGCAGTTTCATATCTGATATAGGCTGAAAGCCTGAAAATTGAAGCTCAGCTTTGTTCAGTGGAGGAGAACAACAAGCAGCGGCAGACACCGTTAGTAGGCCCAAACAAACAAGTAGGCCAAATGCAGTTTAATATCTGATATCGGCTGAAAGCCTGAAAATTGAAGCTCAGCTTTGTTCAGTGGAGGAGAAAAGCAAGGAGCGGCAGACATCGTTAGTAGGCTCAACCAAACAAGTTGGGCAAATGCAGTTTAAAATTGGTAACAGGGGTACACAGGCAGCATAGGTTTGTTCAGTGGAGGTCAACTGTAAGGAGTGGCGCAGACAGACTTAGTAGGCCTAAAATAAAAAAGTAGGCTCAATGCAGTTTAAAATTGGTTACAGGGGTATACAGGCGGCATAGCGTTGTTCAGCGGAGGACGATTGTAAAAAAGTAGGCTCAATGCAGTTTAAAATTGGTTAAAGGGGTACACAGGCGGCATAGCTTTGTTCAGCGGAGGATGATTATAAGGAGTGGCAGACACAGTTAGTAGGCCCAAAAAAGTAATAGGCTAAATGCAGTTCAAAATTGGTAACAGCAGTAAACTGGCAGCATAGCTTTGTTCAGTGGAGGACAACTGTAAGGAGTGGCTGACACAGTTAGTAGGCCAAAATAATAAAGTGCGTTAAATGTCTGCCAAAACAATTTTCAAAAATAAACAGGTGGCATAGCTACGTACAGGGGTGGGCTCCTCTGCTGAGTAGCAGACAGTGGTAGTTGGCGCAAAGTATTAAATGGTCTAAATGGAGGCCAGGGCCCCTGTATATTTTAACTATCATCTATCATTTCAACAAATTTGTATTGGCAGTGCCATTGAAGGATTTATCAGCACAGACTACACTGTGGTGGAGCAGGGAGAGGTAAGTATTGCAAGTGGTAGAGCACTGTTCGAGCTGGGGGGAACACTCTCTCGTGGGCGACGGTACTGGCACAGGCCCCTCATATTACGACGGTGTGTCTGACGTTGGTTGTGCACCACCACTGTCAGAGACACTTCATTGTACTATGAGGGACCCTGTGCCAGTGCCGTCGCCCAAGAGTGGGCACACCCACCTGTCCAGGCAAACGGCACTCGCACGGGTGCTTGCGCCAGGTGGTGACCACAGCCCTGTGGGGGGAGTCAGCCCATTTAGGGAGGTAAAAAAATGGCCTATGGTGGACATTCAGCAGCTGCCAATGGAGGAATTGGAGCAGTCAGTAAGAGGAGGCCAAAAGCAAGACATTTTTCAGGCAAGCTACCTGTCAGCAGGGGAAGGTGGGGCAAAATAATTAGAAATCCATGATTGGTTCATTTTAATGAAGGTTAGATCATCAACATTTTGGGTAGCCAGACGAGTCCTTTTTTTGGTCAGTATTGAACCAGCAGCACTGAAGACTCTTTCTGATAGCACACTAGCAGCTGGGCAAGCGAGCTCCTGTAATGCATATTCTGCCAATTCAGGCCAGGTGTCTAATTTAGATGCCCAGTAATCAAAGGGGAATGGCGTGTGCGGGAGAACATCGAGAAGGGAGGAAAAATAGTTCGTTCCATACTGGACAAATGATGTCTCCTGTCACTTTGAATTGATGCAGCAGTACCTGTCGTGTCTGCGGTCATTGCGAAATCACTCCACAACCTGGTCATAAAACCCCTCTGTCCAACGCCACTTCTGATTTGTGCACCTCTGCCATGTTGCCCCTACAGCTCGTGTGAGAACCATCACCACTGCTGTGTGCTCGGAATGCCTGAACCAAACGGTCTACAAGAGTTGCTTGTTTGGTAGCCAATATTTGCACAAGGTTCTCATGTGGCATGATATTTTGTAATTTCCCTTTGTAGCGTGGATCCAGGAGGCAGGCCAACCAGTAATCGTCTTCGGTCATCATATTTATAATGCGGGGGTCCCTTTTTAGGATACGCAAGGTATACTCAGCCATGTGGGCCAATGTTCCAGGTGTCAATTCATTGCTTGTGCTGGGCTGGGGAGCACTTTCTTGCAAATCAACATCACTTATCTCCTGCAAAAACCCTGTACCTGACCTTGCAACGCCACCAGTTTCTATTGCCCCCTGAGAAGCATCCTCCTCCCATAAATATTCATCCCCATCATCCTCCTCCTCCTCCTCTTCGTCCGCCACCTTGTCCAGGAGAGTTCCCTGAGCAGACAATGGCTGAATGTCATCAAGGCTTCCCTCCTCATTGGCTGCAGATGCCTGCTCCTTAATGTGCGTCAAACTTTGCTTCAGCAGACGCATTAGTGGGATGCTCATGCTTATGATGGCGCCGTCTGCACTTACCAGCCGTGTGCATTCCTCAAAACACTGAAGGACTTGACAGAAGTCTTATAGCTTCGACCACTGCACACCAGACAACTCCATGTCTGCCATCCAAGTGCCTGCCCATGTATGTGTAACCTCCCACAAATTAATTACAGCACGCCTCTGTTGGCACAGCCTCTGAAGCATGTGCAGTGTGGAGTTCCACCTTGTTGCAACGTCGATAATTAGGCGGTGCTGGGGAAGCTTCAGCGATCGCTGATGGTTCTGCATACGGCTGGAGTATACGGGCGACCGGCGGATGTGCAAGCAAAGTCTTCGCACCTTCAGGAGCAGTGCTGGTAAGCCCGGATAACTTTTCAGGAAGCACTGCACCACCAGGTTCAAGGTGTGAGCCAGGCAAGGTATGTGTTTCAGTTCTGAAAGGGCTATGGCAGCCATAAAATTCCTTCCGTTATCACTGACTACTAGTGTTGAGCATTCCGATACCACAAGTATCGGGTATCGGCCGATATTTACGGTATCGGAATTCCGATACCGAGATCCGATACTTTTGTTGTATCGGGAATCGGTATCGGGATCGATATAATGTGTAAAATAAAGAATTAAAATAAAAAATATTGATATACTCACCTCTCCGACGCAGCCTGCAACTTACCGAGGGAACCGGCAACCTTCTTTGCTTAAAATGCGCGCGTTTACTGCCTTCCGTGACATCACGGCTTCTGATTGGTTGCGTGCCGCCCATGTGACCGCGACGCGACCAATCACAAGCCGTGACGTAATTTTCAGGTCCTGAATGCCTAATTCTAGGCATTCAGGACCTGAAAATTACGTCACGGCTGGTGATTGGTCGCGTGCCGCCCATGTGACCGCGACGCAGCCAATCACAACAAGCCGTGACATAATTTTCAGGTCCTGAATGCCTAATTCTAGGCATTCAGGACCTGAAAATTACGTCACGGCTTGTGATTGGTCGCGTGCCGCCCATGTGACCGCGACGCGGCCAATCACAACAAGCCGTGACGTAATTTTCAGGTCCTGAATGCCTAATTCTAGGCATTCAGGACCTGAAAATTACGTCACGGCTTGTGATTGGTCGCGTCGCGGTCACATGGGCGGCACGCGACCAATCAGAAGCCGTGACGTCACGGAAGGCAGTAAACGCGCGCATTTTAAGCAAAGAAGGCTGCCGGTTCCCTCGGTAAGGTCCAGGCTGCGTCGGAGAGGAGAGTATATCAATATTTTTTATTTTAATTCTTTATTTTACACATTAATATGGATCCCAGGGCCTGAAGGAGAGTTTCCTCTCCTTCAGACCCTGGGAACCATCAGGGATACCGTCCGATACTTGAGTCCCATTGACTTGTATTGGTATCGGGTATCGGTATCGGATTAGATCCGATACTTTGCCGGTATCGGCTGATACTTTCCGATACCGATACTTTCAAGTATCGGATGGTATCGCTCAACACTACTGACTACCTTGCCTGCCTCAAGATGTACACTGCCCAGCCATGACTGAATTTCTTGCTGCAAGTACTCTGCCAGTACTTCTGTGGTGTGTCTGTTGTCGCCCAAACACTTCATTTCCAACACAGCCTGCTGATGCTTACCACTAGCTGTTCCATAATGGGACACCTCGTGTGCAACACTGGCAGCTGCAGATGGAGTGGTAGGCGGCTGAGCTCTGTGGACGACCTTTCGCTTCTGGAGGAGGAAGATGAGGAGTGGTGTCGAACGCCTACTGCCAACTGTTTCCTAGACCGTGGGCTAGGCAGAACTGTCCCACTATGGCTGTCCCCTGTGGACCCTGCATAAACCACATTAACCCAGTGCGCCGTGATGGACACGTAATGTCACTGGCCATGCCTACAGGTCCATGCATCTGTTGTGAGGTGCACCTTTCTACTGACTGATTGCCTCAGTGCATGGACAATGCGGTCTTTGACATGCTGGTGGAGGGCTGGGATGGCTTTTCTTGCAAAGAAGTGTCGACTGGGTAGGTCATTGCGTGGTACTGCGTAGGCCATCAGGTCTTTGAAAGCTTCGCTTTCAACCAACCGGTGGGGCATCATCTCTAACGAGATTAGTCTAGCAATGTGGGCATTCAAACCCTGTGTACGCGGATGAGAGGATGAGTACTTCCTTTTCCTAACGAGAGTCTCTTGTAGGGTGAGCTGGACTGGAGAGCTGCATATGGTGGAACTAGCGGGGGTGGTGGTGGACGTGGCAGATTGAGAGATGGTTGGTGATGGTATTCTTGATGTTGGCCTACATGCAGTGTTTCCGCCCAAGAACCTGGTGATTCCCTGACTGCCTTGGCCTTGGGACGATACCTCCACATTTTCTGCAGGTGGTGTCCTAAACGGTGGGCTTACAGTGAGGGAAGCAATGTAGCGTTGCTGACTACCTTCATTCTGAGCGGGTGCACCAACGTTACGGGACGTTTGGTAGTTAGTCCAGGCTTGCAAGTGCATGCTGGTTAAATGTCTACGCATGCACGTTGTATTTAAATTTAGGGGATTCTTCCCTCTGCTAAAGGTCTTTGAGCATTTCTTACAGATAACTTTGCACTGATCATTCGGATCTTGGTTAAAAATTGCCACACTGCACTCTTCCTACTATCGAATACATTTTCAGGCATTGCACGCTGTGCTACTTTCACCGGATGGCCATACTGCCCTAAAACTGTTTTTGTTTTAGACACACGTTTTGGTCCTTATACGGGCCTGTCAGATGAAAGCTGTTGCGATGTTGATGCCTGCTGCGGATCATCCTCCTCCGCTTCAGAGCTACTGCCAGCGGCACCCTGTTCCCCCAATGGCTGCCAATCTGGGTCAACAACTGGGTCATCTATCACCTCCTCTTCAATGTCCTGTGCACCATCCTCTGTGTCACCGTGTAAGGTGCTATAGCGTTCGGGACGGGGCACCATAGTCTCATCAGGGTCACATTCTGGCTCAGTACACTGTGAGGGCAATGTAGTGATCTGAGTCAATGGAACAGCATAATAATCTAGCTGTGGCTGTGCATCTGTGCACTCCATGTCTGATTCATCTTGTAATGGGCTGTTAACTATTTCCCTTTCTAACCCTGGCACGGTATGTGTAAAGAGCTCCATGGAGTAAACTGTAGTGTCGCCTGCTGCATCCTTCACTTTTGCTTTGGGTGAAGGACACAAGGAAGCGACTTGTTCCTGACCGGGAGCATGTACTGACGACTCGCTGCTTTTATATTTCGAACTTTCTGAAGAGGAGGCGAAAGAGCTAGAGGCTGAGTCAGCAATGAAAGCCAAAACTTGTTCCTGCTGCTCTGGCTTTAAAAGCAATTTTCCTACTCCCAGATAAGGGAGCCTTCGAGGCCTTGTGTAGCCAGATGATGATGCTGTCTGAACAACTGGAGCCTTAGGTGCTATTTTGCTTTTCCCACTACCACCAGATGCGTCACGACCATCACCACCACCATCATTACCAGCTGGCAATGACCGCCCATGGCTTCTTCCTCCAGACTTCCTCATATTTTGGAAAATGTAACCAAACTAACAACCGTTATATGGTACTATAAAACAAGGTAGAAGGTGTATATAAACTTGTTGAGAATTTAAATCTCCCTTTTCTGTGTGGGACACTGCTGCAAAAACCAGGCCCGCTGTATTACACAGCTCAATGTATGTGGCAGAAAGTGGCAGGCAGATATACGACAAACAGAACTAACGCAGATCCACTTAGTGGCAATTTAAATCTCCCTTTTTTGTGTGGGAGACTGCTGCTAAAAACCAGGCCCGCTGTATTACACCACTCAATGTAAGTGGCAGAAAGTGGCAGGCAGGTATACGACAAACAGAACTGACGCAGATCCACTTAGAGGCAATTTAAATCTCCTTTTTTGTGTGGGAGACTGCTGCAAAAAACCAGGCCCTCTGTATTACACTACTCAATGTAAGTGGCAGAAAGTGGCAGGCAGCTATTCGACAAACAGAACTGACGCAGATCCACTTAGGGGCAATTTAAATCTCCTTTTTTTGTGTGGGAGACTGCTGCAAAAAACAAGGCCCACTGTATTACACTACTCAAAGTAAGTGGCAGAAAGTGGCAGGCAGATATACGACAAACAGAACTGACGCAGATTCACTTAGTGGCAATTTAAATCTCCCTTTTTTGTGTGGGAGACTGCTGCAAAAAACCAGGCCCGCTGTATTACACTACTCAATGTAAGTGGCAGAAAGTGGCAGGCAGATATACGACAAACAGAACTGACGCAGATCCACTTAGTGGCAATTTAAATCTCCCTTTTTTGTGTGGGAGACTGCTGCAAAAAACCAGGCCCGCAGTATTACACTACTCAATGTAAGTGGCAAAAAGTGGCAGGCAGATATACGACAAACAGAACTGACAGAGATCCATTTAGGGGCAATTTAAATCTCCCTTTTTTGTGTGGGAGACTGCTGCAAAAAACCAGGCCTGCTGTATTACACTACTCATTGTAAGTGGCAGAAAGTGGCAGGCAGATATACGACAAACAGAACTGACGCAGATCCACTTAGTGGCAATTTAAATCTCCCTTTTTTGTGTGGGAGACTGCTGCAAAAAACCAGGCCCGCAGTATTACACTACTCAATGTAAGTGGCAAAAAGTGGCAGGCAGATATACGACAAACAGAACTGACAGAGATCCATTTAGGGGCAATTTAAATCTCCCTTTTTTGTGTGGGAGACTGCTGCAAAAAACCAGGCCCGCTGTATTACACTACTCATTGTAAGTGGCAGAAAGTGGCAGGCAGATATACGACAAACAGAACTGACGCAGATCCACTTAGTGGCAATTTAAATCTCCCTTTTTTGTGTGGGAGACTGCTGCAAAAAAACAGGCCCGCTGTATTACACTACTCAATGAAAGTGGCAGAAAGAGGCAGGCAGATATACGACAAACAGAACTGACGCAGATCCACTTAGTGGCAATTTAAATCTCCCTTTTTTGTGTGGGAGACTGCTGCAAAAAACCAGGCCCGCTGTATTACACTACTCAATGTAAGTGGCAGAAAGTGGCAGGCAGATATACGACAAACAGATCTGACGCAGATCCACTTAGTGGCAATTTAAATCTCCCTTTTTTGTGTGGGAGACTGCTGCAAAAAACCATGCCCACTGTGTTAGGGGTTGAGTTCCCGCCTCTGCACAGGGGGAATCTCGGGCCATCTCCGCTGCAGTCTCCCATTCGTCTCCTGGCACAGTGGAGTCTGCTCAGCGGAGACGTCGGTCCCAGCGTCTCGCTCAGTCTGACTCTGTACAAAGGGTTACTGCTGCTTTTCCAGCTTCTGCCATTGAAGCCAGTGCTGGGCAGCAGTGAGCAGACGCTTTTGGGACTAAGTCCTGCTTTTCTTCTTCTGAGCATGCCCAGGGTAAGATCTCTCATTGGAGATCGAGGGTCACATGCTTGGATACTGCAGCAAAGTCCATTGGTTCTCCAGGAAGGTCCTGAAGGTGCTCACGCTCTGTGGCAGCCTCTCATTGGTCCTTCTAGGAAGGTCTTGTACTTGCTGCAGCTATAAAAGGCTTGCATGGCCACACAGCCATGCGCTAGTATCAATCCAAATATGTGCTTTGCGCCAGTGTGGTTATGTATGAATGGATTCAGGGATCTGACTGAAATAAGCCCCTAGAATTCTGGAACCTCCGGTGAGGAGATTGTATGAATGTATTCAGGGACCCGGCTGAAATAAGCCCCTAGAATTCCGGAACCTCCGGTGAGGAGATTGCGTGTGTGCATAATCACTGACTGCTATCAGTTCAGCAGCAAGCTTGTGCTCCTGTGAGGCTAACAGGGCACAGTGCTTTCCTCTCACGGCTACTCTGTGAAGTAACAGAGCTAGTCTATACCACTAAACAGTGCCATCATTCACTAGCAGCAGGTTCCTCCTGCACGGTGGACCCCGGGTTGCGAACGCACCATTTATAATAAACAGCTATATTTACTCGGTGCGTTCTGCTAGCCGTAACATACTGTATTACACTACTCAATGTAAGTGGCAGAAAGTGGTAGGCAGATATGTGACAAACAGAACTGACGCAGATCCACTTAGTGGCAATTTAAATCTCTCTTTTTTGTGTGGGAGACTGTTATGAGCTGGTGGTTTAGGAGCAACATGGGACATGCTCTGGAGGAGGTGGTACCTGTACTGACCGCAGTTCCTGAGCTTAACATAACACTAGAAGTAGCCGTGGGATGTTCCTGTCACTCCCTAGACACCTCGTCAAGGCCGGAGGACTAACTACCCCTAGAGATAGAAACAGGAAAGCTATCTTGCCTCAGAGAAAATTCCCAAAGGATAGGACAGCCCCCCACAAATATTGACTGTGAGTGGAGAGGGAAATGACATACGCAGAATGAAACCAGGATGTAGCAAAGGAGGCCAGTCTAGCTAGATAGATAGAACAGAACAGAACACTGTGCGGTCAGTATTAAAAACTAGAAAAATCCACCACAGAGTTTACAAAAATCTCCACACCTGACTAAAGGTGTGGAGGGTAAATCTGCTTCCCAGAGCTTCCAGCTTAACTGAATAAATCCATAATGACAAGCTGGACTAGAAAAAAACATAGAAAGTGCAGAAAGATTAAGTCCACAACAAGTGGACTGCAAAAGAACAAAGCAAGGACTTATCTTTGCTGAACTGGTCAGAATATCAGGGAAATCCAAGCAGAGATGTGAATCCAACCAGGAACCATTGACAACTGGCACAGGCTGAAGCATGGAACCAGGCTAAATAGCCGAGCCAGAAAGACAATCAGTGGAAGCAGCTGCAGACCACTAAATCCAAGGAGCAGCAGTACCACTTAAAACCACCGGAGGGAGCCCAAGAGCAGAACTCACAAAAGTGCCACTTACAACCACCGGAGAGAGCCCAAGAGCGGAATTCACAACAGTACACCCCCTTGAGGAGGGGTCACCGAACCCTCACCAGAGCCCCCAGGCCGATCAGGACGAGCCAAGTGAAAAGCACGAACCAAATCGGCGGCGTGGACATCGGAGGCAACAACCCAAGAATTATCCTCCTGGCCATAACCCTTACACTTGACAAGATACTGAAGCCTCCGCCTCGAAAAACGAGAATCCAAAATTTTCTCCACCACATATTCCAACTCCCCATCAACTAACACCGGGGCAGGAGGATCAACAGAGGGAACAACGGGCACCACATATCTCTGCAACAAAGATCTATGGAAAACATTATGGATGGCAAAAGAGGCTGGAAGGGCCAAACGAAAAGATACCGGATTGATAATCTCAGAAATCAATAAACCAATAAACCGAGGCTTGAACTTAGGGGAAGAAACCTTCATAGGAACCTTCATAGGAACATGACGAGAAGATAACCAGACTAAATCCCCAACCCGAAGCCGGGGACCAGCACACCGACGGCGGTTAGCAAAACATTGAGCCTTTTCCTGAGACAACGTCAAATTGTCTACCACATGAGTCCAAATCTGCTGTAACCTGTCCATTACAGAATCCACACCTGGACAATCAGAAGGCTCAACCTGCCCCGAAGAAAAACGAGGATGAAAACCAAAATTACAAAAGAAAGGCGAAACCAAAGTAGCCGAACTAGCCCGATTATTAAGGGCAAACTCGGCCAACGGCAAGAAATCCACCCAATCATCCTGGTCAGCAGACACAAAGCATCTCAAATAGGTTTCCAAGGTCTGATTAGTTCGCTCAGTTTGGCCATTAGTCTGAGGATGAAACGCCAAAGAAAAAGACAAATCAATGCCCATCCTGGCACAAAAGGCCCGCCAAAACCTAGAAACAAACTGGGAACCGAACCACATGCTGAAAAAGCAATGGAACCAAATCAGAGGAGGAAGGCAATTTAGGCAAAGGTACCAAATGGACCATTTTAGAGAACCGGTCACAAACCACCCAGATAACAGACATCTTCTGGGAAACGGGAAGATCCGAAATAAATTCCATGGAAATATGCGTCCAGGGCCTCTCAGGGACCGGCAAAGGCAAAAGCAACCCACTAGAGCGGGAACAGCAAGGCTTGGCCTGGGCACAAGTCCCACAGGACTGCACAAAAGAACGCACATCCCGCGACAAGGAAGGCCACCAATAGGACCTAGCAACCAAATCTCTGGTACCAAAAATCCCAGGATGACCAGCCAACACCGAACAATGAACCTCAGAAATTACCTTACTTGTCCATCTATCAGGAACAAACAGCTTCCCCACAGGACAGCGGTCAGGTTTATCAGCCTGAAATTCCTGAAGCACCCGCGTAAATCAGGGGAGATGGCAGAAAGAATCACCCCTTCCTTAAGAATGCCAACCGGCTCAAGGACTCCAGGAGAATCAGGCAAAATACTCCTAGAGAGGGCATCAGCCTTAACATTCTTAGATCCCGGAAGATACGAGACCACAAAATCAAAATGGGAGAAAAACAGGGACCATCGAGCCTGTCTAGGGTTCAGCCGCTTGGCCGACTCGAGGTAAATTAGATTCTTATGATCGGTCAAGACCACAACGCGGTGCTTGGCTCCCTCAAGCCAATGTCGCCACTCCTCAAATGCCCACTTCATGGCCAACAACTCCCGATTGCCGACATCATAATTGCGCTCCGCAAGCGAAAGCTTTCTGGAAAAAAAGGCACACGGTTTCATCAAAGAACCATCAGAACTCCTCTGAGACAAAACGGCCCCTGCCTCAATCTCAGAAGCGTCAACCTCAACCTGAAAAGGAAGAGAAACGTCCGGCTGATGCAACACAGGGGCAGAAGTAAATCGGCATTTAAGCTCCTGAAAGGCCTCAACAGCTGCAGAGGACCAATTCGTCACATCAGCGCCTTTCTTCGTCAAATCGGTCAGGGGCTTAACCACACTGGAAAAGTTGGCAATGAAACGGCGATAAAAATTAGCAAAGCCCAAAAATTTCTGAAGACTCTTCACAGATGTGGGTTAAATCCAGTCATGAATGGCTTGGACCTTAACAGGATCCATTTCTATAGACGAGGGAGAAAAAATAAAACCCAAAAAAGAGACCTTCTGAACTCCAAATAGGCACTTAGACCCCTTCACAAATAAAGCATTATCACGAAGGATCTGGAATACCATCCTGACCTGCTTCACATGAGACTCCCAATCATCGGAAAAAATCAAAATATCATCCAAATACACAATCATGAATTTATCAAGATAATTGCGGAAAATATCATGCATGAAGGACTGAAATACAGAAGGAGCATTAGAGAGCCCGAAAGGCATCACAAGGTATTCAAAATGGCCTCCAGGCGTATTAAATGCACTTTTCCATTCGTCACCCTGTTTAATACGAACAAGATTATATGCCCCTCGAAGGTCAATCTTAGTAAACCAACTAGCCCCCTTGATCCGAGCAAACAAATCAGAAAGCAAAGGTAAAGGGTATTGGAATTTGACCGTGATCTTATTAAGAAGGCGATAATCAATACAGGGTCTCAAGGAGCCATCCTTCTTGGCAACAAAAAAGAATCCCGCTCCCAATGGTGACGAAGACGGCCGAATATGCCCCTTCTCCAAAGACTCCTTAACATAACTCCGCATGGCTGTATGCTCTGGCACAGACAGATTGAAAAGTCGGACCTTAGGGAACTTACAGCCAGGAATCAAGTTAATAGCACAATCACAGTCCCTATGTGGAGGAAGGGAACTGGACTTGGGCTCATCAAATACATCCTGGAAATCCGACAAAAACTCAGGAACTTCAGAAGAGGGGGAAGAGGAAACTGACATCAAAGGAACGTCACTATGCACCCCTTGACAACCCCAACTAGTCACAGACATAGATTTCCAATCCAGCACTAGATTATGTCCCTGTAACCATGGGAAACCCAGTACAACAACATCATGCAAATTATGCAGCACCAGAAAACGGCAATCTTCCTGATGTGCTGGAGCCATGCACATGGTCTGCTGAGTCCAATACTGAGGTTTATCCTTGGCCAACGGTGTAGCATCAATGCCCCTCAAAGGAATAGGGCTCTGCAAAGGCTGCAAGGAAAAACCACAGCGCCTGGTGAATTCCAAGTCCATCAAGTTCAGGGCAGCGCCTGAATCCACAAATGCCATGACAGAAAAGGATGATAATGAGCAAATCAAGGTCACAGATAGGAGAAATTTAGGATGTACGGTACTGATGGTAACAGACCTAGCGACCCTCTTAGTACGCTTAGGGCAATCAGAAATAACATGAGCAGAATCACCACAGTAAAAACACAGCCTATTCTGGTGTCTGAATCCCTGCCATTCTGCTCTAGTCAAAATCCTATCACATTGCATAGGCTCAGGACTCTGCTCAGAGGATACTGCCATATGGTGCACAACTTTGCGCTCGCGCAGGCGCCGATCAATCTGAATGGCTAGAGACATAGATTCGCTCAAACCAGCAGGCGTGGGGAACCCCACCATAACATCTTTAAGGGCTTCAGAAAGACCCTTTCTGAAAATTGCTGCCAGAGCCTCCTCATTCCATTTGGTGAGCACAGACCATTTTCTAAATTTCTGGCAGTATACTTCTGCCGCTTCCTGACCCTGACACAGGGGCAACAAGGTCTTTTCTGCATGATCCACAGAATTAGGTTCGTCATACAATAATCCGAGCGCTTGAAAAAATGCGTCTACATTAAGCAATGCCGGATCCCCTGATTCAAGGGAGAATGCCCAGTCCTGAGGGTCACCACGCAGCAGAGAGATGACAATTTTAACCTGCTGAATGGAATCACCAGAGGAACGGGGTTTCAAGGCAAAAAACAATTTGCAGTTATTTTTAAAGTTCAGAAACTTGGATCTGTCCCCAAAAAACAAATCAGGGGTAGGAATTCTAGGCTCTAAAGCCGGAGTCTGGACAACATAATCTTGGATACTCTGTACTCTTGCAGCAAGATGATCCACATGAGTAAACAAACCCTGAACATCCATGCCAGCGCCAAAATCCTGAACCACCCAGAGATTAAGAGGAAAAAAAAGACAAAACAGACTGCAGAAAAAAAAATGGCTCAGAACTTCCTTTTCCTTCTTTTGAGATGCATTTAAATCATTTTTGGCCAGTTGTACTGTTATGAGCTGGTGGTTTAGGAGCAACATGGGATGTGCTCTGGAGGAGGTGGTACCTGTACTGACTGCAGTTCCTGAGCTTAACACAACACTAGAAGTAGCCGTGGGATGTTCCTGTCACTCCCTAGACACCTCGTCACAGCCGGAGGACTAACTACCCCTAGAGATAGAAACAGGAAAGCTATCTTGCCTCAGAGAAAATTCCCAAAGGATAGGACAGCCCCCCACAAATATTGACTGTGAGTGGAGAGGGAAATGACATACGCAGAATGAAACCAGGATGTAGCAAAGGAGGCCAGTCTAGCTAGATAGATAGAACAGAATACTGTGCGGTCAGTATTAAAAACTAGAAAAATCCACCACAGAGTTTACAAAAATCTCCACACCTGACTAAAGGTGTGGAGGGTAAATCTGCTTCCCAGAGCTTCCAGCTTAACTGAATAAATCCATAATGACAAGCTGGACTAGAAAAAAACATAGAAAGTGCAGAAAGATTAAGTCCACAACAAGTGGACTGCAAAAGAACAAAGCAAGGACTTATCTTTGCTGAACTGGTCAGAATATCAGGGAAATCCAAGCAGAGATGTGAATCCAACCAGGAACCATTGACAACTGGCACAGGCTGAAGCATGGAACCAGGCTAAATAGCCGAGCCAGAAAGACAATCAGTGGAAGCAGCTGCAGACCACTAAATCCAAGGAGCAGCAGTACCACTTAAAACCACCGGAGGGAGCCCAAGAGCAGAACTCACAAAAGTGCCACTTACAACCACCGGAGGGAGCCCAAGAGCGGAATTCACAACAGGAGACTGCTGCAAAAAAAAACAGTTCCGCTGTATTACACTACTCAATATAAGTGGCAGAACGTTGCTGGAAGATATATATATAAAAAAAGGGACCATACTACAATAACAATCTTCCTACAATGATCTCAGGACAAGTATGGCAGCCAGCAATAAAAAGGACTGCTGCACACAAAAATGTGGACAAATAAACAATAGAACTGTGCAGAAAGGAGCAACAGGATTTTTGCTTTTAAAAAAGCAGTTGGTTTGCACAGCGGCGTACAAACAGCAATGAAGCTATCAGGGAGCCTTGTAAGCTACAGAGCTGATGCACAAAAAACTAGCCTCCACTGTCCCTGCAAAGAAAAGGTGGTGTTGGACAGTGGAAATTGCTACAGCACAAGCGGTTTGGGGGTTAATCTTTCCTCCCTAACAATATCCCTGCTTCTGACGAAGCTGCAGCAACCTCTCCCTATGCTCAGATCGGCAGAAGTAAGATGGCGGTCAGCGTGCATGCCCCTTTATAGCCCCTGTGACGCCGCAGAAAGCAAGCCAATCATTGTCATGCCCTTCTCTAAGATGGTGGGGACCGAGACCTACATCATCACGCTGCCCACATTCTGTGTCCTCCTTCATTGGCTGAGAAATGGCGCTGAAAGCGTCATACGAAACGCGACTTTGGCGCGAAGATCGCCGACAGCATGACCGGTCCCACAGTGGGATCTGGTTGGGTTTCACGAAACCCGACTTTGCTGAAAGTCGGCGATTTTTCAATTTGTCCGATCCGTTTCACTCAACCCTAGTATAGAGATCTTGAAGACTATAATAATGGCAGAGTCTATGGATGGCAATTTAGAAACCCTCAGATCCCAAATAGATCAAAAAATTACCCCAATATAACCCGGGGCAATAACAATTATAAGAAGTCTAGAAAACCCCACAAGACCGGTGCTGCACACACATCATTTGGTTTTACAGGTGGAGAGTCGGATTCAACTGATGATGGCGCTCATGCACCCTCTGGTACGTCGGCTTTTTAAACCAATCCCCGAGGTGGAAGACTGGGTACCGATTGAGGGGCTACAGGGGTAGGAGGAAACATGGAAGGCGGAACGTTGCAGCTAACAACGAGCTCCAAAGCGAAGAAGACGGGACAGAGATGAAGTCATTGGTGGTAAATATCTCCTCATTTGCATTGACTGATGAACACATACATGTACTATCTAAGGGGTTGTCTTTCTGCCCCTCAAGTAATATCAACTGGTTTGATCTTGATAATGACTCATTTTTGTTTATTAGGAGACTACGATTGACAGCTTTTTTCAGGGTAAGGGTAGAGCGACAGTTGAGATGCCGGATGATACCCTCTCTCTTGGTGGCCTAGGTCTCTATGGCCATAGTGATTTTGTTCCACCTGAGCATGATCCAGTCATAGAGACCTTTTCTAAATTAGTTAAAGCTGATTTGAGTAAATTGAGGAAACACAATTTGAAGGTGAATAGACCAAATTTGAATGCCTCTGAGAGGGGGGAAATCAGGGCACTTAAGGAGAATAAAGCCATCACTATAAAGCAGGCTGATAAAGGCGGAGCGATTGTAGTGATGGATACACCCCAATATCGAGGGGAGATATTGAATCAACTGTCTGACCCTGAGGTCTATGAGAAACTTTCTCTCAACCCCACCCAGAGATTTATGGGGGAGTTGGGTGAAATTATTGATGAGGCTTGTGTTAATGGCATTATTGATGAGAAGTTGACAAAGTATTTGAAGGTGGATCATCATGTTGTACTAAACCTGTACACCCTTCCTAAGATACAAAAAGATCTAAAAAAAAACCCCGGACATCCAATTGTTTCCGGGAGGGGGTCCTTGTTTAGTAGGGTGGCAATCTTTTTAGATCGCCTGCTATGAAAATTTTCTATAGCAGCTCCGTCATATGTGAGGGACACTAGCGATTTTGTTAAATCTTTGGAGGGGGTATGAGTTGATAGCTCAACATTTTTGGTTTCTTTTGATGTAGTGTCGCTGTACACATCTATAGAGCATGAAAAGGGTTTGTCTGCGGTCAATGTGATGCTCGCCGGCTCCGACATGGCGCCGGACTGTGCACAGCTCACCCTGACGCTGTTGAAGTTCATCCTAAGGAGGAACTATTTTCTCTTTGATGATGATTACTACCTGCAGGGTTGCAGGACAGCCATGGGGTCCAATGTGGCCCCCAAGTATGCTAACATCTATATGGCTGTCCTGGAGGGCGAGCATATGTACAGGTCCTCACACTGGCACCATGTGAGGAGCTGGCGACGTTACATCGATGACATTTTTCTTGTATGGGACGGCAGCCGGGAGGAGTTGGATCTGTTTTTCCAATTCCTCATTGGGATATATCCAGAACTTAAATTCACTATGGATTGCTCACAGGAGATGATGCAATTTTTGTATACGTTGGTATTTAAGAATGGAGACTTTTTGCACACGGATTTGTTTGTGAAAGCCACAGACAGGAATAACATGTTGCACTTCTCCAGTGAGCATCCTAGGAAAATGATTGAATCATTACCTTGGAGTCAATTATTGAGAGTCAGAAGGGTGGTCTCGTGCGATAATCTGACCGACCAGCGTCTCGATGAAATGTGTGATAAGTTCCTTACTAGGGGTTATTTTAAAGCTAGTTTAATGGAGTTCAAACGGAAAGCTCTTGATATACCCAGAGATGAGTTACTGAAGCCAAAAGATTTGATTGGAGAGAATAAGAGGATTCCTTTCGTAACTGCGTATAATAGTTTCAGTAGAAGGGTCTCTGGGATTATCAGACAACATTGGCCACTACTGGGGAATGGACATGAAAACATTGAGGAGTTTAATATGCCACCATTATTTTCCTTCAGGAGAAATAGGAATTTGAGAGATGAACTTGTCAGGTCAGATATCGGTAGTTCTAAAAGGGATATTCAGTCAACTTTCAGTTGCCCTAGTCTAGGGAACTTTCCCTGCCTTGGTTGTGCCTGTTGTGGTAATATGCTCAAGGGCAATCAATTTTCTCACCAATCAGGGAGACGTTACAATATACGTAAAAGGTATACATGTACAAGTAGTTATGTAATTTATGTAGTAAGCTGCCCATGTGGGCTGTTCTATGTGGGGGAGACCACGATGGAAATTAAGGCTAGGATTAGTAAACACAAAAGTACAATATGGACTGGACTAGTGGTTCTCCCTGTACCGAAACACTTCAGGGAGATGGGACATTCAGTCAATCAATTACGTTTTAGGGTTATTGATGACGTCCCTGTGTTGAGAAGGGGAGGGGATCGGATTGCCTTATTAAAAAAGAAAGAATTGAAGTGGATTTTTGAGCTGGAGACATTAAGGCCTAAATGTATGAACATCGAATATAATCAACATGGTTGCTTACTATGAATATACGATGAGGTTCTGAGACGTTCTGTGCATCTTCATTTGTGGTCTTGTTTTTAATTCCTTTTCTATGTGCTTTTGTAATTTTTTAAAATAGGTTTTTTTTAAGGGATCCCTTAGGGGATAGTTAAACACTGACAAGATTTATGGGCGGAGCTTATGTTAGCATGATGATTGGTCACTTTATGTATTTATACCTTTAAGAAGAATTATGCTTATTCTCTTTCAATCTATGCACTTCTTTTCAGGTTCTGGAGGATCTAAGCTTGTGTGACTATAGACCTGCGTTCTACATGATCTTGATGTACTGGTGAGAGCACACTGGAATACCTCTGTGGACCCCTAGATATCTCAAACACTTATGGGAGTTTAAAATAAAATATTATAGATATATATTTGGACAAAGAGGGGGTTGGGGTCTCCCACTGTGCTCTGGCCATTTGCTATGATTAATCTGGAGTGTTGCCACATATGATGTCATTATAAGATTCTATGATATGAGATTGGGGTATAATTAGTATTTTTTCCAATTCTGGACTATTTCTAAATGATGATGGAGCGTTTTATGCATAAAGTTTATCGCTGCATATGATCTATGTTTGGGCAATTTAATCGCTATGTATCTCTATTTAGCACTGCTGCGTAATGCTACATTTAGTGCTTTATTTATATGGTGGGTTATAGCAGTTTTACTGACCATGTATGCAGCTTTGCTTCTATTTTCGGGTGAAGCCGAGTTTGGCTTTTGCTGGGACATGCACAGGGTTAATGGGGGCGGAGTGCCCCTGGGGGATTGTTGAGCTTCCTGAGTTGTGGAGGAAGCATGCAATCAATTGGAGAAGAGACTCACAGCTGTGACATAGCAATGCTTAGTGTGACCTACGGGATGAAGACACCGGAGCATGTGCACTACAGGATGTATAGCGATTGGTCCGAAGCACCTGGAGGTGTGGCTTTATGACGCTGATGAGCAAGCATCACCATGACAATAGAAAAGCGGTGATATGATTGGTGAAGGACTTGTTTACAGTGGTAGGAGATGTTAGAGAGCCTTTATCTGTATTAGAACAGTCTATAGATGGATGAGTGATCAGGAAATGCGCTTTGTGTCAGTTTGGGACACTTTCCCAGCCCAGCATTTTGTGAAGTGTTTTTTATATGTTTTATGTGTTTTTTGATATTTAATTAATTGTTTATGTATTCATAAGTGCCGATTGGTTCGTGCTAATGAGGGGGTGGAGTTTTACACTACTTAAGGGGGATTAAGACTGTATTGTGCTGTGCTTGAAAAAGATCTTTGGGATCGAAACGTCGCCATAGAAGGCAGAATAAATTGTGATCTATTTTACCAACATGAGAGGTGCTGTCTTTTATATCTTTATACATTGGACTACATACCAAGAAGGACTCCTTGGCTGAGACGTGCGCTCTTTATATGGGTAATGTTGACCCTGCTTTTCCCATGAGGTGCTGTGTTTTACTGATTATGCTATATACAACCTCTTAGCTTTGTCATGAGTAGGAGGAAACAATTTTTTACGTGACCACAACTGTGAAACCGTGGGCTGGCTGCAGTGCTGAGAAAGGATGGAGTATGGTGAACCGGACAAACTGCTGGACCATGTGAGATGTGCAGGCAGAGATGTTAAGGTGAATCGAGAAACTTGCGGTGTAGTCGTTCTCTGAGATCGGTCAAAAATAGCAGGCATGTCTGCTTCCATTACAGCTGACGGCGAGCTCTCAGTCAGCGAGACTGGAGCGGGTAAAGAGCCCGAGGTTCTGTGGTCGAAGACCCGCGTCTCAATAGTTGACATGGTAACAGAGGAGGAGGAAGAATCAGCAGATGCAATTGATGAGGCGGCTGATGGTTGTTGAGGTCCGTTGGTCTGCATTTTTGTGCAGTGGGATTCCCACAGTAAAGCATGTTGATTGCACATGTGAAGGTTCATACATGTAGGAGACAAATTATTGCATCCAAGCTAAAATTTTGGACATCGGTGAAGATTTCCTCCTCGTGACTCAGCAAAGCTTTTGAGTAAACTTCTGATAACCATGGCATAGAATGTGTGAACAGCTCTTCAGACTCACCCATCTGTGGTTCCATACAGTCAATTGTACAGTTGGAGAGTTGGGACACGGGGGAAGCAAGGGGAATTTTGGTGCCACCTCTGTGGACACTGCTGGGTGTGATGTTGAGATGGAGGAAAAGGGGAAGAGGCCACTTGCACATGCTTTTTCTGTGTCTCATCAACAAGGCGTACTGCCGTGCGTCTGCCAAAGAAAGGTAGTGGAGTAGTTACATCCAGTAACAGAAGTTGTCAGTTGTCTTTGCAAAGAACGTGACATTTTTGGTGCACTAGTGCTTTCACAAACATTACCACCTTCTCCATATTCATTATGAACATCAACCCTGATCCCCCTTCCTCCACAGCCTCCCAGTCATGTTGCTCAGAAAGTGTGTTAGGAGCACAGTATTACCAACAAAAAATTAGAATTTAAACTCTAGAGAGAGGATTTACACTGGCGCTTCTCACCAGAGATGGGAAGAGAGAGGGGACTCAGAAGCGGCTGGTGTCTAAAACAGGTTCTGTGTTGGTCCCTGTAATTAGTAAAAATTGGAGAAAAGTAGTAGAACAACACCGCGCTAAACTGAGATGAGATAGCGGTATAAGTGAAAAATAAATAGATCAATAAATACTATGCACAGGGTTCAACAACTAAGGCTGTAGGGTGCTCACTTGTACTGAAGATGGTGCTCTGTCTGTGTAGGACCAGAGGAATGGATTAAGCGGATCAGTGGACAAGTGACTAATGTCATACAGTAGAGGACATCTCACTTTCAAATTGTTTGTAGCATCTAGTCTGTTATAGAGGCCTGATCCACAGGCCCCAAAAAATTCTTCATGAACAACAGCTCAAATCACAGGATTATATCACCACAGCACTAACTGACAAGGTGGGATAAGGCATGCTGTTTCACATATAGCTAGTGAAAAAATAAGATTTAAAATGCTATACTCATGCATGGAGCACAATAGAAGTAGTGCACAATATACTTGTATGACATGTGCCCTGCTGGCTTTGTCTGTGGACCTCAGTAATGGCTAAAAAAATAGCTGAAAAGTCCATTTTGCAGCCACACAGGACACAATATAGCTAAACCATCTGAGTAAGAAACAACTGCCTAGCTAACTAGCTAAAATATAGCTTCTAACACTGCCAGCACCAAGGAGCAGCCTCTCTGCGCTGTTACAGTGTCAAAATGGCGTTAAAACAAGATGTTCGCTCTTTATATGGGAGGAACATGTGATTTCAGTAGCCAATGACACAAGCCATTGTGTCAGTACATTTTGGATGTTTCCTGCGCCCTGATTGGCTAGCCGCAATGTGCACACATAAAGTTAGGGGGAAAAAAATTACTGTTTACAAGAACTCCACGCCTCTGAGCTCTGTAAACCCCCTCCCCTCATCAAACATGTGCCAAACGCTCATGATACACCACCATAATTGTTGCTAAAGTGCTGAAAATACTTTTGTGGCAACGCAAATATTTTTCCACACTTATTACCGAATGTTACCAATTTTTCCCGATTTTATAAAGTTTATCTTATGTTTCTGATCACGAATCCGAATGTGCCATACACTCTGCACCCCATCTTGACTGGAAAAAAACAGAAATGTAGACATTTTTGCATATTTATTAAAAAAGAAAAACTGACACATGTTCATAAGTATTCAGACCCTTGAGGCTTGTCTCTGTGCTGTTTTGCATATTGTAGGCGACATACTTTGTGGCATCTGCGCAGTAATGGCTTTCTTCTGGCGACTCGAACATGCAGCCCATTTTTCTTCAAGTGCCTCCTTATTGTGCATCTATCTTATTAAATGCACTCTATGAAAAATTGAATATATGGGCTGTACTACAGATCCGCTAAAAATACGCATAAGGATATATCTATCTGATGCAATTAATCCCTTAGACACAAATACATCAGCCGTTTTGAAATATTTTTCTACAGTGCACAAAGGAGATGTATCAGGTCTCAGGTTTTTGGGAATTGGTGCATAGACCTGTACGTGGGGGAGATCACAAATGTAAGTTATTAAATAGAGAATCTTTTTGGATTTTTATGTTAGAAACCCGCTCCCCACAAGGTTTATACCTGAGACAGGATTTGATCTTACAATATTAGCCATTTATTCTTGCATTTTTGCAATTCATTATTTTGTCATTTGTTTATGTGTTTTTATGAATTTCAATATGTCTATCTTCTATTTTAAACTGCACGCTAATGACACTTTCTTATTGGGCAATAGAAATATGGGTGGGAACGCCTTCTACAAATTGTTGTACATACTGTACAGCATAAATGACTCATTGCCATTTGATCTCAAGCTGCAAGATTTGGCAGTGAGGGATCGCTCATACGAGCATATACATTGGATGACTGCTATCCTATGTTTTATCGGATAGCTCTCAGACAAATGTTGTTCTATGGGGCAGTCCTGATAAGTGTTTTTTTTTTTGTCAAACTGATTCAGCATGAGAAAAATCGCCACATGCTGTATTTTTGAGTGCAAATCAGATGTCACACACCCATTCAAATCTATGGGTGCATGGAAATCATGGTCTACACTCGGAAGACATCAGATTTCCGCGGACTCACGCAATAGAGAAGATGGAGAAATTTTTTTTCCAACTTCTCCTGACCTGGTGTTTTGGGTCGAGTTCCCACCGCTGCACAAGGGGAATCTCGAGCCATGTCTGCTGCGGTCTCCCATTCTGCATTAGCTCAGTGGAGCCTGCTCAGCAGAGACGTCGGTCCCAGCATCTCGCTCAGCCTGATACTGTGCAAAGGGTTACTGCTGCCTTTCCAGGCTCTGCTTTTGTAGCCAACACTGGTGAGCGGTGAGCAGGCTTTTCTAGGACTAAGTACCGAAGTCCTGCTTTGTACACACTGAGCATGCCCACGGGAGGACCTCTCATTGGAGGTCGGGGTCATACCCTCAGGTCCTGTAGCAGCTCCAATTGGACCACTAGGAAGGTCCTTGTCTGCTGCAACTATGTAAGGTTCGCATGGCCACACGGCCATGCGCTAGTATCAACCTATGTTATGAGCTATGCTAATTGGTGGTCATGTCTGCATGTGGTCAGGGTTGGCTGAAATAGCCCTTAGAATACCGGCACCTCCAGTGAGAAGTTTTGTATGTTGGATTCAGGGTCCGGCTGACATAAGCCCCTAGAATACCGGCACCTCCGGTGAGGAGTTGTTTGTGTGCTATGCTGTCTGCATGACCACTCTTTGCTTTGCTCAGTTAGGTAGCTGTGATCCTCTGTGAGGTTAAGAGGGCACAGCGTTTTCATATCTTAGCGATTCTGTGAAGTTAACAGAGTTCACTTATACCGCCATATAGTGCCACCAATTACTTTGCAGCAGATATCTCTGCACGGTGGACCCCGGGCTGCGAACGCACCTTGTTGTTTCCTTCCTATACTCGGTGCGTTCTGCTGGCCCTAACACCTGGGATACGATTCTCTCACCAGAGAGACTTGTATCACACTGAGCTGACCTGCTGATCAAATTTGGATTAGAGTCTGATTGGTGTGAGATAAACAATCCATCCTACACTCGTGGAGCGAGCCCTATGGCTTTATCCTTTGCATATTTGGTGTGGACTTTCTGTGTGGATTGCTATGCAGAAAATCCACAGCATAACATAGTACCAGATAAGTGGATAAGATTTCATCAAATCTTATATACACTTTGCAGATTCTTTCAGCTTGTAAATTAAGCTTTGGCACAGATTTTTAATTCCTCAGCTTATCAATTCATTGTGCTGTTTCAGAAAAAATGTCACCCTTTTCAATGGAACTGGTGAACTCTACACCAAATCAACAGCAAAAAAATGCAAGTAATATGTACAGATCTTACTGCAGATAAGCCACATGACAATCCACACCAAATATACAAGATGTGAATTTAGCCTAATGGACCCCAAAACAAAATTCATAGTCGGTCATACCCATTTTGTGAAAAAAAAGTTAAAACAGTAAAATGTGTTACATTAACAAATGTTGAACATCTTGTAGTATGTGGTTCTGTCTTTATATTTTTTTCTGAATGCAGGGTATAGCTACATATCTCGTTTATGCACCTTTTCCTATTTCCTTTCAATATATTAATACGATAAGTGGCACAATTAATATCTTGCACCAAGGATATATTTTACATGCAGTTCATAGAAAGTTAGAATCTCATTTAATGCCCTTGTGGGTGCAATCATGTAGGACAAGTAAGTCACCCTATAAACTAGTGTCTAAGAGCGCATAAAAATGTCACTCCCAATTACTATTGGAAAAAAGTCCCACTATTAGATATACTCTTTAACTTTATGAGACATAATGTAGCCAAATTTAGATGGATTGTACCTAAAAAAATTAAGGACCTTGTGAGTGATCTTGAATTGAGCAAGAGATTAATACCGAAATAAGAGTTTGGATCTGTCACTTACGTGCTAACCATCCAAAGGCTTAAATGATTAATTCAGTTCAAATGATTTATGTGAATGGATTCCATCCACACATCATTTGGAATGGACCTCTGCTTCTATGTATACATTACACAATGGTGATTACACATACTGAAATTATCAAATGACTCCTGCCCTAGATTGTGCCCACTGGAGAAAAATATACAAAAATACAATAGTACAATAGTCCAAAATATGAAAATTCAAACTTGTGTAAATGATTACACTAATGGAAAACTCTAGAAGAAGAAACTTTACAACTAAGCATGACAAGTATAGAGCAAGTTGGCATGGCACAAAACAAAAGAGATAATAATGAATTGCGTACATGGTGTTTTTCCTGAAGCATCTCCTTTGGTGCTTTTTCTGCCATTTTTGGGCAACTTTGCCGCCAACATCTTTTTTTTAACTGTATATATAAGATAGGGGAGACTTCCAAGCATATGTCACCTGAAGAATGGTACGGTCACTTCTTTTAGCCACTTAATGACTTTCGAATAGTGTTGAGCATTCCGATACCGCAAGTATTGGGTATCGGCCGATATTTGTGGTATCGGCCGATATTTGTGGTATCGGAATTCTGATACTGAGTTCCGATACTTTCAGTATATCAGATACCGGAATCGGAAGTTCCCATAATCCAAAGAGCCAGAATTCAGCCAATGAGGAATGATTAGAAGTGTGGGCACATCCTGTTCTGCATGGTAGGCATGTAAATACTGGCATGTCTGTGATTGGCTGCTGAAATGATGTCATGATGCACTATAAAAGTCGCCGCCACCATTTTGGGTTTACTCTGCTGTGAATTCAGTTAGGGACAGGACGCTGTGTTCTGACTGAGGGCCAGTTTAGAGATAACGATTTGCTTCATTGTGCTTTGCCCAGGCTAATTTAGCAACCGCTGTGTGAGAACCTTGTTTTTGCCTTGCAGCGCTGTTCATGGCTGTCTGCAAGGTGTCTGTGTGAGTGCAGCTCACTCTGTTGTCAGGTCTGCAGCCACCGCTGGTTGTAGTCAGCTCAGGGTGTGTCACTGCCTCATACCGTTCCATTTTCCGTTTTTCAATTAGTGCAGCCTGCTGCACATTTTTTCAAATTTATCCTATTAGTGGCTTTCCATCCGTATCCAGCTAGATTGTGGAAAAACACTATATAGGATAACATAGATGACCTTTTTTTGGCCTTGCAGCGCCACTTACGGCTGTCTGCACGGTCTCTGTGTGAGTGCAGCCAGCTCACTCTGTAGTCTGTTCTGCTGCCACAGCCGGTTGTAGTCAGCTCAGGGTGCATCACTGCCTCATACCGTTCCATTGTCCGTTTCTCAATTAGTGCAGCCTGCTGCACATTTTTTCAAATTTATCCTATTAGTGGCTTTCCATCCGTATCCTGCTAGATTGTGGATAAACACTATATAGGATTACATAGAGGAGCTTTTTTGGCCTTGCAGCGCCATTTACGGCTGTCTGCACAGTCTCTGTGTGAGTGCAGCTCACTCTGTAGTCTGTTCTGCAGAAAAAACTAAAAGTTTATAAAGTTCACCAAACACTCCACTTTAGAGTTGTGTAGGCCACATTAGCTCATATTAAAGTCTAGTCCAAACTTGATAAAATTAGTGTTCCTTATACCTGTTAGCAGCAGTTCAGGAATAAGCACACTAAGCCCTTAGTACTTTTCTTCCTATCTTTATCAGTCTACCAAGATGAAGAAGGCAGGGAGTAAGGCACGTGGGCGTGGGCGTGGAGGTGGAGCAGGGAGAGGACGTGGGGATTCTGTGCCTGCTGTGGGCACCGGTGACTGATCATCCCCCAGTTTTAGCAGGGAACAGTCCTTCATGTGCAGCTTTGTAGGAGCTCGCCGTGCCCCACTGCTGCGGGACGAACAAGTTGAAGCCGTTGTCGGATGGATGGCAGTTAACACATCGACTTCAATTAGTGCCACATCCTCTCAGGCACAGAGCACTGAAGAGCACCCATCTGTCTCTTCACCACCTGCCAAATTGCCCAGGCAGTCAGAGAGCCCAGGACAGGAGCCATCTCTACTTCTGTTCTCTGAATCTCTTGGCTTGGAAAGAGGGTGCCATCCAAGCAGCATTGGAGAAATAGAAGAAGAGGCAGTATGCAGTGATGCCCAACAGCTTTGTCTCTCTGACACTGAAGAGACGGGTGGGCCAGTGCCTCTGGTCAGCACACTTCAGTACGCATCTGATGATGAGACTCAGGTGCCACTTTCAGGTGCATACTGTGCTGCCGAGACTACCCAGGAGAAGCAGTTGGTGGAAGAGGGTAGTGTAGATGATGAGGTCCTTGACCTATCTGTTGTGAACTCTGTTTTCAGGCTCCCTCTTGTGGTCACTGGTGGTATGGTGTGACTTTTGCTTTGGGCTCCCCCTGGTGGCTTTGTTTGTTATCCTGCTGGTCTCTGGCTATCAGCTGGTTCGTTATCCTCTGGGAGGTTCCTATATAGCTCTGTTTTGCTTTCACTTGTTGCCGGCTGTCGATGTAATCAGTGCTACTCAGATTCCTTCTGACTACCTTGCTCCCAGTCCATCCAGGACAAGCTAAGTTTTGTTTGCTCATTTTTGATCAGCAGTGTTTATCATGTTTTCTTGTCCAGCTTGCTAAAATGTCATTCCCTCGCTTCCTGGATGCTCTAGTGGACTGAGTTTCTCCCCACACACCATTAGTTGGTGCGTGGGTTCTTGAAATCTCAGGATGGATATTTTGTAAGGGTTTTTTATTGATCGCATAGACCCCTGCTCTATTTTCTGCTTTCTAGTACTAGTGGGCCTCTTTTGCTGAATCTGATTTCATCCCTACGTATGTGCCTTCGTCTTACTTCACCGTTAATATTTGTTGGGGGCTTCTATATCTTTGGGGATTATTTCTCTGGAGGCAAGCGAGGTCTTTCTTTCTCTTTAGGGGTAGCTAGTTCCTCAGGCTGGCTCGAGACGTCTAGGAATTTTTTAGGCACGTTCACCGGCTACCAATATTTGTGTTGGATAGGTTCAGATTTGCGATCAGTCCAGTTACCATCTCCCTAGAGCTTGTCCTTAGTTTATTCACTTGCTGGTCTATTCGTGATCCTCAGCCACTAAGGATCATAACAGTACAGCCGGCCCTAAAGTGTTAATTGCATGGCAGAAGCAGGAGAAAAGAAGCCTTGAGAATTTTTTTTTTTTTTTTTTGTTGCCGTGTGTCTAGCTGCTGTGGCTAGCTTCTCTCCTCCTCTTAATCTTGGTGTGGCTCTGAGTTCAGCTGCTGACATGGATGTCCAGAGCTTGGCTTCCAGTCTGGATCATCTTGCTGCTAGGGTTCAAAGTATTCAGGATTTTGTTGTTCACAGTCCTATGTCAGAGCCTAGAATACCTATTCCGGAGTTGTTTTCTGGAGATAGATCTAGGTTCCTGAATTTTAGGAACAATTGTAAGTTGTTTCTTTCTTTGAAACCTCGTTCCTCTGGTGATGCCGTTCAGCAAGTTAAGATTATCATTTCCTTTTTGCGTGGTGACCCCCAAGATTGGGCCTTCACATTGGCGCCAGGGGGTCCTGCATTGCTTAGTGTAGATGCGTTTTTTCTAGCCCTTGTATTGCTCTATGAGGAACCTAATCTTGAGAACCAGGCTGAAAAAACGTTATTGGCCCTCTCGCAGGGGCAAGATGAAGCAGAGGTGTACTGCCAGAAATTTCGGAAATGGTCGGTGCTTACTCAGTGGAATGAGTGTGCCCTGGCTGCAAATTTCAGAGCAGGTCTTTCTGAAGCCATTAAGAATGTCATGGTGGGGTTCCCTACGCCTGCAGGTCTGAATGAGTCAATGACTCTGGCCATTCAGATTGATCGGCGTTTGCGGGAGCGCAAACCTGTGCACCATTTGGCGGTGTCTTCTGAACAGACACCTGAATCTATGCAATGTGACAGAATTCTGACCAGAAGTGAACGGCAAAATTATAGACGGCAAAATGGGTTGTGCTTTTACTGTGGTGACTCAGCTCATGTTATCTCAGCATGCTCTAAGCGCAAAAAAAAGGTTGATAAATCTGTCACCATTGGTACTTTACAGCCTAAGTTCATTTTGTCTGTTACCCTGATTTGTGCCCTGTCATCTTACCCGGTTAATGCTTTTGTAGATTCAGGTGCCGCCCTGAGTCTGATGGATTGGTCATTTGCCAGGCGCTGTGGTTTTGATTTGGAGCCTTTAAAATTCCCTATTCCACTAAGGGGAATTGATTCTACACCATTGGCTACGAATAGACCTCAGTACTGGACACAAGTGACCATGTGCATGACTCCTGTTCATCAGGAGGTGATTCGCTTTCTTGTTCTGCATAATTTGCATGATGTCGTCGTGTTGGGTCTACCATGGTTGCAGACTCATAATCCAGTCCTGGATTGGAAAGCTATGTCGGTGTCAAGTTGGGGTTGTCAGGGAATTCATGGTGACGCTCCTGTGGTGTCAATTGCTTCGTCCACTCCTTCTGAAGTCCCTACGTTTTTGTCAGACTACCAGGATGTATTTGAGGAGCCCAAACTCAATTCTCTACCTCCTCATAGGGACTGTGATTGTGCTATAAATTTGATTCCTGGTAGT
Organism: Ranitomeya variabilis; assembly: GCF_051348905.1. Classification (NCBI taxonomy): domain Eukaryota; kingdom Metazoa; phylum Chordata; class Amphibia; order Anura; family Dendrobatidae; genus Ranitomeya; species Ranitomeya variabilis. The sequence goes on from NC_135237.1 coordinate 364,323,018, forward strand.
AAGTTTCCTAAGGGACGACTTTTCAATTTATCTGTGCCGGAGCATGCTGCCATGCGGAGTTATATAAAGGAGTCTTTAGAGAAGGGACATATTCGCCCGTCATCCCCTCTTGGTGCAGGATTCTTTTTTGTGGCTAAAAAGGATGGTTCCCTGAGACCCTGTATTGATTATCGCCTTTTGAATAAAATCACGGTCAAATTTCAGTATCCTTTGCCATTGTTAACTGATTTGTTTGCTCGCATTAGGGGGTCTAGTTGGTTCACCAAGATAGATCTTCGTGGTGAATATAACCTTGTGCGTATAAAACAGGGTGATGAATGGAAAACTGCATTTAATACGCCTGAAGGCCATTTTTTTGAGTACTTGGTGATGCCTTTTGGACTTTCTAATGCTCCTTCAGTCTTTCAGTCCTTTATGCATGACATCTTCCGTGAATATCTGGATAAGTTTATGATTGTGTATCTGGATGATATTCTGTTTTTTTCGGATGATTGGGAGTCTCATGTTAAGCAGGTCAGGATGGTCTTTCAGGTCCTGCGTGACAATGCTTTATTTGTGAAGGGCTCAAAATGTCTTTTTGGAGTCCAGAAGATTTCTTTTTTGGGTTTCATTTTTTCGCCTTCTACTATTGAGATGGACCCAGTCAAGGTTCAGGCTATTCATGACTGGATGCAGCCTACATCTGTTAAGAGTCTTCAGAAGTTCTTGGGTTTTGCTAATTTTTACCGTCGCTTCATAGCTAATTTTTCTGGCGTTGTTAAGCCTTTGACGGATTTGACCAAGAAGGGTTCTGATGTGACTAATTGGTCTTCTGCGGCTGTGGAGGCCTTTCGGGAGCTGAAGCGTCGGTTTTCTTCGGCTCCGGTCTTGTGTCAGCCAGATGTCTCACTTCCCTTCCAGGTGGAGGTTGATGCTTCCGAGATTGGAGCGGGGGCTGTTTTGTCGCAGAGAAGCCCCGATGGCTCTGTGATGAAGCCATGTGCTTTCTTTTCAAGAAAGTTTTCGCCTGCCGAGCGGAATTATGATGTCGGTAATCGGGAGCTGTTGGCTATGAAGTGGGCATTTGAGGAGTGGTGACATTGGCTCGAGGGAGCTAAACATCGTGTGGTGGTCTTGACTGATCACAAGAATTTGATTTATCTCGAGTCGGCCAAGCGGCTGAATCCCAGACAGGCTCGTTGGTCGTTGTTTTTCTCTCGTTTTGATTTCATGGTCTCGTACCTGCCGGGTTCGAAGAATGTGAAGGCTGATGCTCTTTCTAGGAGTTTTGTGCCTGACTCTCCTGGAGATTCAGAGCCGGCTGGTATCCTTAGAGAAGGGGTGATTTTGTCTGCCATCTCCCCAGATTTGCGACGTGTGCTGCAAGAGTTTCAGGTGGATAGACCTGACCGCTGTCCACCGGAGAGACTGTTTGTCCCGGATAGATGGACCAACAGAGTCATCTCCGAGGTTCATTCTTCGGTGTTGGCGGGCCATCCTGGAATATTTGGTACCAGAGACTTGGTGGCCAGGTCTTTTTGGTGGCCTTCCTTGTCGCGGGATGTGCGTTTCTTTGTGCAGTCTTGTGGAATTTGTGCTCGGGCGAAGCCTTGCTGTTCTCGTGCCAGTGGTTTGCTGTTACCTTTGCCTGTCCCGAAGAGGCCTTGGACGCACATTTCCATGGATTTTATTTCAGATCTCCCTGTCTCTCAGAGAATGTCTGTCATCTGGGTGGTGTGTGATCGTTTTTCTAAGATGGTCCATTTGGTGCCCTTGCCTAAGTTGCCTTCCTCCTCCGAGTTGGTTCCACTGTTTTTTCAAAATGTGGTTCGTTTGCACGGGATTCCTGAGAACATTGTTTCTGACAGAGGATCCCAGTTTGTGTCTAGATTTTGGCAGACCTTTTGTGCTAAATTGGGCATTGATTTGTCTTTTTCGTCGGCCTTCCATCCTCAGACGAATGGCCAAACCGAGCGAACTAATCAGACCTTGGAGACTTATTTAAGATGTTTTGTTTCTGCTGATCAGGACGACTGGGTTACTTTTTTGCAGTTGGCCGAGTTTGCCCTTAATAATCGGGCTAGTTCTGCTACTTTGGTTTCTCCTTTCTTTTGTAATTCGGGGTTTCATCCTCGTTTTTCCTCGGGTCAGGTGGAGCCTTCTGACTGTCCTGGAGTGGATGTTGTGGTTGATAGGTTGTATCAGATTTGGAATCATGTGGTGGACAATTTGAAGCTGTCTCAAGAGAAGGCTCAGCTCTTTGCCAACCGCCGTCGCTGTGTGGGTCCCCGACTTCGCGTTGGGGACTTGGTGTGGTTGTCTTCTCGCTTCGTTCCTATGAAGGTCTCCTCTCCTAAGTTCAAGCCTCGGTTTATCGGTCCTTATAAGATTCTGGAAGTCCTTGGCCCTGTGTCATTTCGTCTGGACCTCCCAGCATCATTTGCTATTCATAATGTGTTCCATCGTTCGTTGTTGCGGAGGTATGTGGTGTCTGTGGTTCCTCCGGTTGAGCCTCCTGCCCCGGTGCTGGTTGAGGGAGAATTGGAATACGTGGTGGAGAAGATCTTGGATTCTCGTATTTCTAGACGGAGGCTCCAGTATTTGGTTAAATGGAAGGGCTATGGTCAGGAGGACAATTCTTGGGTTGTCGCCTCTGATGTTCATGCAGCCAATTTGGTTCGTGCCTTCCATGTGGCTCATCCTGATCGCCCTGGGGGGTTTTCATGAGGGTTCGGCGACCCCTCCTTAAGGGGGGGTACTGTTGTGAACTCTGTTTTCAGGCTCCCTCTTGTGGTCACTGGTGGTATGGTGTGACTTTTGCTTTGGGCTCCCCCTGGTGGCTTTGTTTGTTATCCTGCTGGTCTCTGGCTATCAGCTGGTTTGTTATCCTCTGGGAGGTTCCTATATAGCTCTGTTTTGCTTTCACTTGTTGCCGGCTGTCGATGTAATCAGTGCTACTCAGATTCCTTCTGACTACCTTGCTCCCAGTCCATCCAGGACAAGCTAAGTTTTGTTTGCTCATTTTTGATCAGCAGTGTTTATCATGTTTTCTTGTCCAGCTTGCTAAAATGTCATTCCCTCGCTTGCTGGATGCTCTAGTGGACTGAGTTTCTCCCCACACACCATTAGTTGGTGCGTGGGTTCTTGAAATCTCAGGATGGATATTTTGTAAGGGTTTTTTATTGATCGCATAGACCCCTGCTCTATTTTCTGCTTTCTAGTACTAGTGGGCCTCTTTTGCTGAATCTGATTTCATCCCTACGTATGTGCCTTCGTCTTACTTCACCATTAATATTTGTTGGGGGCTTCTATATCTTTGGGGATTATTTCTCTGGAGGCAAGCGAGGTCTTTCTTTCTCTTTAGGGGTAGCTAGTTCCTCAGGCTGGCTCGAGACGTCTAGGAATTTTTTAGGCACGTTCACCGGCTACCTCTATTTGTGTTGGATAGGTTCAGATTTGCGATCAGTCCAGTTACCATCTCCCTAGAGGTTGTCCTTAGTTTATTCACTTGCTGGTCTATTCGTGATCCTCAGCCACTAAGGATCATAACACCCATCATGGCATGAGGTACAGGAAGGTGGTGGGAGCAGCTCTGAGGAAGAGATTTCCCGAACGGCCCAAAGAGGGAGAGGGAGGGGGAAGACTGCGGTGCCTGTAGCCTCCACTTCGGCACCCGTTAGGAGCATGCCTTTTCCTAAAGCCAAAACGGGGGCTCCCAAGACTTGCAGTGCCTGGTCCTTTTTTGACACAGTTGCAGATGACATTTGCTTAGTCAAATGCAAGGTGTGTCATCAGAAAGTCAAAAGAGGGAAAAGTGTCAGCAACCTCAATACCACAAATATGTGGAAACATTTGCGGACCAAGCACACGGTGGAGTTACAAAAACACACTGAAGACCTAGGCCAACCTACAGTGGCACCTACCACCTCTTCAGCTCGTATTGTTGCCTCTTCCTCCAGCTCACACACAGCTGGTTCGGCTTCCTCACAGGATCGCCATGGAAGAATCTCTGGCACTGTGGTCCAGAGACCCAGTGTAATTCCACCCAGAGCACCACGTTCCCAGTCATCCTCACACTCCTAGCCCAGTCTACAGCCATCGGTAGCACAGGCATGGGAGAAAAGGTGGCCATTCTCAGCAAACCACCCCCGAGCACAGGCTCTGAATGCTGGCATTGCAAAACTACTGTCCCTTGAAATGCTGTCATTCAGGCTGGTGGAGACTGACACCTTCCGTAACTTGATGGCATTGGCAGTCCCACAATACAATGTGCCCAGCCGCTTTTATTTCAGCAGGCAAGCCGTCCCTGCCCTGCAGAAGCATGTGGAGGTAAACATAAAACACGGGCTACTGAACGCCGTCAGTAGCAAGGTCCACCTCACCACCGATGCATGGACCAGTCACCATGGACAGGGGTGATACCTTTCCCTCACTGCCCATTGGGTAAATGTTGTGCAGCTGGGTACAGATCGTGCGAGTGGCGCAGGACGTGTTCTGCCAACTCCAAGGATTGCAGAAATCCAGTCTGTACACATTGACTCCTCCTCATACTCAAGTTCCTCAGAATCAGCGCTGCAGGAGCCGTCACAGTCCACCTCCACATGGACCCGTGAATGTTTACCTGATACGACCGATATGAGCACAGCCGTGGCCAAACGTCAACAGGCCATATTGAAATTAATTTCTTTGGGGAATCAAAGCCACACAGCGCAGGAGCTCTGGAATGCCATCAAGCAGGAGAGCGACGTGTGATTTGTGCTGGCGAATCTCCAGCCAGGCATGGTAGTGTGTGACAATGGCCGAAATCTGGTGGCAGCTCTGGCCTTAGGCAACCTCACTCACATCCCATGTCTGGCACATGTGCTCAACTTGGTCGTGCAGAGATTTTTGAGGGACTATCTGGATCTTGATGCACTGCTGCACAAGGTCCGCCTAGAGTGTGTTCACTTGCAGCGTTCCAGCATGGCAAGATCGCGCATTGCAGCTCTGCAGCTCCGATTCCGCCCTCCGGAACATCACATCCTATGTGACCTACCCACCAGGTGGAATTCCACGTTACATATGTTGGAGCGGTTGTGTGAGCAGCAGCCAGCAGTAATGGAGTACCAGCTGCATCAGGCGCAAAGAAGTCGCACTGCGCGCTGTTCAGACTTCACAACCACTTAGTGGGCCACTATGAAGGACGTCTGCCAGGTTTTGCATGCCTTCGATGATTCCACGCACATGGCGAGTGCAGATGATGCACTAGTCAGCATGACTGTCCCCCTTATCTGCCTGCTTGAAAGAACACTGCAAGCGCTAAGGGATGATGTTGTGGAAGAGGTGGAGGATGAGGAGTCACCAATTCCATCTGCTTCTGGACAGTCAGCGCAACGTGGTTCCTCACAAAGGCCTAGGCAGGGGACACTTTGTGAGGAGGATGAGAAGGAGTCAATGGAGGAGGAAGACATCTGTCCAGAGGAGGGAGTTACACAATTCTCCAGTAGTCAGTGTGTAGAGCGAGGGTTGGGTGATGCAGATCAGGCAGAGATCACGCCTCAAGCAGGGGACAGCGTTTCTTGGCCAGTTGGCAGTCTGCAGCACATGGTTGATTTCATGCCGCAGTGCCTGAGAAATGACCGCCGCATCGCCCACATTCTCAACACGGCTGATTATTGGGTGTACACCCTCCTAGATCCTAGCTACCGGTACAACTTTCAAAGCCTCATTACACCATTGAACCGAGAGCGTAAAATGCGGGAGTACCAAGACACATTGGTGCAGTCCATCATCTTCTCCATTCCAACCGAGAGCAGTGCTGCTAGTGCTTTACAAAGCAGCTCAGTGCATCGAGACAGTGGAGGAAGCTCTGCACAAAGAGGGAGCAGAAGCTGTGCCTCAGCACAAGGCAAGACCAGTATGGCCCAACTGTGGCAAAGTTTTGTGTGCCCGCCACAAATGTCTACACCATCACAGATGGCTCCAGTCAGCAGGAGGCAACGTTTCCGTCAGATGGTGACAGACTACATGTCTTGCCCTCTCAGTGTACTCCCAGACGGCTCTTCCCCCTTCAAGTTTTGGGACTCTAAGCTGGATACATGGCCAGAGGTTAGCCAGTATGCATTGGAGGTGCTGACTTGCCCTGCTGCTAGTGTATTATTGGACCTCCGATAACATTGACCGGCTTACTTTTCTGAAAATGAACAAGGCCTGGATCTCGCAGGAATTTGCCACTCCTCTTCCAAATTAAATAATTGGTTGGCAACAGTATCCAGGTCTCCTGTTGTGTTCATGTTTCTACCACCTGAACTGCAATCCCTGGGCTCCAACACTGCAAGTTGCTGCTCACAAGTGCCGTCTGCACAGTCAACACATGACCCAGTGTTATAGGGTTTCAGTAACGTCAGCTGATCCCCTGCCATGTATCCGGCAATGTGTCCTGCTACCTCCACGTTGACACTACAACAGAAATTTAAGGGAACCTGTCCCTCCCAGATGTTTCTTACTGAAAGAGCCACCTTGTGCAGCAGTAATGCTGCACAAGGAAAAGGTGGCTCTTTTAGTTATGCTCCTTGCACACTCTGAACTTAAAGGGAAGGTGCCATCAAAAAAAATTTTTTTACAGCAATTGTAAAAATGTAAAGAATTAATGTTTACATTTTCTTAAAAAATATTTTCATTTGTTTATAATTTAGTAAAATATGAAAAATAATTTGAAAAGTTTTGGAATTTCCACTTTTAAACACTAGGGGGAGCAGCTACTGAAATTTGACAAAAACCTCGTGTACAACTAGCTCACATTACAGCACTGCAGTAATTATGGGCGGATTCTGCTGACGTGTGTGATGTCTCCTCTCCTCCCCTTCTGGGCGTTTGCTAAGGGATAAGAGTGGATGATATTCAGGAACCCAGTGAGCAGCCATTTTGTTGGTGACTGCAGAGTAAGGCTGCCGTCACACTAGCAGTATTTGGTCAGTATTTTACCTCAGTATGTGTAAGCCAAAACCAGGAGTGGAACAATTAGAGGAGAAGTATAATAGAAACATATGCACCACTTCTGCATTTATCACCCACTCCTGGTTTTGGCTTACAAATACTGAGGTAAAATACTGACCAAATAATGAATGTGTGACGGCAGCCTTATACTGACAAGTAGACAGTCACCGAGGAAGGCAGGCAGCAAGGATTCTGGGAGATATGTGGTGGAGGGAGCAGGGTGACAGCAGCACAGAGTATTTCAGGAGAGCAGTGTGCTGGTCTATGGAGGGGCACCATGTTCAGTGCGCGGAGCAGCCAGGGATTGTATGCACATAGAGCGCTGTCTTTTATACACATGGATGGACCGTCTGCTCCACAGAAATCCAGGAAACATTTCTGCAGATTGATGGCCTGTTCTGATCCAGACTTTGCATGCAGACCCCATTCCCCTCCTCAGATCCTGTCTTCTCCATCCTGTCCTGGCGATGTGTGAAAGCGAGGCGACAGGCGCAGTCCGGGGTGATGCTGGGAAGGAAATGTAGCCTTATAGTAACGATAAAAATGAGACCCCTCTCTTCAGCTGCATCACCAGCCCTGACTGCACCTAACTGGAGGTCATGCTGCCCCCTCTATTACCCCAGACCCACGTGCAGGTGCTCAGCCAGAACCACCATAGAATGGGTCCGCTTTCTGAAGATAATACTGCCATAGAGTTCTCACATAATACCGCCATAGTGTTCTCACATAATGCCACCATATACATCACACATAATACCGCCATATACATCACGCACAATACTATCAAATAGATCACACAATACTGTCATACAGTTCTCACATACCACCATATAGATCACAAATAATACCGCCATATAATTCTCACCTAGTACTTCCACATAGATCACACATAATCCCACAATATAGTTCTCATATACCACCGTCATATAATTTTTACATCATTCCACAACACTGATCAAACATAATATTGCCATATACACTCACCGGCCACTTTATTAGGTACACCTGTCCAACTTCTTGTTAACACTTAATTTCTAATCAGCCAATCACATGGCGGCAACTCAGTGCATTTAGGCATGTAGACATGGTCAAGACAATCTCCTGCAGTTCAAACCGAGCATCAGTATGGGGAAGAAAGGTGATTTGAGTGCCTTTGAACGTGGCATGGTTGTTGGTGCCAGAAGGGCTGGTCTGAGTATTTCAGAAACTGCTGATCTACTGGGATTTTCACGCACAACCATCTCTAGGGTTTACAGAGAATGGTCCGAAAAAGAAAAAAAATCCAGTGAGCGGCAGTTCTGTGGGCGGAAATGCCTTGTTGATGCCAGAGGTCAGAGGAGAATGGGCAGACTGGTTCGAGCTGATAGAAAGGCAACAGTGACTCAAATCGCCACCCGTTACAACCAAGGTAGGCCTAAGAGCATCTCTGAACGCACAGTGCGTCGAACTTTGAGGCAGATGGGCTACAGCAGCAGAAGACCACACCGGGTACCACTCCTTTCAGCTAAGAACAGGAAACTGAGGCTACAATTTGTACAAGCTCATCGAAATTGGACAGTAGAAGATTGGAAAAACGTTGCTTGGTCTGATGAGTCTCGATTTCTGCTGCGACATTCGGATGGTAGGGTCAGAATTTGGCGTAAACAACATGAAAGCATGGATCCATCCTGCCTTGTATGGAGCATCTTTGGGATGTGCAGCCGACAAATCTGCGGCAACTGTGTGATGCCATCATGTCAATATGGACCAAAATCTCTGAGGAATGCTTCCAGCACCTTGTTGAATCTATGCCACGAAGAATTGAGGCAGTTCTGAAGGCAAAAGGGGGTCCAACCCGTTACTAGCATGGTGTACCTAATAAAGTGGCCGGTGAGTGTAGATCTCATATAATACCGTCACATAGATCACACAATACTTGGCAGCATAATGTGTGATATTATATATATATATTATAATATCCTGGCATAATGTGTGGTCTTTATGGGAGTATTATGTGATATATATATATATATATATATATATATATATATATATATATATATAGCGGCATTATACGTGATCCATATGGTATTGTGCTGCTCTAGGGAGGTGAGAGACGTATGGTGGAAGGAGCAGGGTGACAGGAGCACAGTATTTCAGGAGAGCAGTGTACTGGTCTGTGGGTGGGAGGGTGTGCTCACACTCACACGCTCCCAACTGTACTTGCAGCCTTTACTGGCTATTAAAATGGGGGACACCCCCCAAAAAAAGACGTGGGGCCCCCTATAATTAATAACCATCAAATATTATGCAGACACCTGCGGGCTGACATTAATAGCCTAGGAAGGGGCCATGGATACTGTCCCCCCCCCCCAGGTTAAAAACATCAGCTCTCAGCCGCCTTTTACATGCGCCTTTTCTGGCGCTTTGCCTGGCAATTTCCACTTGCCCTGTAGCGGTAGCAAGTTTGGTTCATATTTGTGGGGTTAATGTCACCTTCATATTGTCCGGTGACATCAAGCCCACAGCTTAGTAATGGAGAGGCGTCTATAAGGCACCCATTCATTACTAATCCTATAGTTGTATTGTAAATAAAGACTCGGCCAGAATAAAGTCCTTTATTAATCTTTTTTAAACCATACCGAATGCATAATCCTCGACTCCCTCATCTCCCACAACAAAAATAATAAACCACATTGAGGAAAGACACGCGGGGGGGAGAGGAGTGCATAGGAGAGGATTAGATACTGACTGCTGAGCCGTGTATCTAATCCTGGCCTGTGTGATACCGACTGCTGAGCCGTGTATCTAATCCTGTCCTGTGATACCGACTGCTGAGCCGTGTATCTAATCCTGTCCTGCGTGATACTGACTGCTGAGGACACAGTACACGGGACAGGATTAGCTACCCAGGACAGAGGTAGCAGTGGTAGGTGTATATAGAGGCAGACAGTGGTATACAGAGGCAGGCAGACAGTGGTATACAGAGGCAGGCAGACAGTGGTATACAGAGGCAGGCAGACAGTGGTATACAGAGGCAGGCAGACAGTGGTATACAGAGGCAGGCAGACAGTGGTATACAGAGGCAGGCAGACTGTGGTATACAGAGGCAGGCAGTGGTATACAGAGGCAGGCAGTGGTATACAGAGGCAGGCAGTGGTATACAGAGGCAGGCAGGCAGTAGTATACAGAGGCAGGCAGTGGTATACAGAGGCAGGCAGTGGTATACAGAGGCAGGCAGTGGTATACAGAGGCAGGCAGTGGTATACAGAGGCAAGCAGGCAGTGGTATACAGAGGCAGGCAGTGGTATACAGAGGCAGGTAGTGGTATACAGAGGCAGGCAGTGGTATACAGAGGCAGGCAGTGGTATACAGAGGCAGGCAGTGGTATACAGAGGCAGGCAGTGGTATACAGAGGCAGGCAGGCAGTGGTATACAGAGGCAGGCAGGCAGTGGTATACAGAGGCAGGCAGGCAGTGGTATACAGAGGCAGGCAGTGGTATACAGAGGCAGGTAGTGGTATACAGAGGCAGGCAGTGGTATACAGAGGCAGGCAGGCAGTGGTATACAGAGGCAGGCAGTGGTATACAGAGGCAGGCAGTGGTATACAGAGGCAGGCAGGCAGTGGTATACAGAGGCAGGCAGCAGTGCTAGGTGCTATATAGGGGCTGGTAGCAGTGGTAGATGCATAAGAAAATAAAAACCCTGTACTTACCTTCTTTCCTCTACCAGGAAGTGCCGAGTCATGTTCAGGGCAGAGCAGTGCGACGATCTCCCTGCTGTGCTCTGAACAGGTCGGCAGTGATTGCAGCCTGTAATGTAATACTAAGTACAGGCTGCAATCACAGCTCCTCGCTGCAGATATTTACCCTGGACCCTCGGCAGCAGCTTCTGCCATCGCACGCACTGAGCTGTGTGTGCGATGGCAGAGGGAAATAAACAAAATGGCCGCGATCTCCTCTCACAGCTGTGACGCGGCAGCTCAGTGGGCGTGGCCAAGTCACAGCTGAGAGGCAGGAAGAGATGCGGTCGGAGCCCGACCGTTGGCTCCTATGTACATGGCTGCCGTAAGTGAGGTGTGCAAGTGTCGTGCCCAGACACTTACACCCACACTAATGAAAATGGCGGCCTCCAGTGGTGAATGTAAAAGTGAATAAATAAAAAAGTATGAAAGAGGTACATTTACTTTTGTATTAAAAATAATTGATTGTATAATCAATAATTATTAATACAAAAACTAAAATCACGGCACCCTCCCTTTAACACTTATAAAATGTGTCCCATCATACGGTGAAACTGTCCCAGAGGTGGGACTTTCCTTCATAATGAGACGCAACACAGCCGTCATTCCTACCCCCTTGGCGCCGGGCGCCGCCTCCTCAGCGTTGTTTCAATCTGTCCCGGAGCCTGCGCTGTTATGTTAACCCTTGGCCATGCGCAGTTAGCGCTGCCCGTCTTCTGACATCATTTGGTGTCAGGATGACTGCACCTGTGCGGCCGCGCTGCCAGAGATCCGGCCTCGCAGTGTCTTCTGATTTAATTACACTGCGGGCCTGGGATTCATGGCCTTGCGCAGTGCATACCTTCGCCTCTCACTCATCTCCTTCCGCCTTCTTCAGACTGTGCAGCATCAGCTGATCCCTAATCACATGCCATGGCTGTGACGCCGCACTTTCAGTTACAAACGCCTGGGGGGTTAAAAGTTCTCTTTCAACTTGCTCCAATTAGGCCTCAGCCTACACTATGCTTCTCCTGCATTCCCTGGGCTCCAACACCGCCAGTTGCTGCCCGGAAGTGCCGTTTGCACAGTCAACACTTGCTGCCGTGTTATTGGGTTTCAGTAACGTCAGCTGATCCCCAGCTGTGTATCTGGCAATCTGGCCTGCTATCTCCATGCTGACACTACAACAGATATTAAACTGACTCGAGTGCAGGCCTCGGCCTACACTCTGCTTCTCCTGCATTCCCTGGGCTCCAACACTGCCAGTTGCTGCTCGGAAGTGCCATCTGCACAGAGACAAACACTCGCTCCTGTGTTAGTGGGGTTCAGTAACGCCAGCTGCTCCCCTGCTGTGTATCCGGCAATGTGTCCTGCGACCGCCACGCTGACACTACAACAGATATTAAACTGACTCGAGTGCAGGCCTCGGCCTACACTCTGCTTCTCCTGCATTCCCTGGGCTCCAACACCGCCAGTTGCTGCTCAGAAGTGCCATCTGCACAGAGACAAACACTCGCTCCTGTGTTAGTGGGGTTCAGTAACGCCAGCTGCTCCCCTGCTGTGTATCCGGCAATGTGTTCTGCGACCGCCATGCTGACACTACAACAGATATTAAACTGACTCGAGTGCAGGCCTCGGCCTACACTCTGCTTCTTCTGCATTCCCTGGGCTCCAACAACACCAGCTGCTGCTCGGAATTGCCGTCTGCACAGAGACAAACACTCGCTCCTGTGTTAGTGGGGTTCAGTAACGCCAGCTGCTCCCCTGCTGTGTATCCGGCAATGTGTCATGCTACCTCCACAGTCAAATTACATCAGATATTAAACTTACTCCAATTAGGCCTCGGCCTACACCCTGATAGACCCTGGGCTCCAACACCACCAGTTGCTGCTCGGAAGTGCCATCTGCACAGAGACAAACACTCGCTCCTGTGTTAGTGGGGTTCAGTAACGCCAGCTGCTCCCCTGCTGTGTATCTGGCAATGTGTCATGCGACCGCCACACTGACACTACAACAGATATTAAAGAGAACCTGTCCCCTCCCCCCAGGTGTTTGTATCTGAAAGAGCCACCTTGTGCAGCAGTAATGCTGCACAAGGAAAAGGTGGCTCTTTTAGTTATGCTCCTTGCACCTGCTGAACTTAACATTTATAAAATGTGTCCCCTCATACCGTAAAACTGTCCCGGAGGTGGGACTTTCCTTCATAATGAGACGCAACACAGCCATCATTTCTACCCCCTTGGCGCCAGGCGCCGCCTCCTCAGCCTTGTTTGAATCTGTCCCGGAGCTGGTGCTGTTATGTTAAACCTTGGCCATGCGCAGTTAGCGCTGCCCGTCTTCTGACATAATTTGGTGTCAGGATGACTGCGCCTGTGCGGCCGCGCTGCCAGAGATCCGGCCTCACAGTGTCTTCTGATTTAATCACACTGCGGGCCTGGGATTCATGGCCTTGCACAGTGTATACCTTCGCCACTCACTCATCTCCTTCCACCTTCTTCAGACTGTGTGGCATCAGCTGATCCCTAATCACATGCCATGGCTGTGACGCCGCACAGTCTGAAGAAGGCGGAAGGAGATGAGTGAGAGGTGAAGATATGCACTGCGCATATCCATGAATCCCAGGCCCACAGTATGATTAAATCAGAAGACACTGTGAGGTGGGATCTCGGGCAGCGCAGCCGCACAGGTGCAGTCAGCCTGACACCAAATGATGTCAGAAGAGGGGCAGCGCTAACTGCGCATGTCCAAGGTGTATATAACAGCGCAGGCTCCGGGACAGATTCAAACAACGCTGAGGAGGCAGCGCCCGGCACCAAGGGGGTAGGAATGACGGCTGTGTTGCGTATCATTACGAAGGAAAGTCCCACCTCCGGGATGGTTTCACATTATCAGGGGACACGTTTTATAAGTGTTTAGTTCTGCGTTTGCAAGGAGCATAATTAAAAGAGCCACCTTTTCCTTGTGCAGCATTAGTGCTGCACAAGGTGGCTCTTTCAGTTACTAACGCCTGTGGGGGTTAAAGGTTCCCTTTCAATTTGCTCCAATTAGGCCTCAGCCTACACTCTGCTTCTCCTGCATTCCCTGGTCTCCAACACCGCCAGTTGCTGCCCGGAAGTGCTGTATGCACAGTCAACACTTGCTGCCGTGTTATTGGGGCTCAGTAACGCCAGCTGCTCCCCTGCTGTGTGTGCGGCAATAAGTCATGTCTGCTCCTCCTGCATTCCCTGGGCTTCAACACCGCCAGTTGCTGCTCGGAAGTGCTGTCTGCACAGTCAACAGTTGCTCCTCTGTTATTGGGGTTCAGTAACGCCATCTGCTCCCCTGCTGTGTGTGCGGCAATAACTCAAGTCTGCTCCTCCTGCTGTCCCTGGGCTCCAACACCGCAAGTTGCTGCGCAGAAGTGCTGTCTGCACAGTCAACAATTGCTCCTCTGTTATTGGGATTCAGTAATGCCAGCTGCTCCCTAGCTGTGTGTGTGGCAATTTCGCCTGCTCCCTCCACATTCACACTACTACAGATTTGAAACTTGCTTTAATTAGGCCTCAGCCTACACTGTGTTTCTCATGTAATCCCTGGACTCCAACACCGCCAGTTGCTGACCAGAAGTGCCATTTGCACAGTCAACACTTGCTGCCATGTTATTGGGGTTCAGTAACGTCAGATGCTCCCCTGCTGTGTATCCGGCAATGTGTCCTGCGACCTCCACGCTGACACTACAACAGAAATTGCCCCTCCTGTTTCTGAAGAAGCCGAAAGGCGAAACGGTGCTTGTCGGGCACAGGAGGTGACTTGCCTTCCCAGTCCATCTTTACCCACCTCTACCCATCATCAGGTAAAATACCAGTTTTTGCTCTGGGATCATTTATTCTTTTTCTTGTTCCTTTTCTTGAGGCCGTCTTACCTAGGAAATTATGTTTCCCTTTACATTGCCATCTAGTGGCCAATCCTCTCTATGGCTTCATTGCCATTTCTTTCCAATGCACAGCAATAAATACCAGCAGTAAATACCATTTCTACCTCTATATTACTATAAAATCTATCATTACCACTACCTGAGCCATTCTTTATTTCCTGGTGTGAGGGCATTGCCAAATACATATACATATAACCATTTGTTTATTCCTCAGTTATACCCTCTAAATAATTGTTAGACTGTCATGTGGCATCAGTAAAGAGACGTTTTCCCGTCCATCCACAAAGACAGCCTTGTTTCTTCTATAGGGATACTGATTCTAGCATAGCAATACGTTATATGTATATTTAATTCTTAATAATATATTGCAACTGGAAACCGTGGGTCACCCCCTGTTTGTACTTTGGAGGTCCATTTGTTTACACCATCCTGTCTTTTTAAAAATTGTAATTTTTAAACTATATGTTAAAGATTTTTTTACCTCTATTCACTAATGTGTCACTTCATACCTTAAATAGGTAATTTTAATTCAGCAGAAATTAAAGGGAACCTGTCCCCCCCAGATGTTTGTAACTAAAAGAGCCACCTTGTGCAGCACTAATGCTGCATTTGGACAAGGTGGCTCTTTTAGTTATTCTCCTTGCACACGCAGAACTAAACACTTATAAAATGTGTCCCCTGATACCATGAAACTGTCCTGGAGGTGGGACTTTCCTTCGTAATGACACGCAGCACAGCCGTCATTCCTACCCCCTTGGCGCTGGGCACCACCTCCTCAGCGTTGTTTCAATCTGTCCCGGAGCCTGCGCTGTTATTTAAACCTTGGCCATGCGCAGTTAGCACTGCCCGTCTTCTGACATCATTTGTTGTCAGGCTGGCTGCGCCTGTGTGGCCGCTCTGCCCGAGATCATACCCCGCAGTGTCTTATTTATTCTCACTGTGGGGCTGGGATTCATGGGCATGCACAGTGCATATCTTCGCCTCTCACTCATCTCCTTCTGCCTTCCTCAGACTGTGCAGCGTCACGGCCGTGGCATGTGATTAGGGATCAGCTGACACCGCACAGTCTGAAGAAGGCGTAAGGAGATGAGTGAGAGGCGAACATATTTATTGCGCAAGGCCATGGATCCCAGCCCCGCAGTGTGAATAAATCAGAAGACACTACGGGGCTGGGATTCATGGGCATGCACAGTGCATATCTTCGCCTCTCACTCATCTCCTTCTGCCTTCCTCAGACTGTGCAGCGTCACGGCCGTGGCATGTGATTAGGGATCAGCTGACGCCGCACAGTCAGAAGAAGGCGGAAGGAGATGAGTGAGAGGCGAAGATATGCACTGTGCAAGGCCATGAATCCTAGCCCCACAGTGTGAATAAATCAGAAGACACTGCGGGGTGTGATCTCGGGCAGCGCGACCACACAGGCGCAGCCAGGCTGACATCAAATGATGTCAGAAGACGGGCAGCGCTAACTGCGCATGGCCAAGGGATAACATAACAGTGCAGACTCCGGTACACAAACAAGCAAAGCTCAGGAGGCTGCGCCCAGCGCCAAGGGGGTATGAATGACAGCTGTGCCGCGTCTCATTAAGAAGAAAAGTCCCACCTCCGTGACGGTTTCACGGTATGAGTGGCCAAATTTTATAAGTGTTTCGTTCAGCGTGTGCAAGGAGCATAATTAAAAGAGCAACCTTTTCCTTGTGCAGCATTACTGCTGCACAAGGTGGCTCTTCTAGTTGCTAACGCCTGGGGGGGTTAAAGGTTCCCTTTCAACTTGCTCCAATTAGGCCTCAGCCTACACTCTGTTTGTCATGTAATCCCTGGGCTCCAACACCGCCAGTTGCTGCTCTGAAGTGTCTTTGGCACGGGTACTCCCTCCTGCCCAGCCTGGTTCCAGCACACCAGCTGTTTCTGGGTAGTGTCAAGGTCACTTTGCCTCCAATACGTTGTACTGTCGTGTTGCGGTCGGGTTAGCTGACTCTATGGTGCCTGCAGTTTAGGTGATTCCTATGTGGGCTGCGGGAACTGGCAATCAAGGCTGGTTCCGCAGTGCCAATAGGACAAGCTCCCCCTGTAGGACTGTGGATTTTCGGTAACTACGGCCGGCTCGCGGCCTAGCAACTTTTGTTTTTCCTGTGGACCTTCTGCTGCCTGTCTGAGTTCCAGCACCATTTGCTCGTTCTTACGAAGACAATCTTGAATAGGTCCCCCTGGTTCCAGTACCATCAGCTGGTTCCGGGCAGAGCCTTTGGCTTAGGTGCCTCCTTCTGGGTATCCAAGTTCCACCAACATCAGGTGGTCCTTGGTAGTGCTTTCTGGCATGGGTACATCCTGCTTAGTAACCGGGTTCCAGTACCGTCAGCTGGTCCTCGGTAGTTCCATTGGCTCTTGGACCTTTGGGTAGCAATCCGGGTACCAGTACCATCAGCTGGTTCTCGGCAGTGTCTTTTGCTCTTGTACCTTCTGCTCCCCATCCTGGTTCCAGTGCCATCAGCTGGTCCCGGGCAGAGCCTTTGGCTTAGGTGCCTCCTTCTGGGTATCTGAGTTCCACCAATGTCAGGTGGTCCTTGGTAGTGCTTTCTGGCATGGGTACCTCCTGCTTAGTATCCGGGTTCCAGTAACGTCAGCTGGTCCTCGGTAGGTCCATTGGCTCTTGTACCTTTGGCTACCCATCCGGGTTCCAGTACCATCAGCTGGTTCTCGGCAGTGTCTTTGGCTCTTATATCTTCTGCTCCCCATCCTGGTTCCAGTACCATCAGCTGGTTCCGGGCAGAGACTTTGGCTTAGGTGCCTCCTACTGGGTTTCCGAGTTTCAGCAACGTCAGGTGGTCCTTGGTAGTGCTTTCTGGCACGGGTACCTCCTGCTTAGTAACCAGGTTCCAGTACCGTCAGCTGGTCCTCGGTAGTTCCATTGGCTCTTAGACCTTTGGGTAGCCATCCGGGTTCCAGTACCGTCAGCTGGTTCTTTGCATTTCCTCAGCCTTCTTGTACCTTCTGCTACATTTCCAAGTTCAAGACCCTGAAGATGACGACCCTGAAGACCACCCCTATGACGATGACCCCAGAGATGATGACCCCTGAGACGACGACCCTGAAGACCACCCTGAAGACGATGACCCCTATGACGATGACCCTGGAGAAAGTGACCCTGAAGACCGAGAAGCAGAAGAACAAGAAGCTTCAGAACAAAGAGCAGAAGAACATTAAGCATAAGACTAAACATCAGAGCAAAAGATATTATCTAAATTATAAGCAGAAGAAGACTAAGCAGTGTATGGGGGTGAGTCCATTCCTCCTCGTGGTGCCCCTGGAAAAAGCCTGCTGCTGCAGGCCAAACTGAACGTGGACAAATCCTGTTGTAACTCTTTTGTGACAGGCAGAACGGAAGGTGTAATCTTCAAACTTTTATAGATAACAACTACAGGAATGCCTGTCACAAATAAGAATATGACGAAGAAGTAGAATATGAAGAAGAATAATAGTTTAATAAAAAGAATATGAAAAATGTAACAAAAAAGAATAATAGGAAGAAGGTGAAGAAGAAGAAGATGAATAAGGTGAAGAAGAAGTAGATGTAAAAGATGCTGCTGCTGAGGATGATGAAGAAGAAAGTGTCGGAGAAGTAAAAGAGAAGGTGAAGAGCATGGAATTAGTGAAACATCAATATCTGACAAAATATAAAAAATCTTAACATAGTCAATATCTTTGTAACTCCAAACGTCTTAAAACATTTTTTTTAATTCCTGCTATTCCATTTGATTGGGCTAAACCTCTATGCCTTTAATGTCTCCTCCACCTCCCCCAATACATCCTACATTATTCTTTGTTGTTTTCCTTCATGTAGAATGAACCTACAAGGAAAGAAAGGGTTTATTTTAATTCCGATATTTTGGTCCCATTGACTTGCATTGGTATCGGGTATCGGCGATATCCGATATTTTTCGAATATCGGACGATCCAATCAGATACTGATACTTTTGAATATTGGAAGGTATCGCTCAACACTACTTTCGAAGTTTGAAGCCATTAACGCTGGGTCAGGGACATCTTTAGCACTCACAAGTTTAGGTGCAGTGTGCCTGAATGGCACAGGTCAGAAAATGGCCTATAATATCTAATTATCTAAAATTTCTGGGCTTTAAAAGTAATCAGGGAAATTCATAGAGATGTATTTAATGAGTACACAAAATAAGATGCAAAAAAAAATATAATAACCAAAAACATAGTAAATCTAAAAGTATCCACATTTCACAACTACAGCCAAATACCCTCCAGTTTCCCGGACATACTGTACCTGTTACTAAACATTAAAATTAGCAAAAAACCTTAATTGTAAGGCACTAAGATGCTACTGAGTCATATTCACTCAGATGTTAAAAGTTCATCAGAAGAAACATTGACAGCGAGAAAAGCAAGGATGGCAGAGGTGCCATAGAGGCCATTTCTAAGAAAACACTCTTATTTGTAAGAAAACCCTACTTACTTCTACAAAATATCCACAAATTTTTCATTATTCTTTCCTAAAATGAGCAAAATAAACAATTATGATGAAAGAAATCCAGAAAGTACGAACCTTAATGTGCAATGAGCCTGAGAGGCCACAGAGTTCACAACTGCTCTCTACATGGACAGCAGTAAGGGCTCATACTCACATGAGAGAAACTCGTATGAGTCTCGCACGTCAATAGCCAGCCCAGCACTGAACCCGGCACTCAGGAGTGGAGTGTGCGGCTGCATATATTGTTACGCGGCCGCACGCTCCGATCCGAGTGCCTACGGCAGTGCCAGGTATTGACATGCGAGACTCATCCGAGATTCTCGCATGAGAGAATGGGCCCTTAATCTGAGTGTGGGGAGGGGGTTTCAAGCAGCACCTAAGGATAGGAAATTACTGGAAGGGGTGGGATCCCCTGCTGCCTTGGAGAGGAGAGGGAATCAAATATATGTGAGTTGTGTCTGTCAGGCTTATTGCTCCTGACACAGGGTTAAGAGAAGCTACAAAAGAAGGAACAAGTGCACAACATGTCTTTTTGGTACTGCCGTGCATTTATTTATTTTTTATGTTGAATTCCAGGCTGAATCCACCTGAAAAAAGCCCATATGCACATACCTTATGGAAGAAGAAAGCAACAATTGAAACAATATGGTCCTCTTTCTGAAGTCAAGAGTTTGTGTTGCAGAATTGTGTCTAATTAATCTTATTAGAAAAAAAAAAACTTTGAAAAATGTCTCTTTTAATAAATGTTCTGCAATCCCTGTGATAGAAAAACTGGAGTCCGGCTCACCAGAACTAGATTTTCCTTTTCTTTTTATTTTTCAAAAGAAATTATAGTGCATACAAAACAAAAATGTACATGGTCGACATGACCCAGTCAACGCGTTTCGACTGCACTAGGCAGTCTTACTCATGACATGTAAGACTGCCTAGTGCAGTCGAAACAAATTGACTGGGTCATGTCGACCATGTACATTTTTCTTTTGTATGCACTATAATTTCTTTTGAAAAAGAAAAAGAAAAGGAAAATCCAGTCCTGTTGAGCGGGACTCCAATTTTTTCTATTGTCCTTGATGTGAGGCCAGGGCGAGGCCGGAGTCTGGGCCCCAGGTGGATGAGCATAGAGCAACTGGGTGAGCTGGAATCAAGTTTCTGTAATTCCCTGATGATATTCAAGTGCTTCTTACTAAATTCGAATATCATAAAGAAGTTAATTTATTTCAGTTCTTTATTACAAAAAGTGAAGCTCATATATTATATAGAGTCATTACAAACAGTGATCTATTGCAAGTGTTATTTCTGTTAATGTTGATGATTATGGCTTACAGCCAATGAAAACCCAAAAGGCATAATGTTAGGGCTGGCGGAACGCACCAAATAATATTAAAGAGGATATAAGGTGCGTTCGCAGCCTGGGGTCCACTGTGCAGAGATGACACCTGCTGCTTAGTAATGAAAGGCAGCATATGCCGGTATAACATAAACACACGCGGGTTAACTTCACCTGGCATGTAGGAGGCGAACCCTGTTGCGTCACAGGGCTGCAATACCGCAGAGTGAATGCTAGTGTTTTGATCACAGGACTCTGCCTCAAGGACACGGGGTTAGAGTCCCTCTAAACCCACTAGCGTTCGGCCAGGGAAAAACTAACTAAAGATTTAAAGATTTACCGCACGATGTGCATACAGCGCCGCTTTGGCGGATGCCACAAACCACCCTAAGCTTGGGTCAGAAAGCACACTATTTGCGCACGGCGCCGCTCTGACGAACGCTGCTGTAGACGCAGTACTGTTGTGCTTTGTGATGGATGGCACAATCTGGCGCTAGTTAGCTCCAATCACCCACACTCAGTCAACAATGCTAGGAAAGGGGATCAATTAGGAGCTTTTATCAGATTGCATAAACACATCAACACATACATGACTTTGGTTTTATGCTAGCACATGGCCGAGCGGCCATGCAAACCTTTTAAAGCTGACCTTCCGAGACCTTCCCCATGGTCCGATCAGGACCGCTTCTGGACCTGAGCATATGACCCCCGACCTCCAATGAGAGGTCATCCCATGGACATGCTCAGTTGACAAAAAGCAGGACTTAGTCCCTGGAGCATCTGCTCACCGCTGATTAATGCTGGTCATAATAGCTGAACCTGGGATGGCAGCAGTAACCAGATGCTCAGCATCAGCCTGAGCAAGATGCTGGGACCGACATCTCTGCTGAGCAGGCTCATCTGTGGCTGGGGAAGAATGGGAGACTGCAGAGGACATGGTTCGAGATTCCCCCTATACAGTAGCGGGAACTCAACACCTAACATTGCCTCTCTTCCTTGGGCCTCGCTACATTCAAAAGCTGCAATGAGCTGAGGAGCCCGAATGTGCTCAACAGGTTCCCAGGCCCTGTCCTCTGGAGCAGAGGTGTCAAACTTCATTCCTCGAGGGCCGCCAACAGGTCATGTTTTCAGGATTTCCTTGTATTGCACAGGTGATAATTTAATCACCTGCATAGAATGATTCCAGCACCTTGTGGAATGCTAAGGAAATCCTGAAAACATGACCTGTTGGCGGCCCTCGAGGAATGCAGTTTGACACCTTTGCTCTGGAGTATGACCCTTCCAGTCCGCCAGATAGTATTTTTACCATGTACCACCTTGCACCCAACAATAGCATTCACGTCATAATCGTCCATAGATGAGCTCGATGTCACGGCAGATGACTCGTAAAACTGGGACTTGTGAACGGGTTTTAGGAGGGACACATGAAAGGTGTTGGTGATACCTAGGCATGGAGGAAGGGCCAGATGATAGACTACAGGGTTAACTTGTTCCAGGACCTTCAAGGGACCTATGTAGTGAGGCGCAAACTTAGTGGACTCAACTCGCAGCCTGATATTATGGGCGGAGAGCCACACTAAGTTGCCAGGAGCAAAGGTCGAAGTGGGGCACCAGGGTGCATCGGTGGAAACCCTCATTCTCTCCTTGGAGGCCCGGATGGCATACTGTGTGCGGTCCCAAATGTCACTTGCCTACACCGCCAAGTCTGCCACCCTAGAGTCAGTGGAAGACACGGGCATGGGCACAGGAACCTGCGGATGCTGGCCGTAGTTAAGGAGGAATGAGGTTTGCCCAGTGGAATTGGCTATGGGGTTGTTCAGCGCAAACTCAGCCCACGGTAGCAAAGATGCCCTGTCATCCTGCCTGGCCAATGCAAAATCTCGCATATACATGACCAGGGTCTGGTTGGCTCTCTCTACCAAGCCATTCATCTCAGGATATTGAGCTGGAGAGAGATTCAACTCAATGCTGAGTAGACGACAAAGCTCTCTCCAGAACTGAGATGCAAACTGGAGACTCATGTCACTGACAATTTTGTCAGGCAAACTGTGTAGGCAAAAAATGTGCTTAATGAATAACACTGCCAAGACCCGTGAAGAAGGTACCTGCAGAAGGGTGCACCATTTTGGAAAAATGGTAGGTGAATACCCAGATGACTGTGCAGCTACGGGACTTGGGTAAGCCCTCCGCAAAGTCCATCCCAACCATTTCCCAGGGCCTGTCCACCAGCAGGGGGTAAAGTAGCCCAGCAGGCCATTGTCGAGAAGACCTATTCTTGGCGCAGGAGACAAATGCCCGAATATAGTCTCCATATTCGGCCACCAGTACGTCCTCACCAGAAGCTCAGATGTACTCTTGGTCCCAAAATGTCCACCCACCCTGGACGAATGAGCCCAAGAGAGAACCTCTGGTCACAAATTAGGTGGCAAAAAAGTCTTGCTTGGGGACACAGACTCTGGTGAAAATGGGGCCACGGTCCTCAGGCTCTCAGAAGGGACAATTAACCGAGGCTCCTCCTCCTCTGATGACACTACGGATCGGGAGACAGCATTGGCACGAATGTTCCTCTTCCCAGAAAGGAAATGGAGGATGAAATGGAACCAGGAGAAGAATAGGGACCATCTAACCTGGCGAGAACTAAGCCGCTGAGCAGTTTGTAGGTACACCAAATTCTTGTGGTCTGTGTAGGCTTGGAAAGGAAAATGAGCCCCCTCCATGAGGTGTCTCATCTCTGAGAAGGCCAACTTTACAGCTAGCAACTCCCTGTCCCTGATGAATTAATTTCTCTCCACTGGTGTGAAGGTCTTGGAGAAAAAGAAGCAAGGATGCTTCCGACCTTGAGCATCCTTTTGGAAGAGGACTTGCCCAGCACCGATGGATGAGGCATCCACCTCCATTATAAATGATTTATCTACATCGGGGCAATGTAAAATGGGAGCGCTAGCAAAGTGGGATTTGATAGAGAGGAAGAACTCGGAGACCTCCTCTGACCACAATTTGGGATTTGCTCCTTTCTTGGTGAGGGCTACCAAGAGAGCTACCAAAGGGAAAGTTGAGAAGAGGGGAATGAAATGGCGATAATAGTTAATGAACCCCATAAAGCGCTGCACCGCTTTGAGAGAATGGGGTTCCTGCCAGTCCATCACAGCCTGTAGCTTGGCATGATCCATAGCCAATCCCTGGGAGGAGATGATATAGCCCAGGAAAGGCAAAGACTCCTGCTCAAACGCACACTTCTCCAACTTGGCATAGAGGGAGTTTGCCCATAGGAGGTCGAAAACTTTGCAAACATCTCTCTGGTGTAAGTCTATATCTGGAGAGTAGATGAGAATCTCGTCCAGATAGACTAAGACCGAGGTGGTGAGCATGTCCCGGAAGATATCATTTACAATGTCCTGGAAAACGGCAGGGCCATCACAGAGCCCAAAGGGCATCACCAAATACTCTTGATGGCCTTACCTGGTGTTAAATACCATCTTCCATTCATCCCCCTGACGGATGCAAATCAGGTTGTAAGCTCCCCACAGATCAACTAAAAACCCTTGCTGCCCGCAAACTATCAAATAGCTCAGATTTCAGAGGCAGAGGGTACTTGTTCTTAATGGTGAGGCTGCTAATACCCCTGTAATCTATGCATGGACATAGTTCTCCATTCTTCTTCTGTTCAAAGAAGAACCCCGCCCCTTCAGGTGACACCGACTTCCTAATGAATCCTCTCGCCATATTCTCCTGGATGCACTGAGTCATTATCTCCGTCTCTGGGAGAGAGTGGATAGACTCGACCTCGGGGAGGCTCAGCACCAGGTAAGAGGTCAGTAGGGCAGTCATAGGGTCAGTGAGGCGGAAGGGTCTCCGCAGCCTTCTTGGAGAACACGTCCGCATAGGGCCAATAGTGTTTGGGGAGAGAGGAAAGATCTGCAGGTACCTTTGTAGTAGCAACCTAAACACACTCCCTCTGACATCTATACTCACGGGATTCACTCCATCCCAGAATTCTCCCTGAGAACTACCCTATGTGAGGGGAGTGGTAGCATAGCCATGGTATCCCTAAGAGGACTTAATCAATTCCCTTGGGAATAACTAGCAGGGAGATGGTCTCCTGATGAGATAGAGACATGGATAGAGTTAATGGGATGGTCTGATGAGGTATCTGTGAGGGCAGTGTTGACCCATTTGCCACTCATAAGGTCACTGGTTTGGCAAGCATCACCAGAGGAATTGTGTGCCATTGGGCAAAGGCAGGAGATTTCAGAGGTTTGGCGAAGGTGGGAGCCAGCCGAAACCTCAGCCACTTGGCTCGCTCCAACCTTTGCTCATTAAAACAAAGGTCGATGCAAGTTGACACCGCTATTAGCTCCTCCAGTGTGGAGGGAATCTCCCTAGTGGCCAAAGCGTCCTTCACATGGTCAGCCAGTTCCATCCAAAATACAGGGATAAGGACTTTGTCCGACCACTCCAGCTCAAATGCTAAAATCTGGAAGTGGATGGCAAAATGGCTGACAATGGACAAGCCCTGTGTCAGTGCCAGCAGTTGGAGCGCCGTATCATGGGTGACTCGAGGTCCCTTAAAGACTGGTTTCAGAATGCTCAGGAACCGCAGAGCACTCTGCACCACATGATCGTCACGCTCTCACAGCGGCGTGGCCCACTCCAATGCCCTGTCCAACAAGAGGGATATTATGAATCCCACCTTGGCCCGCTCTGAGGGGATATGTGCAGCCAGGAGCTCAAGGTGTATAGCACACTGGCTCACAAATCCCATACATAACTTACTATCACCAGAAAACTTATCTGGCAGCAGTGTTGTGGTCACCCGGTATGTTGTGTCACAGGGCTGCAATGCCGCAGAGTGAATGCTAGTGTTTTGGTCACAGGACCCTGCCCCAAGGACACGGGGTTAGAGTCCCTCTAGACCCATTAGCGTTTGGTGCTGCAACTGCGGTGCCAGGGAAAAACTATCTAAAGATTTAAAGATTTACCTCACTATGTTTGTACAGCACCGCTCTGGCAGACGCCACTAACCACCCTAAGCTTGGGTCAGGAAAGCGCACTATTTGCGCACGGCGCCGCTCTGACGGACACTGCTGTAGACGCAGCACTGTCGTGCTTTGTGCTGGATGGTACAATCTGATGCTAATTAGCTCCAATCACCGACACTCAGTCAACAATGCTAGGGAAGGGGATCAATTAGGAGCTTTCATCAGATTGCATACACACACATACATGATTTAATATTTATACTAGCGCGTGGCCGAGTGGCCATGCAAAACTTTTAAAGCTGCATCCTTCCGGGACCTTCCCCGTGGTCCAATCAGGATTGCTTCAGGACCTGAGCATGTGACCCCTGACCTCCAATGAGAGGTCGTCCCACGGGCATGCTCAGTTGACAAAAAGAAGGAACTTAGTCCCTGGAGTCCCTGCTCGCCGCTGATTAATGCTGGTTATAATAGCTGAACCTGGCACGGCAGCATTAACCAGACGCTCAGCATCGGCCTGAGCAAGATGCTGGGACCGACATCTCTGCTGAGCAGGCTCCTCTGTGGCTGGGGAAGAATGGGAGACTGCAGAGGACATGGTGTGAGATGTGCAGTGGCAGGAACTCGGCACCTAACACATTATCTTAATAAATTAGAATAATTAACAAATAACACCTGCAAAGGTGCTTAAAAAGGTCCCTTAGTTTGTTTCAGTAGGCTCCACACTCAAGGAGAAGATTGCCGATTTGACAGATGTCCAGTAGGTAATAATTGACACACTCCACAAGGAGGGTAAGCCAAAAATGTATCCAAGCATATTAATGGAAAGTTGAGTGGAAGGAAAAAGTGTGGTAGAAAAAGTTGGACAAGCAACCAGGATAACCATAGCCTTGAAAGGATTGTTAAGAAAAGGCCATTCAAAAATTTGGAGGAGATTCACAGGGAGTGGACTGCTGCTGGAGTCATTGCTTCAAGAGCCACCACACACAGAGGTATCCAGGACATGGGCTACAAGTGTCGCATTCCTTGTGTCAAGCCACTCATGACCAATAGACAACGCCAGAAGCATCTTACCTGGGCCAAGGAGAAAAAGAACTGGACTGTTGCTTAGTGGCCCAGGGTGTTGTTTTCAGATGAAAGTAAATTTTGCACTTCATTTGGAAATCAAACTCCCAGAGTCTGGATGAAGAGTGGAGCGGCACACAATCCAAGCTTCTTGAGACCTAGCGTGAAGTTTCCAAAATCAGTGATGATTTGGGGAGCCCTGTTTTCTGCTGGTGTAGGTCCACTGTGTTTTCTCAAGACCAAAGTCAGCGCAGCCATCTACCAGGGAATTTTAAAGCACTTCATGGTTTCCTCTGCTGGCAAGCTTTTTGGAGATGAAAATGTCATTCTCCAGCAGGACTTACCACCTGTCCACACTGCCAAAAGTACCAATACCTGGTTTAAAAACAACAGTATCACTGTGCTTGATTGGCCAGCAAACTTGCCTGATCTTAACCCCATAGCGAGTCTATAGGTTATTGTCAAGAGGAAGACGAGAGACCGACAATACAGACAAGCTGAAGGCTGCTATCAAAGCAACCTGAGCTTCCATAACAGGTCAGCAGTGCTATAGGCTGATCGCCACCATCCCACGCCACACTGATGCACTAACTGATGCAAAAGGTGCCCCGACCAAGTATTGAGTGCATTTACTGAATATACAGTGGGTATGGAATTTATTCAGACCCTGTTAGGGCTAGTGGAATGCACCAAATAATTAGGAAGATGGTATAAGGTGCGTTCGCAGCCCAGGGTCCACCGTGCAGAGATGGAACCTGCTGCTGAGTGATGACGGACTATATGGCGGTATAATGTGGATACACACACGGGTTAGCTTCACCCGGTATGAAGGAAGCGAACCCTGTTGCGTCACGGGGCCGCGGTACCGCACAAAGAGCGCAAGGAAGGAGTCACAGAACTCTATCCCAAGACACAGGGAAAGAGCTCCTCTAGACCTCTTGCGCTCGACACCACTACTGAGTTTAACTGAAATAATA
This sequence comes from Ranitomeya variabilis, assembly GCF_051348905.1. NCBI lineage: Eukaryota > Metazoa > Chordata > Amphibia > Anura > Dendrobatidae > Ranitomeya > Ranitomeya variabilis. The sequence goes on from NC_135237.1 coordinate 364,350,425, forward strand.
ATTTAATGCACAAGAGTGCGTGCAGTGCCGCTCTGGTGGATGCCACTAACCACCCAGACTTGGGTCAGGAAAGCGCTCTAATAGCGCACGGGGCCGCACTGGCGGTCAAAGCAATAAGACGCTGTATCGTGTGTTAGGTGCAGATAGCACTGTCGGGCTCTAGATAGCAAGCATCCAACATACGCGAGCAGTCAACAACACTAGGTAGGGGGATGATTACTGAGCAAATTACACACAACTGCATACACACGTTTTCAAGTATACACTAGCGCATGGCCAAGCGGCCATGCAAACCTTTTATAGCGGCAGTGCTACGGGACCTTCCAGATAGTCCAATAGGAGCTGCAACAGGACCTGAGCATGTGACTCCCGACCTCCAATGGGAGGTCGTCCCGTGGGCATGCTCAGTATTGGAAAAACAGGACTTAGTCCCAGAAAGACCTGCTTGCTGCTGATCAGTGCTGGCTACAAAGGCAGAGCCTGGAAGGGCAGCAGTAACCAGTCGCACAGTTTCAGCTTGAGCCAGACGCTGGGACCGACGTCTCCACTGAGCAGGCTCCACTGCAGCTGGAGAAGAATGGGAGACCGCAGCAGAGATGGTTCGAGATTCCCCCTGTGCAGAGGCGGGAACTCGACACCTAACAGATCCCTTTAAATGTTTCACTTTTTGTTTCATTGCAGCCATTTGGTAAATTCAAAAAAGTTCATTTTTTCCCTTTAATGTACACTCTGCTACCCATCTTGACTGAAAAAAACAGAAACGTAGACATTTTTACAAATGTATTTAAAAAGAAAAGCTGAAATATCACATGGTCATAAGTATTCAGACCCTTTGCTCAGTATAGAGTAAAAGTACTCTTTTGAGTTAGTACAGCCATGAGTCTTCTTGGGAATGATGCAACAAGTTTTTCACACCTGGATTTGGGGATCTTCTGCTATTCTTCCTTGCAGATCCTCTCCAGTTCCATCAGGTTGGATGGTGAACATTGGTGGACAGCAAACCAACAACTAAGAGAACAAACCTACCCCTTAAAACCATTAATCTTTATTAATATTCCAGTATAATACATACAATTATCAAAAAACTATATAGATAAAAAACATGGGATGTTTTTTATCTATATAGTTTTTTGACAATTGTATGTATTATAGGGAATATTAATAAAGATTAATGGTTTTAAGGGGTAGGTTTGTTCTCTTAGTTGTTGGTTTGCTGTAGACTCCCCTACTTTTATTGTTTAGACAGTTGTACTGTTGAACATTGGTGGACAGCCATTTTCTGTTCTCTCCAGAGATGCTCAATTGGGTTTAGGTCAGGGCTCTGGCTGGGCCAGTCAAGAATGGTCACCGAGTTGTTCTGAAGCAACTTCTTTGTTATTTTGGCTGTGTGCTTAGTGTCATTGTCTTGTTGGTAGGTAAACCTTCGGCCAAGTCACTCTGGAAGAGGTTTACATCCATGATATCTTTGTACTTGGCCGCATTCATGTTTCCTTCAATGGCAACCAGTCAACCTGTCCCTGCAGCTGAAAAACACCCCCATAGCATGATGCTGCCACCACCATGTTTCACTGTTGGCATTGTATTGGGCAGGTGATGAGCAGTGCCTCATTTTCTCCACACATACCGCTTAGAATTATCACCAAAAGGTCTATCTTCATCTCATCAGACCAGGGAATCTTATTTCTCATAGTCTTGGAGTAGTTCATGTGTTTTTTAGCAAACACTATGCGGGCTTTCATATGTCTTGCACTGACGAGAGGCTTCCATCGGGCCACTCTGCCATAAAGGCCCGAATGGTGGAGGGCTGCAGTAATAGTTGACTTTGTGGAACTTTCTCCCATCTCCCCACTGCATCTCTGGAGCTCAGCCACAGTGATCTCGGGGTTCTTCTTTACCTCTCTCACCAAGGCTCTTCTCCCACGATTGCTCAGTTTGGCTGGATGGCCAGGTCTAGGAAGATTTCTGGTGGTCCCAAACTTCTTCGATTTATGACTATGGAGGCCACTGTGCTCTTAGGAACCTTGAGTGCTGCAGAAATTCTTTTGTAACCTTGGCCATATATGTGCCTTGCCACGATTCTGTCTCTTAGCTCCTTGGCCAGTTCCTTTGACTTCATAATTCTCATTTGGTCTGACATGCACTGTGAGCTGTGAGGTCTTATATAGACAGGTGTGTGCCTTTCCAAATCAAGTCCTGACAGTTTAATTAAACACATCTGGACTCCAATGAAGGAGTAATGAGGATCATAAGGAAATGGACAGCATGTGACTTAAATATGAGTGTCTGAGCAAAGGGACTGAATACTTAAGACCATGTGATATTTCAGCTTTTCTTTTTTGATAAATGTGCAAAATGTCTACATTTCTATGTTTTTCAGTCAAGATGGGGTGCAGAGTGTACATTAATAAGAAAGAAAAAATGAACTTTTTTGAATTTACCAAATGGCTGCAAAGAAGCAAAGTGTGAAAAATTTAAAGGGGTCTGAATACTTTCTGTACCCACTGTACATTTCCGTAGGCCAACATTTTGGATTTTAAAATAATTTTTCAAACTGGTGTTATAAACTATTCTATTATACTGTGTAAGATTGTAGTAGCATAGTACGTAGGTAAGAGGCAGTGACCCATAAAAGTTCCAACACAAAAGTCTCTTTAATGTGTTTCCTCACAGCATTAAAGTCCAATTCACACAAATGCATATAACTTAAGTGTATATTATCAGTGTTCAGATCACACCAGTTCATAGCAATACATATCATATGGCTTTAGATTTACAGTCCCTAAACAGGCCAGAATTCCCTTGTCCAGTTTCCCTGAGTGACCGCACGCCATATTACAGGCTCCAAACACACAGCTTTACATGTTGCAGACACTACACACGCCAGCCTTCCTCTGAGTAGTTCCCGTGGGTGTCCTGCATCACTGTATCATAGTCTCTTGCAGTCTATTTACTCACACAGCCGTACACAGCCCAGGAAATCCTCCGGATAGCAGACGGCCCCATATCCACCTGTTTGCAATCGTTACACATGCTAGTCCTCTTTTGGGTACAGGACATCCACCTCCGGGCACAGGACTGTCCACATCCATCTCCTTCAGGCACAGGACATCAACCTCCGGGCACAGGACTGTCCACATCTGAGACCAGTACCATGGATGACTTGCATCGCTGTATACGCTGCAGGTGCCAGGCAATTCAGCTGCCCTGGGTGCTGGCTCTGCTGGCCTGTGCCTCCATGCACTCAGCCAGCGCTCTGCAGGCCTCTGCTCTTCCCACCAGCACACACCAGACTGACACTGACGAACACCTCACACACCTGACACCCCCATACCTCTTACTGCAGGGCTTTTAACACACACAAACCAGTGGAAAACCCGGATCAGAAATCCATGACTCCCATGCACACCTATGAACTTCATCCATCTGCATGCACAACCTGGGGAGAAGACACAGCGACCCCTACCTGTGACATGAGTCACTGCCTCACAACTGAGATAATGACTTTTGGGTTTTCATAGTCTGTAAGCCATAATCATCAACATTGATAGAAATAAACACTTGAAATGGATCACTCTGTTTAATGACTTGATATAATATATGAGTTTCACTTTTTGTATTAAAGAACTTAAATAAATTAACTTTTTTTATGATATTCTAATTTAGTGAGAAGCACTTGTAACTGGCCACTTGATTCAATGCAGTGAACCACAATAGCAGCAAAGGGAAAGAAGAGAATTTCAAACATTGAAAGGGTATTCCGATTATGTCATAACATTAGTTATAGTTGTTTTTATTATGTCTTTTTCTATGCATTTTTAGCCTAAATTTGCTTGTTCACATCAAAACAATTTATTTGGAAACATTCTACACGTATATTTTATATTTTGCACTGACAACATTTGATTTCTCTTGATATATTTTGCCAGTCTTACTTATTGTTTTCTAGTATACCTTCATATACAGTTTCCTCCATTAGCCGACACTAGAGACATTCTGCATTGCAGAGTAAATGATTATCAGATGCGGATAGAATTGTGCCCAATACCTTATATTATGTATGGTGAACATATCAAGCAACGTAACCATAATGTAAAACTAGACACAATTCACTCTAAACGCTCACAATTCAGAGCCTAATATTAAAGGGCCACATAATAAAATGCTTGTGTTGCTTCAGATGATGTACGGTCTCCTTCATAATTGACATATTTCTTTCTTCCATCTGTGTTGAGAACCACAGAACAATATACATTCTGACACCTTATTAGTTTTATAGCTAAATGTGTATTACAAAGATATGAGTTGCTTGAAGCTTTGGTCAGGAAATTGACTGCCAACTAGCGAACACTTATCTAAGACAAATTGTGTCAATCTCAGCTTGACCATTTTGTTTATAAATGCAATATCTGACTACAAATGATCAGCGCTGGGACTCAGCGCTCTCTTCGAAGGTTATACACATGTACATCATTGTTAATACACATGAATCCATATTTAAGAGATGAAATACACTTATAGTATATTGTACAAGCTATGCTCATCTTTGCAGGCAAAGAAGGAAAAACCAGCACCAGGTGATTTCCATAAAAATTAAAGTTTTGTCTTTTATTTAATCCATTGATTGTAAAAACTTAAAAGAAATACATATCATAGAGTTTAAAGGGGCAAACATCCCCCGGACGCCTGACGTGTTTTGGACTTTATGTCCAGGCATTTAAAATTACAATGAATGAACAAAGTTTATAACACATGCACAAACCCAGTCTGAAAATGAGTCTCTGACTTTACAATCAAATAGTTCTATGAGTAATGCTATTCCTTTGGAGCTTTCGTTTGATGAGCAATGAACATGTCTGACATTGCAGGAATTATATGGTGAAAGCTCACAGACTCAATCTGGTTTGACAGAGACCCACTCTGATGAAGAAGTGATTCCTAATCCGTATTATTATCCTACTGCATCGAGGGTTCCAGCAATGGATAATTTTCAGAATATAATTGAAAGGGAAGTTAGGAATTTACTTTCTAGGAAAAGACCCTATAATGACAATTTAACTTTTGCTGAAAAGAGTGCTCTATGGGAATTAAAGAACAATCATCATATAACTGTGAGACCTACTGACACGGGTAGGTTGATTGTTGTGCTTGATAAACAATTCTATTATCGTGAAAATATCAGTATGTTAGCAGACAATGCAACTTACCGCCCTTTGTCATCAGATCCTACTTTAAAGGTTCAGAGAGATTTGGAGAAACTATTGGGGGAAGGTAGAGTTTTGGGAGTATTGAGAAAAAAAAGTCTGAATATCTTTTAGTGGACAAACCTATCTGCCCTATCTTCCATGCTCTTCTTAAAACCCATAAGGATGTTTTTCCTTCTCCTCTCCATCCCATTGTAGCCAGAATAGGGGGAGTGAATGAAAGATTGTCAACTTGGGTAGACAAAAAATTACAACCATTGGTGTCCAAAATAACAGGTCTGATCAAAGATACGAAGCATCTTTTGAAGGTTATTCAGAATATGGAGTGGCGAGATGAATATAAGTCGGTCACATGTGATGTGACATTGCTTTACTCCTGCATACCCCATAAAGCTGCTTTGGAATCTATTTCCAAATTAACAGGACAGATATCTATGACACTGATACCAAGAATGTTATCATCATGGCTGTGAATCATCTATTAACCACCAATTGTTTCAAATTTGATGCACATTTCTACTTGCAGGTTTGCAGTTGTCCAATGGGGCAAGTTTTTCACCCTCATTGGCAAATTTGTATATGGCCACATGAGAATGAGAGTTTATATATACAGATGAAAATCTTTTTTTGTCTCAGGTTTGGTGGGGGGGAGATACACCGATGACATCATCATCATTTGGAGGGGGGTGTCAGTGTGTCTCCTCCACCTGCGGCTGAGAGTGATTCTGTCTTTTCTCAGTTCAGATGTTATATTCATAACAATGAATATAACTTGACTTTCACATACCAAATACATGACAATACTGCACCATATCTAGATGTGTTCCTTATGGGAGATCATGTTTCAGGTTGTATTCAAACCTCATTATATAGAAAATCCATTAGTGGTGACTCTCTGTTACATGCGGAGAGTTGCAATCTGACACATGTGATACGCAATCTGCCTTTGGGGGAATTAATCAGAGCGAAGAGACCATGCACTACTGAGGATGATTTTCTGGAGCAAAGCAAACAAATGAGCTGCAGATTTTAAAAAACATGGCTATAAGCCATGGATGATTAAAAGAGTTGAGTCTATAGTGGGGAAGAGATCTAGAGTTTCTTTACTGACTGATTGTGTGGAGGATACATCTGTCTCTAAACAAAAAACAAGTGTTCCTACCTTTACCACTGTTTTTGGCACTGACTATAATGACGTCATACAATTGCTTCACAAATTCTTACCATTATTGCATCTGGATCCAATTCTTTCAAGGATCCTTACACAAGGTCATAGGTGTGTTCCAAGATGAGCCAAAACTATTGGCAACATCTTATCCCCCAGTATGTTTGTCAATACATCCCCTACTCCAATTTGGTTACAGCATTTAGGTAATTTTGTGTGCAGAGGAAAAAAGTGTAATTTGTGGTCTATATGGCAACATGTGTGTCATGCAATAAATATTATGTGGGATGTACAACAAGAGGTTTGAAAAAGAGAATCAGTGAGTATGTTACCGCAAGTAAACCTAACTCCACTTCCTACAAAAAGAGTATTTCAGGGTTGTCTAGGAGTGTCAAACTGCATTCCTCAAGGGCTGCAAACAGGTCATGTTTTCAGGATTTCGTTGTATTGCACAGGTGATCATTTAATCACCTGCACAGAATGATTCCAGCACCTTTTGCAATGAGAAGGAAATCTTGAAAACACGCATGGTTTGAGGCCCTCAAGGAATGTAGTTTTACACCCCTGGTCTAGGCATTTCTTGGAGGTGCATGCAGGTGCGATTAGATTTTTCCTTTTTTGCTGTCTTGCATACATGTGTGAACAAGTTTTTACATGCATATGAAATAATTCTATATAAACTTAGCAGAGGTAGATATAATATCAAGTGAACTCTCATGGAGTGTGCAAATAGTTTTTTTTTCTTTTTTAACCCCTTAAGCCCCGAGGGTGGTTTGCACGTTAATGACCGGGCCGATTTTTACAATTCTGACCACTGTCCCTTTATGAGGCTATAACTCTGGAACGCTTTGATGGATCTTGGCGATTCTGACATTGTTTTCTCGTGACATATTGTACTTCATGTTAGTGGTAAAATTTATTCGATATAACTTGCGTTTATTTGTGAAAAAAATGGAAATTTGGCGAAAATTTTGAAAATTTCGCAATTTTCCAACTTTGAATTTTTATGCCCTTAAATCACAGACATATGTCACACAAAATACTTAATAAGTAACATTTCCCACATGTCTACTTTACATCAGTACAATTTTGGAACCAAAAATTTTTTTTGTGACGGAGTTATAAGGGTTAAAAGTTGACCAGCAATTTCTCATTTTTACAACACCATTTTTTTTTAGGGACCACATCTCATTTGAAGTCATTTTGAGGGGTCTATATGATAGAAAATATCCAAGTGTGACACCATTCTAAAAACTGCACCCCTCAAGATGCTCAAAACCAAAACTTTTTTTCACACAAAATTTATTTCAGCTCCAATTTGTTTTATTTTACCAAGGGTAACAGGAAAAAATGGACCCCCAAAGTTGTTGTACAATTTGTCCTGAGTACGCTGATACCCCATATGTGGGGGTAAACCACTGTTTGGGCGCATGGCAGAGCTCGGAAGGAAAGGAGCGCCATTTGACTTTTCAATGCAAAATTGACTGGAATTGAGATGGGACGCCATGTTGCGTTTGGAGAGCCCCTGATGTGCCTAAACAATGAAACCCCCTACAAGTGACACCATTTTGGAAAGTAGACCCCCTAAGGAACTTATCTAGATGTGTGGTGAGCACTTTGACCCACCAAGTGCTTCACAGAAGTTTATAATGCAGAGCCGTAAAAATAAAAAATCATATTTTTTCACAAAAATGATCTTTTCGCCCCCAATTTTTTATTTTCCCAAGGGTAAGAGAAGAAATTGGACCCCAAAAAATGTTGTGCAATTTGTCCTGAGTACACTGATACCCAATATGTGGGTGTAAACCATTGTTTGGGCGCATGGCAGAGCTTGGAAGGGAAGGAGCGCCATTTGACTTTTCAATGCAAAATTGACTGGAATTGAGATGGGACGCCATGTTGCGTTTGGAGAGCCCCTGATGTGCCTAAACATTGAAACTCCCTACAAGTGACACCATTTTGGAAAGTAGACCCCCTAAGGAACTTATCTAGATGTGTGGTGAGCACTTTGACCCACCAAGTGCTTCACAGAAGTTTATAATGCAGAGCCGTAAAAATAAAAAATCATATTTTTTCACAAAAATGATATTTCGCCCCCAATTTTTTATTTTCCCAAGGGTAAGAGAAGAAATTGGACCCCAAAAAATGTTGTGCAATTTGTCCTGAGTACGCTGATACCCCATATGTGGGTGTAAACCATTGTTTGGGCGCATGGCAGAGCTTGGAAGGGAAGGAGCGCCATTTGACTTTTCAATGCAAAATTGACTGGAATTGAGATGGGACGCCATGTTGCGTTTGGAGAGCCCCTGATGTGCCTAAACATTGAAACCCCCCACAAGTGACACCATTTTGGAAAGTAGACCCCCTAAGGAACTTATCTAGATGTGTTTTGAGAGCTTTGAACCCCCAAGTGTTTCACTACAGATTATAACGCAGAGCCGTGAAAATAAT